>NC_140991.1:252246334-252735116 GCF_052327205.1 Somniosus microcephalus
CCCCCGTTGCTCTCTTTCCCATCTCTCGTTCTCTCTCTCCCCCGTCTCTCGCTCTCTCTCTCCCCCCGTCTCTCGCTCTCTCTCTTCCCCCAGTCGCTCTCTCTCTTCCCCCCAGTCGCTCTCTCTCTCTCTTCCCCCCAGTCGCTCTCTCTCTCTCTTCCCCCCAGTCGCTCTCTCTCTTCCCCCCAGTCGCTTTCTTTCTTCCACCCAGTCGCTCTCTCTTCGCCCCAGTCGCTCTCTCTCTTCCCCCCAGTCGCTCTCTCTCTTACCCCCAGTCGCTCTCTCTCTTCCCCCAGTCGCTCTCTCTCTCTCTCTCCCCCCCAGTCGCTCTCTCTCTCTCTCTCGCCCCCCCAGTCGCTCTCTCTCTCTCTCTTCCCCCCAGTCGCTCTTCTCTATCTCTCTTCCCCCCAGTCGTTCTCTCTCTCTCTCTTCTCCCCAGTCGCTCTCTCTCTCTTCCCCCCAGTCACTCTCTCTATCTCTTCCCCCCAGTCACTCTCTCTCTCTCTTCCCCCCAGTCGCTCTCTCTCTCTCTTCCCCCCAGTCGCTCTCTCTCTCTCTTCCCCCCCGTCGCTCCCTCTCTTCCCCCGTCGCACTCTCTCTTCCCCCCAGTCGCACTCTCTCTTCCCCCCAGTCGCTCTCTCTCTTCCCCCCAGTCGCTCTCTCTCCTCCCCCCAGTCGCTCTCTCTCTGCCCCCCACTCGCTCTCTCTCTTCCCCCCAGTCGCTCTCTCTCTTTCCCCCAGTCGCTCTCTCTCTTCCCCCCAGTCGCTCTCTCTCTTCCCCCAGTCGCTCTCTCTCTTCCCCCCAGCCGCTCTCTCTCTTCCCCCCAGTCACTCTCTCTCTTCCCCCCAGTCGCTCTCTCTCTTCCCCCAGTCGCTCTCTCTCTCCCTTACCCCCAGTCGCTCTCTCTCTCTCTTCCCCCAGTCGCTCTCTCTATCTCTTCCCCCCGTCGCTCTCTCTCATCCCCCCAGTCACTCTCTCTCTTTCCCCCAGTTACTCTCTCTCTTCCCCCCAGTCGCTCTCTCTCTTCCCCCCAGTCGCTCTCTCTCTTTCCCCGAGTCGCTCTCTCTCTTCCCCCCAGTCGCTTTCTGTCTTCCCCCAGTCGCTCTCTCTTCCCCCCAGTCGCTCTCTCTCTGCCCCCCAGTCGCTCTCTCTCTTCCCCCCATCGCTCTCTCTTCTCCCCAGTCGCTCTCCCTCTTCCCCCCAGTCGCTCTCTCTCTTCCCCCAAGTCACAATCTCTCTTCCCCCCAGTCGCTCTCTCTCTTCCCCCCAGTCACTCTCTCTCTTCCCCCCAGTCGCTCTCTCTCTTCCCCCCAGTTGCTCTCTCTCTTCCCCCAGATGCTCTCTTTCTTTCCCCCAGTCGCTCTCTCTCTTCCCCCAGTCGCTCTCTCTCTTCCCCCAGTCGCTCTCTCTCTTCCCCCCAGTCGCTCTCTCTCTTCCCCCAGTCGCTCTCTCTCTTCCCCCCAGTCGCTTTCTCTCTCCCTTCCCCCCAGTCGCTCTCTCTCTCTTCCCCCCAGTCGCTCTCTCTCTCTCTTCCCCCCAGTCGCTCTCTCTCTTCCCCCCAGTCGCTCTCTCTCTTCCCCCCAGTCACTCTCTCTCTTCCCCCCAGTCGCTCTCTCTCTCTCTTCCCCCCAGTCGCGCTCTCTCTTCCCCCAGTCGCTCTCTCTCTTCCCCCAGTCGCTCTCTCTTCCCCCCAGTCGCTCTCTCTCTTCCCCCCAGCCGCTCTCTCTCTCTCTTCCCCCCAGTCGCTCTCTCTCTCTCTTCCCCCAGTCGCTCTCTCTCTCTCTTCCCCCAGTCGCTCTCTCTCTTCCCCCCAGTCGCTCTCTCTCTTCCCCCAGTCGCTCTCTCTCTTCCCCCCAGTCGCTCTCTCTCTTCCCCCCAGTCGCTCTCTCTCTCCCTTCCCCCCAGTCGCTCTCTCTCTCTCTTCCCCCCAGTCGCTCTCTCTCTCTCTTCCCCCCAGTCGCTCTCACTCTTCCCCCAGTCGCTTTCTTTCTTCCCCCCAGTCGCTCTCTCTCTTCCCCCAGTCGCTCTCTCTCTTCCCCCCAGTCGCTCTCTCTCTTCCCCCCAGTCGCTCTCTCTCTCTCTTTCCCCAGTCGCTCTCTCTCTTCCCCCCGTCGCTCTCTCTCTTCCCCCAGTCGCTCTCTCTCTCACTTCCCCCCAGTCGCTCTGTCTCTCTCTTCCACCCAGTCGCTCTCTCTCTTCCCCCCAGTCGCCCTCTCTCTTCCCCCCAGTCGCTCTCTCTCTTCCCCCCAGTTGCTCTCTCTCTTACCCTGTCGCTCTCGCTCTCTCTTTCTCCAGTCGCTCTCTCTCTTACCCCCAGTCGACCTCTCTCTTCCCCCAGTCGCTCTCTTCCCCATCTCTCGTTCTCTCTCTCCCCCCGTCTCTCGCTCTCTCTCTCCCCCCGTCTCTCGCTCTCTCTCTTCCCCCCAGTCGCTCTCTCTTCCCCCCAGTCGCTCTCTCTCTCTCTTCCCCCCAGTCGCTCTCTCTCTCTCTTCCCCCCAGTCGCTCTCTCTCTTCCCCCCAGTCGCTTTCTTTATTCCCCCCAGTCGCTCTCTCTTCGCCCCAGTCGCTCTCTCTCTTCCCCCCAGTCGCTCTCTCTCTTACCCCCAGTCGCTCTCTCTCTTCCCCCAGTCGCTCTCTCTCTCTCTCTCCCCTCCAGTCGCTCTCTCACTCTCTCTCGCCCCCCCAGTCGCTCTCTCTCTCTCTCTTCCCCCCAGTCGCTCTTCTCTATCTCTCTTCCCCCCAGTCGTTCTCTCTCTCTCTATTCTCCCCAGTCGCTCTCTCTCTCTTCCCCCCAGTCACTCTCTCTATCTCTTCCCCCCAGTCACTCTCTCTCTCTCTTCCCCCCAGTCACTCTCTCTCTCTCTTCCCCCCAGTCGCTCCCTCTCTCTCTTCCCCCCAGTCGCTCCCTCTCTTCCCCCCAGTCGCACTCTCTCTTCCCCCCAGTCGCTCTCTCTCTTCCCCCCAGTCGCTTTCTGTCTTCCCCCCAGTCGCTCTCTCTTCCCCCAGTCGCTCTCTCTCTGCCCCCCACTCGCTCTCTCCCTTCCCCCCCAGTCGCTCTCTCTCTTTCCCCCAGTCGCTCTCTCTCTTCCCCCCAGTCGCTCTCTCTCTTCCCCCAGTCGCTCTCTCTCTTCCCCTCAGCCGCTCTCTCTCTTCCCCCGAGTCACTCTCTCTCTTCCCCCCAGTCGCTCTCTCTCTTCCCCCAGTCGCTCTCTCTCTCCCTTACCCCCAGTCGCTCTCTCTCTCTCTTCCCCCAGTAGCTCTCTCTCTCTCTCTTCCCCCAGTCGCTCTCTCTCATCCCCCCAGTCTCTCTCTCTCTTCCCCCCAGTCACTCTCTCTCTTCCCCCAGTCGCTCTCTCTCTTCCCCCCAGTCGCTCTCTCTCTTCCCCCGAGTCGCTCTCTCTCTTCCCCCCAGTCGCTTTCTGTCTTCCCCCAGTCGCTCTCTCTTCCCCCCAGTCGCTCTCTCTCTGCCCCCCAGTCGCTCTCTCTCTTCCCCCCGTCGCTCTCTCTTCTCCCCAGTCGCTCTCCCTCTTCCCCCCAGTCGCTCTCTCTCTTCCAAGTCACAATCTCTCTTCCCCCCAGTCGCTCTCTCTCTTACCCCCAGTCGCTCTCTCTCTTCCCCCCAGTCGCTCTCTCTCTTCCCCCCAGTTGCTCTCTCTCTTCCCCCAGATGCTCTCTTTCTTTCCCCCAGTCGCTCTCTCTCTTCCCCCAGTCGCTCTCTCTCTTCCCCCAGTCGCTCTCTCTCTTCCCCCAGTCGCTCTCTCTCTTCCCCCCGTCGCTCTCTCTCTCTCTCTCTCCCCCCCAGTCGCTCTCTCTCTCTCTCTCGCCCCCCCAGTCGCTCTCTCTCACTCTCTCTTCCCCCCAGTCGCTCTCGCTATCTCTTCCCCCCAGTCACTCTCTCTCTCTCTTCCCTCCAGTCCCTCTCTCTCTCTCTTCCCCCCAGTCGCTCATTCTCTCTCTTCCCCCCAGTCGCGCTTTCTCTTCCCCACAGTCGCTTTCTGTCTTCCCCCAGTCGCTCTCTCTTCCCCCCAGTCGCTCTCTCCCTGCCCCCCACTCGCTCTCTCTCTTCCCCCAGTCGCTCTCTCTCTTTCCCCCAGTCGCTCTCTCTCTTCCCCCCAGTCGCTCTCTCTCTTCCCCCAGTCGCTCTCCCTCTTCCCCCCAGCCGCTCTCTCTCTTCCCCCCAGTCACTCTCTCTCTTCCCCCCAGTCGCTCTCTCTCTTCCCCCAGTCGCTCTCTCTCTCCCTTACCCCCAGTCGCTCTCTCTCTCTCTTCCCCCAGTCGCTCTCTCTCTCTCTTCCCCCCAGTCGCTCTCTCTCATCCCCCAGTCACTCTCTCTCTTCCCCCCAGTCACTCTCTCTCTTCCCCCCAGTCGCTCTCTCTCTTCCCCCAGTCGCTCTCTCTCTTCCCCCGAGTCGCTCTCTCTCTTCCCCCCAGTCGCTTTCTGTCTTCCCCCAGTCGCTCTCTCTTCCCCCCAGTCGCTCTCTCTCTGCGCCCCAGTCGCTCTCTCTCTTCCCCCCGTCGCTCTCTCTCTTCCCCCCAGTCGCTCTCTCTCTTCCCCCAAGTCGCTCTCTCTCTTCCCCCAGTCGTTCTCTCTCTTCCCCCAGTCGCTCTCTCTCTTCCCCCCAGTCGCTCTCTCTCTTCCCCCAGTCGCTCTCTATCTTCCCCCCAGTCGCTCTCTCTCTCCCTTCCCCCCAGTCGCTCTCTCTCTCTCTTCCCCCCAGTCGCTCTCTCTCTCTCTTCCCCCCAGTCGCTCTCTCTCTTCCCCCTAGTCACTCTCTCTCTTCCCCCCAGTCGCTCTCTCTCTTCCCCTCAGTCGCTCTCTCCCTCTCTTCCCCCCAGTCGCTCTCTCTCTTCCCCCCAGTCGCTCTCTCTCTTCCCCCCAGTCACTCTCTCTCTTCCCCCCAGTCGCTCTCTCTCTTCCCCCCAGTCGCTCTCTCTTCCCCCCAGTCGCTCTCTCTCTTCCCCCCAGTCGCTTTCTTTCTTCCCCCCAGTCGCTCTCTCTTCCCCCCAGTCGCTCTCTCTCTTCCCCCCAGTCACTCTCTCTCTCTCTTCCCCCCAGCCGCTCTCTCTCTCTCTTCCCCCCAGTCGCTCTCTCTCTCTCTTCCCCCAGTCGCTCTCTCTCTTCCCCCCAGTCGCTCTCTTCCCCCCAGTCGCTCTCTCTCTTCCCCCCAGTCGCTCTCTCTCTTCCCCCCAGTCGCTCTCTCTCTCCCTTCCCCCCAGTCGCTCTCTCTCTCTCTTCCCCCCAGTCGCTCTCTCTCTCTCTTCCCCCCAGTCGCTCTCTCTCTTCCCCCCAGTCGCTTTCTTTCGTCCCCCCAGTCGCTCTCCCTTCCCCCCAGTCGCTCTCTCTCTTCCCCCCAGTCGCTCTCTCTCTTCCCCCCAGTCGCTCTCTCTCTCTCTTCCCCCCAGTTGCTCTCTCTCTCTCTTTCCCCAGTCGCTCTCTCTGTTCCCCCCAGTCGCTCTCTCTCTTCCCCCAGTCGCTTTCTTTCTTCCCCCCAGACGCTCTCTCTTCCCCCCAGTCGCTCTCTCTCTTCCCCCAGTCGCTCTCTCTCTCACTTCCCCCCAGTCGCTCTGTCTCTCTCTTCCACCCAGTCGCTCTCTCTCTTCCCCCCAGTCGCTCTCTCTCTTCCACCCAGTCGCTCTCTCTGTTCCCCCCAGTCTCTCTCTCTCTCACCCCATCGCTCTCGCTCTCTCTTCCCCCAGTCGCTCTCTCTCTTACCCCCAGTCGATCTCTCTCTTCCCCCAGTCGCTCTCTTCCCCCATCTCTCGTTCTCTCTCTCCCCCCGTCTCTCGCTCTCTCTCTCCCCCCCGTCTCTCGCTCTCTTCCCCCAGTCGCTCTCTCTCTTCCCCCCAGTCGCTCTCTCTTCCCCACAGTCGCTCTCCCTCTTCCCCCCAGTCGCTCTCTCTCTTCCCCCAGTCACACTCTCTTCCACCCCAACTCGCTCTCTCTCTTCCCCCCAGTCGCTCTCTCTCTTCCCCCAGTCGCTCTCTCTCTTCCCCCCAGTCGCTCTCTCTCTTCCCCCCAGTCGCTCTCTCTCTTCCCCCAGACGGTCTCTTTCCTTCCCCCAGTCGCTCTCTCTCTTCCCCCAGTCGCTCTCTCTCTTCCCCAGTCGCTCTCTCTCTGCCCCCCAGTCGCTCTCTCTCTTCCCCCAGTCGCTCTCTCTCTCTCTCTCTCCCCCGCAGTCACTCTCTCTCTCTCGCCCCCCCAGTCACTCTCTCTCTCTTCCCCCCAGTCGCTCTCTCTCTATCTCTCTTCCCCCCAGTCCTTCTCTCTCTCTCTTCCCCCCAGTCGCTCTCTCTCTCTCTTCCCCGCAGTCACTCTCTCTATCTCTTCCCCCAGTCACTCTCTATCTGTCTTCCCTCCAGTCGATCTCTCTCTCTCTTCCCCCCGTCGCTCTCTCTCTCTCTTCCCCCCAGTCGCTCTCTCTCTTCCCCACAGTCGCTCTCTCTCTTCCCCCCAGTCGCTCTCTCTCTCTTCCCCCCAGTCGCTTACTGTCTTCCCCCAGTCGCTCTCTCTTCCCCCCAGTCGCTCTCTCTCTTCCCCCCAGTCGCTCTCTCTTCCCCTAGTCGCTCTCTCTCTCCCCCCAGTCGCTCTCTCTCTTCCCCCCAGTCGCTCTCTCTCTGCCCCCCAGTCACTCTCTCTCTGCCCCCCAGTCGCTCTCTCTCTTCCCCCCAGTCGCTCTCTCTCTTCCCCCCAGTCGCTCTCTCTCTTCCCCCAGTCGCTCTCTCTCTTCCCCCCAGTCGCTCTCTCTCTTCCCCCAGTTGCTCTCACTCTTCCCCCCAGTCGCTCTCTCTTCCCCCCCAATCGCTCTCTCTCTTCCCCCCAGTCGCTCTCTCTCTTCCACCCAGTCGCTCTCTGTTCCCCCCAGTCTCTCTCTCTCTTCCCCCCAGTCGCTCTCTCTCTTCCCCCCAGTCTCTCTCTCCATTCCCCCCAGTCGCTCTCTCTTCCCCCAGTCGCTCTCTCTCTTCCCTCCAGTCGCTCTCTCTCTTCCCCCAGTCGCTCTCTCCCTTCCCCCCAGTCGCTCTCTTTCTTCCCCAGTCGCTCTCTCTCTTCCCCCCAGTCGCTCTCCCTCTTCCCCCCACTCGCTCTCTCTCTTCCCCCAAGTCGCACTCTCTCTTCCCCCAGTCGCTCTCTCTCTTCCCCCCAGTCGCTGTCTCTCTTCCCCCAGTCGCTCTCTCTCTTCCCCCCAGTCGCTCTCTCTCTTCCCCCCAGTGGCTCTCTTTCTTTCCCCCAGTCGCTCTCTCTCATCCCCCCAGTCGCGCTCTCTCTTCCCCCCAGTCGCTCTCTCTCTTCCCCCCAGTCGCTCTCTCTCTCTCTTCCCCCCAGTCGCTCTCTCTCTCTCTTCCCACCAGTCGCTCTCTCTCTTCCCTCCAGTCGCTCTCTCTCTTCCCCCCAGTCACTTTCTCTCTTCCCCCCAGTCGCTCTCTCTCTTCCCCCCAGTCGCTCTCTCTCTTCCCCAGTCACACTCTCTTCCACCCCAACTCGCTCTCTCTCTTCCCCCCAGTCGCTCTCTCTCTTCCCCCAGTCGCTCTCTCTCTTCCCCCCAGTCGCTCTCTCTCTTCCCCCCAGTCGCTCTCTCTCTTCCCCCAGACGGTCTCTTTCCTTCCCCCAGTCGCTCTCTCTCTTACCCCCAGTCGATCTCTCTCTTCCCCCAGTCGCTCTCTTCCCCCATCTCTCGTTCTCTCTCTCCCCCCGTCTCTCGCTCTCTCTCTCCCCCCCGTCTCTCGCTCTCTTCCCCCCAGTCGCTCTCTCTCTTCCCCCCAGTCGCTCTCTCTTCCCCACAGTCGCTCTCCCTCTTCCCCCCAGTCGCTCTCTCTCTTCCCCCAGTCACACTCTCTTCCACCCCAACTCGCTCTCTCTCTTCCCCCCAGTCGCTCTCTCTCTTCCCCCCAGTCGCTCTCTCTCTTCCCCCCAGTCGCTCTCTCTCTTCCCCCCAGTCGCTCTCTCTCTTCCCCCAGACGGTCTCTTTCCTTCCCCCAGTCGCTCTCTCTCTTCCCCCAGTCGCTCTCTCTCTTCCCCCAGTCGCTCTCTCTCTGCCCCCCAGTCGCTCTCTCTCTTCCCCCAGTCGCTCTCTCTCTCTCTCTCTCCCCCGCAGTCACTCTCTCTCTCTCTCTCGCCCCCCCAGTCACTCTCTCTCTCTTCCCCCCAGTCGCTCTCTCTCTATCTCTCTTCCCCCCAGTCCTTCTCTCTCTCTCTTCCCCCCAGTCGCTCTCTCTCTCTCTTCCCCGCAGTCACTCTCTCTATCTCTTCCCCCCAGTCACTCTCTATCTGTCTTCCCTCCAGTCGATCTCTCTCTCTCTTCCCCCCGTCGCTCTCTCTCTCTCTTCCCCCCAGTCGCTCTCTCTCTTCCCCACAGTCGCTCTCTCTCTTCCCCCCAGTCGCTCTCTCTCTCTTCCCCCCAGTCGCTTACTGTCTTCCCCCAGTCGCTCTCTCTTCCCCCCAGTCGCTCTCTCTCTTCCCCCCAGTCGCTCTCTCTTCCCCCTAGTCGCTCTCTCTCTCCCCCCAGTCGCTCTCTCTCTTCCCCCCAGTCGCTCTCTCTCTGCCCCCCAGTCACTCTCTCTCTGCCCCCCAGTCGCTCTCTCTCTTCCCCCCAGTCGCTCTCTCTCTTCCCCCCAGTCGCTCTCTCTCTTCCCCCAGTCGCTCTCTCTCTTCCCCCCAGTCGCTCTCTCTCTTCCCCCCAGTTGCTCTCACTCTTCCCCCCAGTCGCTCTCTCTTCCCCCCCAATCGCTCTCTCTCTTCCCCCCAGTCGCTCTCTCTCTTCCACCCAGTCGCTCTCTGTTCCCCCCAGTCTCTCTCTCTCTTCCCCCCAGTCGCTCTCTCTCTTCCCCCCAGTCTCTCTCTCCATTCCCCCCAGTCGCTCTCTCTTCCCCCAGTCGCTCTCTCTCTTCCCTCCAGTCGCTCTCTCTCTTCCCCCCAGTCGCTCTCTCCCTTCCCCCCAGTCGCTCTCTTTCTTCCCCCAGTCGCTCTCTCTCTTCCCCCCAGTCGCTCTCCCTCTTCCCCCCACTCGCTCTCTCTCTTCCCCCAAGTCGCACTCTCTCTTCCCCCCAGTCGCTCTCTCTCTTCCCCCCAGTCGCTGTCTCTCTTCCCCCCAGTCGCTCTCTCTCTTCCCCCCAGTCGCTCTCTCTCTTCCCCCCAGTGGCTCTCTTTCTTTCCCCCAGTCGCTCTCTCTCATCCCCCCAGTCGCGCTCTCTCTTCCCCCCAGTCGCTCTCTCTCTTCCCCCCAGTCGCTCTCTCTCTCTCTTCCCCCCAGTCGCTCTCTCTCTCTCTTCCCACCAGTCGCTCTCTCTCTTCCCTCCAGTCGCTCTCTCTCTTCCCCCCAGTCACTTTCTCTCTTCCCCCCAGTCGCTCTCTCTCTTCCCCCCAGTCGCTCTCTCTCTTCCCTCAGTCGCTCTCTCTCTTCCCCCCAGTCTCTCTCTCTCTTCCCCCGTCACTCTCTCTCTTCCCCCAGTCGCTCTCTTCCCCGTCTCTCGTTCTCTCTCTCCCCCCATCTCTTGCTCTCTCTCCCCCCCGTCCCTCGCTCTCTCTCTTCCCCCCAGTCGCTCTCTCTCTTCCCCCCAGTCGCTCTCTCATCCCCCCAGTCGCTCTCTCTCTTCCCCCCAGTCGCTCTCTCTCTTCCCCCCATCGCTCTCTCTCTTACCCCCAGTCGCTGTCTCTCTTCCCCCCAGTCGCTCTCCCTCTTCCCCCAGTCGCTCTCTCTCTTCCCCCAGTCTCTGTCTCTCTTCCCCCAGTCGCTCTCTCTCTTCCCCCCAGTCGCTCTCTCTCTTCCCCCCAGTCGCTCTCTCTCTTCCCCCCAGTCGCTGTCTCTCTTCCCCCAGTCGCTCTCTCTCTCTCTCTCTCCCCGCCAGTCGCTCTCTCTCTCTCTCATCCCCCCAGTCACTCTCTCTCTCTCTCTCTTCCCCCCAGTCACTCTCTCCCTCTATCTCTCTTCCCCCCAGTCGCTCTCTCTCTCTCTTCCCCCCAGTCGCTCTCTCTATCTCTTTCCCCCAGTCGCTCTCTCTCTCTTCCCCTCAGTCGCTCTCTCTCTCTCTTCCCCCCAGTCGCTCTCTCTCTTCCCCCCAGTCGCTCTCTCTCTCCCCCCAGTCGCTCTCTCTTTTCCCCCCAGTCGCTTTCTCTCTTCCCCCAAGTCACTCTCTCTCTTCCCCCCAGTCGCTCTCTCTCTTTCTTCCAACAACAACATGCCCTCAAAAAAGCCTCGGCACCGCCGGGCACTCCAGCTATAAAACAGTATGTCTCTCTGTCTGTCTGTCTCTCTGTCTGTCCGGCTATACAATCAAAAATTATAGAGCGTACCTACACATATGTTATATCAAAAGAAAGCTGATCATTAGGGGACTCTTGTAGGCATATTCACTTTTTTCTCGGACAAAAATTCTGCCGACGGTATCCAAAAAACATTCAAAATTACACTCATTATCCGCTCATTAGCATCAAGTGACATGAAGGTTGACCAATCGTACAGTCGAGCGACCCGACGGTCGACCAATCGCTGCATCACGGGGGCAGGTTCATTGCGTGTGCAGGCGGGCCATCCTACAGTCGAGTGACAGGACGATTGACCAATCCTACACTTCAGTGACCTGACGGTTGACCAATCGGTGCGTGTGTGGGCGGGCCTAATCATTCTGAACCGAGGTGAGTGGCCGCCATCTTGATTCCAAACTCTTCATTTCTTTTTCCCGCTTTCTGTGTGTTTCTTTTCAAATCTACATTTCCAGCAAAAAAAAAGTTGCTTTTAAAACACAAAGGCCGAGAAATTCGGTTGGCTTTGCGCCCAGTTTTCGCCCAAAGAGGGCTTTTGCGCCACTTGCTAAACTTCCCCCGATATTCAGCGGTGCGGTAATGGCGGCGTTAGCCAGTAGTGCTGCGCCGCCACCGATGACGTCATCGGTGTGCGCAGTGCCCTGCTACCGCCCTGCTACCGGCCCAACCGCCATATTGAGTTGCGGCCGCCTCTTCCACGGCGGCCGCAAACAGCGACCAGAAAACGGGGCCTACCTGATGCGGTAGTGGGGCGAGTTAAGGCGGATGTGCGGCCGACCGCTTTTTCGGCGGCCACCTGCCCGCACCTCCTTCCCCGGCCTCCTCCACCCCCCCCCGCGGCATTGCCGGCTGTTTTCCGGGAGCCCGGCACTTCTCCGTGGTGCCGGGCTCATTTGCCGGCACTAGCGAGCGGCGATCGCGCTGTTGCAGGCACCTCCCCCTTAAGAGAGGGAGGAAGGCCTGCAGTACTGCAGCCTGCCGCTCCGCAGCGGGTGGCGCTGCGGCACTTAGCGCGCCGATATTCAGTTTCAGCGCCCCAAGCAGGGGCGCCAAAACCCTTGATTTGCGGCCGGCTTCGACTTGGGGCACTGAAACTGAATATCCGGCGGGCGCAAGTGGCTCCGCGCGCCGCGGTAATTTCTGGGCGCAAGCGAGCTGGCCGCCCCAAAGTCAATTTCTAGCCCAAATTGTTTTAAAAAAAAGTTAATTCATTTGTAAATCTTTTCTCTAACCTCTATAATTTTCCTACCTTTCACCGTTTTTGCAGGCCACGAAGCCTGGGCCTCTGTTGCCCAGCCACGCCTGAGCTACGCACCGGCCGTCCCGCTGGGCCCGATTCCCAACCAGCGGCCAGCCATCTTGGTAAAGGCTGGCCGGGCGCACAGCTGGGCTCACTGCAAGCTGCTCGCGCTTGATTCACGCTCGCGCTGCACGGCGCACGCACACCTCCACACAGGGCCCACAGAGCGCGTGCAGAGGGAAGCGAGCAGGTTAGCGGGGGGGCGGGGCTCGGGAGGGGGTAGCGGGAGGGGGGAGCGGAAAGGGTTACCCCGTCAACTGGGCTCGGCCAGCCGCAATCGGCAGTCTCAAGCCGCTCAGGCCCAGGCCCGGTCCCGGAGATCGGGAGGGCGGAGAGGGGAGGAGGGTTACCCCGGCAACCGGGCCCGGCCAGCCGCAATCGGCCATCTCAATCCGTCTCAGGCCCGGCCTCGGGAGGGGGGGCGGGGCTCGGGAGGGCGGAGGGCGGGGCTCGGGCTGACCAGGGCGCTGCGCTCGGCTGGGCCATGTCAGTGCGTGGGGCGGCACGGAGCTCCGCGGAGCCATCGCCAGCAGAGGGGAGAGGGTCTGCTGGCTCCCCCCCTCCATTTCTCCCCCCTCCCTTTCCCCCCCGCTCCTTCCCCCACCCTTCCACCCCCACATCTTCCCAGCCGCCCTCCCCCCCACACACACACGCCCTCCCCCTCCACCCCCCTACCCCTCCCCCTCCCTCCCCCCTTACCTCCTTCCCCCACCCTTCCCCACCCCACACCATCCCACCCCCCTCCCCACCCCACACACACCCCCTCCCCCCTCCCCCTCCCCTCCCCCCTTCCCCTCTCCCCCTCCCCCTCCTCCCCCTCTCTCTCCCCACATCCTCCCCCCTCCCCCCTCACCCCCCTCCTCCCCCTTCCCCCATCCCCCTCTCCCCCTCCCCTTCCTCCCCCTTTCCCCTCTCCCCCTCCCCCCAGTCGCTCTCTCTCTTCCCCCCAGTTGCTCTCTCTCTTCCCCCCAGTCGCTCTCTCTCTTCCCCCCAGTCGCTCTCTCTCTTCTCCCCCAGTCACTCTTTCTCTATCTTCCAACAACAACATGCCCTCAAAAAAGCCTCGGCACCGCCGGGCACTCCAGCTAGTATCCATATATATAGGGGCCATCCAAATACATATATATAGGGGCCATCCATATTCATATACATAGAGGCCATCCAAATCCACTAATCTAGGGTCCTTCCATATTCTTATATATAGTGACCATCCATATTCATATACATAGGTGCCATCCATATCCATATACAGAGGGGCAAACCAAATCCATATACATAGGGGCCATCAATATTCATATACATAGGGGCCATCCATATTCATATACAGAGGGGCAATCCAAATCCATATGCATAGGGGCCGTCCATATTCATATACATAGGGGCCATACATATTCATATACATAGCGGCCACCCATATCCATATACATAGGGGATATTCATATCCATATACATAGGGGCCATCCAAATCCATATACATAGGGGCCACCCATATATTCATATATATAGGGGCCATTCAAATACACATACATAGCGAACATCCATATTCATATACATAGTGGCCATACATATACATATACATAGGGGCCAATCAAATCCATATATATAGGGGCCATCCATATACATATACATAGGGGCCATCCATATACATAGGGGCCGTACATATTCATATACATAGGGGCCATGCATATTCATATATATAGGGGCCACCCATATCCATATACATAGGGGCCACCCATATTCATATACATAGGGGCCACCCATATGCATATACATAAGGGCCATCCAAATCCATAATAATAGCGGCCATCCATATTCATACACATAAGGGCAATTCTTATCCATATACATATGTATAGGGCCATCCATATCCATATACACTGGGGCCACCCATATCCATATACATAGGGGCCATCCAAATCCATATATTTAGTGGCCTCCCAAATGCATATACATAGGGGCCATCCATATTCATATATATTGGGGCCACCCATATGCATATACATAGGGGCCATCTAAATCCATAATAATAGCGGCCATCCATATTCATACACATAAGGGCAATTCTTATCCATATACATATGTATAGGGCCATCCATATCCATATACACTGGGGCCACCCATATTCATATACATTGGGGCCATCTAAATCAATATATATTGGGGCCATCCATTTTCATATACATAGGGTGCATCCATATTAATATACATAGGGAACATCCAGATACAGAGGGGCCATTCAAATCCATATACCAAGGGGCCATTGATATTCATATACATGGGGGCCATCTATATTCATATATATAGGGGCCATCCAAATTCATATATATAGGAGACATCCATATTCATATGCAAAGGGGCCATCCAAATCCATATACGTAGGGGCCATCCATATTCATAAAATTTGGCGTCTTCCATATTCATATATGTAGGGGCCATTCATATCCATATTTATAGGGGCCATCCAAATCTATATACATAGGGGTCATCCATATCATATATATAGGGGCCATCCAAATCCATATACATAGAGGCCATCAATATTGATATACATAGGGGCCACCCATATCCATATATACATAGGGGCCACTCATATTCATATGCATAGGGGTCACTCATATCCTATATATAGGGGCCATTCATATCCATGTACATAGGGGTCATCCAAATCCATATACATAAGGGCCACCCTTATTCATATACAAAGGGGCCATACCTATCCATATACATAGGGGCCTTCCAAATCCATATATATAGCAGCCATTCATATCCATATACATAGGGGCCATACATATCCATATACATAGGGGCCATCCATATTCATATATATGGGGCCCATCTATATTCATATATATGGGGCCCATCCATATTCATAAAGATAGGGGCCATCCAAATCCATATACATAGGGGCCATCCATATTCATATTCATAGGGGCCATCCAAATCCATATAAATAGGGGCCATTCAAATCCATATATATAGGGGCCATCCTTATTGATATACATAGGGACCACCCATGTCCATATACATAGGGGCCATCCAAATCCATATATATAGGTGTCATCCACATCCATATACATAGGTGCCATTCATTTCCATATACACAGGGGCCATCCATATTTATATACATAAGGGCGATCCATATTCATATACATAGGGGCAGCCGTATCCATATATATATATATATAGAGGCCATCCATATATATATGTAACCCCTTCACGGTTCTCTAGATATATGTGAGATGTGGTCTCTGTTGTAGACAGTATTCTATAGTCCAGTAAGGAGATCACTACTACAATGTCTTAATTCTAATTATCTTACTTTATAGTTTTAACGTCAGACAGTATAAGAAGATTACGGGTCCATGACCTAAATTAGACATTTGCATACATTAGAATGAATCTAGACATAATAAACATACATTCTCCATTTATATGGATTCAAAGGAGAATCTGTCCCTGTGTCCAAATTCGAGTGCACTCTTTCATTGGCGCGCTTAAGTTGGAGCTCATGGTATGTATAATGTCCGCAAGACTTACGACTCCGAACCCCTTCGTTGAATTCTCTTCACGATCACTGAATCCCACTTTGAGTTCTGGATGCAGAGCTACTAATACGAAGGGCGGCGGCCGAGTTTGGAAGCCCGGGACGGGATGCGGCAGCCATTTGCCTCCTGAGCCCTCTTCTCAGAGCTCCTGCCCTCCTTTCTTCCAGTCACTCTTTTCTTCCCGCTCGAAAAACCCGACTCCACCCCTTCCTCCTGGGGTTTCTGCCTGGAGACTGCGCAGCCTCACTGTCTGCAACAGTTGATACTGGTGCAGAATTATGGAAAGTCTGCTCTTAGTCACATTGTGTCCTTAAAAGTTCTTGCCGTACCTTCACATGGGCAACTTTAACCCAGGGATTTATAACAATGATAATACAGTGTCTAAGTTAAAGATTGATAACCATACTTAGCATACATAACATTTCCAGTGGGTATTACATATATATAGGGGCGATCGAAATCCATACACATGGGGCCATCCATATCTATATACATAGGGGCCATCCATATCCATATACATAGGTGGCCAACTATATTCATATACATAGGGGCCATCCATATTCATATATATTGGGGCCATCCATATACATAGGGGCCATCCATAATCATATACATAGGGGCCACCCATATATATATACCCACGGGCCATGCATATCCATATACATGGGGGCCATACAAATCCATATACATAGGGGTCATTCCTAGCCATATACATAGGGGCCATCCAAATCCATATAATTCGGGGCCATCCATATTCATATACATAGGAGTAATCCATATTCATATACATAGGGCCCATCCAAATTCATCTACATAGGGGCCATCGATATGCATATGCATAGGCGCAATCCAAATCCATATACATAGGGGCCATCCATATCCACATACAGGGGGGCCAACGATATCCATGTACATAAGGGCCATCCATATCCTTATACATAGGGGCCATCCATATCCATATACTTAGGGCCATCCAAATCCATATACTGTACATACGGGCCGTCCATATCCATATACTTAGGGCCATCCATATCCATATACATTGACGCAATCCAAAACCATATACATAGGGGCCATCCATATCCATATACAGAGGGGCCATCTATATCCATATACACAAGGGCCATACATATCCTTATGCATTGGGGCCATCCATATCCATATGCATAGGGGCAATCTATATTCATATACATAGAGGTCATCCATATACATATACATAGGGGCCAGCCATATTCATATACATAGGCGTAATCCAAATCCATATACATAGGGGCCATCCATATCCATATACATAAGGGCCATCCATATCCATATACATAGGGGCCATCCATATCCATAAAAATAGTAAGAAATCACACAACACCAGGTTATAGTCCAACAGCTTTATTTGAAATCACAAGCTTTCGGAGCGCTGCTCCTTCGTCAGGTGAAGTGGAGAGATGCATAAAAACACAGCTTATATAGTCAGAGAATAATGTCAGATGTTTACAGGTAATCTTTCTAACTGCCATTTATCACACCTCGGCAGAGAGATAATCACAGCAATCAAAGGTGTAAATGGTGTCCAAACAGGTCAGTCAGGAAAACATTACATCAAAGAACAATGAGGTGGGGTCACAAGGGGTCAAATGTTGCAGATGCTGGGGTCTGTATGAAAAACAAAAAAAGACAAGAAACATTTTTTTTGCTGAAAATCACAGCAGGTCTGGCCCGCACCCGATCTTCGGGTAAGCATTCTCCAAGGCGGCCTTCGAGACGCACGACAACACAAAATCATCGAGCAGAAACTGATAGCCAAGTTCCGCAGCCATGAGGACGGCCTCAACCGGGATCTTGGGTTCATGTCACGCAACATGTAACCCCACCTGACATAGGGTCATCCAGACTCGAGTCGTCGTTGGCTTGTTCTCCCAACCCAGATGCGGCCGGACCTGCTGTGATTTCCAGCAAAAAAAATGTTTCTTGTCTTTTTTTGTTTTTCATACACACCCCAGCATCTGCAACATTTGACCCCTTTTGACCCCACCTCATTGTTCTTTGATGTAATGTTTTCCTGACTGACCTGTTTGGACACCATTTACACCTTTGATTGCTGTGATTATCTCTCTGCCGAGGTGTGATAAATGGCAGTTAGAAAGATTACCTGTAAACATCTGACATTATTCTCTGACTATATAAGCTGTGTTTTTATGCATCTCTCCACTTCACCTGATGAAGGAGCAGCGCTCCGAAAGCTTGTGATTTCAAATAAAGCTGTTGGACTATAACCTGGTGTTGTGTGATTTCTTACATTTGTCCACCCCAATACAACACCGGCATCTCCACACCATAAAAATAGTGGCCACCCATATCCATATATATAGGAGCCAGCCACATCCATAATCATAGGGGCCATCCATATTCATATACATAGGGGACATCCATATCCATATACATAGGGGCCATCCATATACATAGGGGCCATACATATCCATATACATAGGGGCCATCCAAATGCATATACATAGGGGCCATCCATATCCATATACATAGACGCAATCCAAATCGATATACATAGGGGCCATCCAAATCCATGTACAGAGGGGCCATCTATAAACATATACATAAGGGCCATACATATCCTTATGCATAGAGGCGATCCATATCCATATACATAGCTGCGACCCATATTCATATATGTAGGGCCACCAATATCCATATACATAGGGATCAGCCAAATCCATAATCATAGGGGCCATCCATATTCATATATATAGGGGCCATCCATATCCATATATATAGGGCCCAACCATATCCATGTGTACAGAGGCCATCTATATCCATATATATACATAGGGGCCATCTATATCCATATATATAGGGGCCATTTAAATCCATATACAAAGCGGCCACCCATATCCATATACTTAGGGGCCATCCATATCCATAAATATAGGGGCAATCTATATTCATATACATAGGGGTCATCCATATCGATATACATGGGGGCCATCGATATCCATATACATAGGGGCCATCCATATTCATATACATAGGGGCCATCCATATTCATATACATAGGAGCCACCCATATCCATCTACATAGAGGCCATCCATATCTATATAGAGAGGGCTCATCCAAATCCATATACATAGGCGCCATCCATATCTATATACATAGGGGCCATCCATATCCATATCCATAGGGGCCATCCATATCCATAAGCATAGGGGCCATTCAAATCCATATAAAAATCGCCCACCCATATCATATACTTACGGGCCATGCATATCCATATACATAGGGGCAATCTATATTCATATACATAGGGGTCGTCCATATCCATATACATAGTGGCCATCAATATCCATATACATAGGGGCCATCCATATTCATATACATAGAGGCCATCCATATCTATATAGAGAGGGGTCATCCAAATCCATATACATAGGGGCCATCCATATCCATATACATAGGGGCCATCCATATCCATGTGTACAGAGGCCATGTATATCGATATACATAGGGGCCATATACATAGGGGCCATCCTTATCCACATACAGAGGGGCCATCTATATCCATATATATAGGGTCCATCCATATTCATATACATAGGAGCCACCCATATCCATATACATAGAGGCCATCCATATCTATATACATAGGGGCCATTCATATCCATATATATAGGGGCATCCAAATCCATATACATAGGAGCCATCCATATCCATGTACACAGAGGCTATCTATATCCATATACATAGGGGCCATCTATATCCATATACATAGGGGCCATTCAAATCGATATACAAAGCAACCACCCATATCCATATACTTAGGGGCCATCCATATCCATATACACAGAGGCAATCTATATTCATCATATATATATAGAGGTCATCCATAGTCATAGACATAGGGGGCACCCATATCCATATACATAGGGGCCATCCATATTCATATACATAGGGGCCAGCCAAATTCATATACATAGGAGCCACCCATATCTACATAGAGAGGGGTCATCCAAATCCATATACATAGGGGCCATCCATATCTATATACATAGGGGCCATTCATATCCATATATATAGGGGCCATCCCTATTCATATACATAGGGCGATCCATTTTCATATCCATAGGGGCCATCCATATCCATATGCATAGGGGCCATCCATATCCATATACATAGGGGCCATCCATATCCATATACATAGGCGCCATCCAAATCAATATAAATAGGGGCCATCCATTTTCATATACATAGGGGCCACCCATATCCATATACATAGGGGCCATCAATTCCATATACACAGGTGCTATCCATATTCATATACATATGGGCCATCCAAATCCATATACATAGGGGCCATCCATATTCATATATATAGGGGCCATCCATATCCATATACATAGGGGCCATCCAAATCCATATAATTAGGGGCCATCCATATTCATATACATTGGAGCCATCCATATTCATATACCTAGGGCCCATCCAGCTCCATATACATAAGGGCTATCCTTATCCACATACAGAGGGGCCATCTATATCCATATATATGTAGGGGCCATCCATATCCATATACATAGGGGTCAGCCAAATCCACAATCATAGGGGCTGTTCATATTCACATACACAGGGGCCATCCATATCCACATACATAGGGGCCATCCATATTCATATACTTAGGGGCCATCCATATCCAGATTAATAGGGGCCATCCATATCCATATATATGTGCCATCCATATCCATATATATGGGGGCCATCCATATTCATATACATAGGCGCAAACTAAATCCACATACATAGGGGCCATCCATATTCATATAGAGAGGGGCCATCTATATCCATATACATAAGGGCTATCCATATCCTTATACATAGGGGCCATCCATATCCATATCCATATATATAGGTGCGATCCATATTCATATATATAGGGGCCATCGATATCCATATACATAGGGGCCTTCCAAATCCATATAATTAGGGGCCATCCATCTATTCGTATACATAGCTGCCATCCATATTCATATAAATAGGGGCCATCCAAATTCATATATATAGGGGCCATCCATACCCATATACATAGGCGCAATCCAAATCCATATACATAGAGGCCATTCATATCCACATACAGAGGAGCCATCTATATCCATATACATAAGGGCCATCCATATCCATATACATAAGGGCCATCCATATTCATATACATAGTGGGCATCCATATTCATATATATAGGGGCCACCCATATTCAGATATATAGGGGCCACCAATATTCATATACATAGGCTTCATCTAAATCCATATAAATAGTGGCCATCCATATCCATATACATAGGGGACACCCATATGCATATACGTATGGGCCATCCATATTCATATCCATCGGGCCACACATATTCATATACATAGGGGCCATCCTTATTCATATACATAGGGGCCATCCAAATCCATATACACAGGGGCACCCATATCCATATATATAGGGGCCATCCATATCCATATATATAGGGGCCACCCATATCCATATACATATACATAGAGGCCACCCATATTCATATACATAGGGGCCATCTATCTATATTCATATACATAGGGGCCATCTATATTCATATACATAGGGGCCATCCATATTCATAAACATAGGCACCATCCATATTCATATACATAGGAGCCACCCATATTCATATACATAGGGGCCACCCATATTCATATATATATGGTCCACCCATATCCATATACATAGGGGCCATCCATATTCATATATATAGGGGCCATCCAAATCTTTATATATAGGGGCCATCCATATACATATACATAGGAGCCATCCATATCCATATATATATAGCGGCCATCCAGATCCATATATATAGGGGCTCTCTATATTCATATACATAGGGGCCATCCATATTCATATATATAGGGGCCATCCAAATCCATATACATAGGGGCCATCCAAATCCATATGCATAGGGGCCATTCATATTCATATACATAGGGGCCGTCCATATCCATATACATAGGGGCCATCAATATCCATATACATTGGGGCATCCATATCAATATATATAGGGGCTATCCATATCAATATATATAGGGGCTATCCATATCCATATACATTGGGGCATCCATATCCATATACATAGGGGCCATCCATATCCATATGTGTAGGAGTCATCCACATCTATATATATAGGGGAATCCATATCCATATATATAGGGGCCAACCTTATCCATAGGGGCCATCCATATCGATTTATATAGGGGCCAACCATATCGATTTATATAGGGGCCAACCATGTCCCTATGTGGATGCGCCATCCACATCTAAAAAGGTGCAATCCATATCCAGATATGTAGGGCCATTTGACCTCTTTTCTCACATCAGTGTACTTTTGCTCATTTGACGTCCCTAACTTCTTTTTAAAAATCATAAAATATTAGCTCCTATGGTAAGGCTTATTGCCAAACATATTTTTAAAATTGCCTGGCCCTTTCTGTAACTGGCTCCCTGTCTCCTACTCTCTCATTCTGCTGATCTCTCTATCATTGCCTTTAGGTATAGATATATACATTACAATAATTCATGACACAACCACAAGACAGATTGCTGAAATGGACAAACACATGAAAGATGAAATTTAATGCAGAGAAGTGTGAATTGATGCATTTTGGAAAGAAGAATGAGGAAAAGCAATATAAACTAAATGGTACCATCTTAAAAGGGTGCAGGAACACTGAGACCTGGGAGTTTCCAAACAGAAATCTTTAAAGGCGGCAGGGCAAGTTGATCAGGCTGTTAAAAAAAGCATCCTTGGCTTTATTAATAGAGACAATGGGCTGGATTTTGTGAATGGAGGCGAGTTGGAGGCGGGACTGCTGCTTGTCGTGTCAATGTCCCGTCTCCATCCTCGCCTGACCAACCAGAGGATTGTTAAGCCCGCCCTGTGGGCTCAGCAGGCCAATTAGGGAGGATGTCACTGACAGAGCCCATCAACGTCAGGCGCGCTGTCAAGACTTCTTCAAAGAAGAAATGTCAGCGTTTGACAGCTCTGTGAAGCTGTCAAACACTGAAATTTTCTGTAGTTTGATGAGGCCTTGTGTTCAGGACTCATCAAACCTTTCAACTTTGTAAATTTCACATGGCTGTTGGTTCAGAGGATCCAACAGCCAGTCTGTGAAATCGACAAGGAGGATGTCGGGTCTCCCGATCCAGCGCGGCTGAAGGCTGTAGGAAGAAAACAAGGTAAGTGAACATTTTTAAAAACTTATCACTCACCTTACATACTTACCACTCCACACTTGCACCCATCACTCACCTCTACTTCCAGGTGCCTCTGACGGCCGCAGGCCGCCTTCACGTCTCCTCCAACCCGGCAGGGTTCTCCGAGGTCGGGAAACCTTCACCTGTCAAGGTAAAATGGCACGAATCCTTTTTTCTGCCTGTTAACTACCTGTTAACAGGCAGTTAAAAGGAATAAATGCCTTTCCCGCCTCCAGGAGACGGAACCCGAAGCAGCACATCTTCCCGCCTCCTGGCAAAAGGTCACGGAGGCGGGATGGGGGCGGGTTTGCCATCTGCCCCCACTTTCTGCTACTTTACTGGCAGTCCTGCCTGCATGCCTGCCTTCTCGGGGCTTGGAAAATCCAGCCCATAGTGTACAAAAGCAAGGAAGTTATACTAAACCTATATAAATCGCTGGTAAGGCCTCAGCTGGAATATTGTTTCCAATTCCGGGCACCAAACTTTAGAAAGGATGTCATGGCTTTGGAGAGGGTGCAGAAGAGATTTACTAGAATGGTACCAGGGTGAGGGACTTCAGTTACATAGGGTTACATAGGATATACAGCACAGAAACAGGCCATTCGGCCCAACCAGCCCATGCCGGCGTTTATGCTCCACTCGAGCCTCCTCCCGTCTTTCCTCATCTAAATCTATCAGCATAACCCTCTACTCCCTTCTCCCTCATATGCTTATCTAACCGCCTCTTTAAGTGCATCTATACTATTCACCTCAACCACTCCCTGTGGTAGCGAGTTCCACATTCTCACCACTCTCTGGATAAAGAAGTTTCTTCTGAATTCCCTATTTGATTTCTTGATTCCCTATTTGATTTTATGTGGAAAGACTAGAGAAACTGGGATTTTTCTCCTTAGAACGGAGAAGGTTATTGGAAGATTTAATAGAGGCATTTAAAATTATGAAGGGTTTTGATAAATAAGGAGAAACAGTTTTCACTGGCAGAAGGGTCAGTAACCAAAGGACACAGATTTAAAGTGATTAGCAAAAGAGGCAGAGGTGAGATGAGGAGAATTCTTTTTACACGAGTAATGCACTGCCTGAAAGGGTAGTGGAAAGAGATTCAATAGTAGCTTTCACAAGGGAATTGGATAAATACTTGAAGATGAGAAAATTGCTGGGAAGAGCGGGGGGGTGGGGTGGAGGACTAATTGGATAGCTGTTTCAAAGAGTCAGCACAGGCATGATGGGCCGAATGGCCTCCTCTGTGATGTAAGATTCTATGAACCATGGTAGGTAAGAAAGGAAGAACATTAATTTATTTAGGACCTTCAGGGGGTCCCAAAGAGCTTTTGCTTTTGAAGTGCAGGCACTGACATTATCTAGGTAAATATGGTATTGTGGCGGAGCCACTAAAGGACTCAGATCGTTTGTATATAATTCCCTTTAACAACATGTTAGCTACAGCCTGAGTCTGTATCTTTATTTATACTGTTTACTTGTACAGAGCGTGATTACTTTAACAGCGCAGGTAAACGTGATGACGTCACACCGTTCATTACGTGATCCCCCACTGGTGGGCAGAACATGATGATGCCATGACGTCAACCACAGGACCGCCCCAGCAGTCCTTGTGGAGCCTCCGAATTGAACAGACCTACACTCGATGTTCTCCTGCAGTTACTTGTTTAAACCTGTTAGTTTCCATTAAACTTCATTTTGTTTGATCGCCTGAGTGGACCTCAGTCTTTGGATAGGAACTAAACATTCCTACATTGGTGACCCCGACTTTTGCGAACGGTTTTCGCAGAAGATACTCAACATGGAAACGAACGCCGTTACCTTGAAGCTACCGCAGTTCTGGGAGCAACAACCAGCCGCATGGTTCATCCAGGCTGAAGCCCAGTTCGCCATCATGGATATCGTTGTGGATCAGACCCGTTATTATTACGCGGTCTCCGCCCTCGACAGCGCCACAACCTCGCGGATCGTCAGCCTGCTTGGTAGTCCGCCTACTGATCGCAAGTGTGACACGTTAAAGGCGCGGTTGCTGCAGGTTTTCGTGCTCACAAAGTCGGAGCGCGCCTGCTGGCTGCTCGCTATGCCTGGCTTCAGGGACTCCAAGCCGTCCGAGCTCATGAGCCAGATGCTCACGCTCCTCGGTTCCAAACCGGAATGCTTCCTCTTCAGGGAGCTATTCCTCAGCCTACTCCCGGAGCAAGTTTAGGCTGCCCTAGCCAGGTCCGAAGTCACAGACTGCGCGGAGCTTGCTGCCGAAGCGGACAAGATTTTCGTGGTGACTCAGCAGTACTGCACTGCCATGAGGCACCCATCCCCCACAGATGCTGCTCCAGCTCCTCAATCAGCGGGGTTGTGCTTCGACCACGCCCGTTTTGGCGCGAAAGCAAGATGCTGCCGCCCTCCCTGCAGTTTTTCGCTCAAAAGAAACCATCTACAGCCACCCTGGTGAAAGAGGACCGGGTCTAACGAGCGCCCCGCGGCTGCGATGGCCATCGGAAATTCGGGGAAGCTTCTCTTCATCACCGATTCCCTATCTGGTCGATGTTTCCTTTGCGACACCGGGGCGCAGTGTAGCATCCTACCTGCGTCACATCTCGATATACTAGCTGGGGGCCACGGCTCTGCCCTCGTAGCGGCTAATGGCGCGGCCATTCGGACCTTCGGAAGGCGGCGGGTCCAGGTGTGTTTTGGCGGCCAGCTCTTCCACTGGGAATTCATCACGGCCAAAGTCACGCAGGCCATCCTTGGGGCGGATTTTTTGTGCGCCAATGGCCTCCTGGTCGATGTCAGGCACTGCCGGTTGATCAATGCGGCCACGTTCCACTCCATCCCGTGCCACCGCGGTAACGCCGTGCCGCACACTGTCTCCTGTGCGTTCCCACATCCAGACGACTTCACTCGCCTCCTCGGAGAGTTAGCCAGATCTGACCAGCCCACCTTCTCCTCCTCGGCCACTAAACATGGTGTAGAACATCACATCACCACTACCGGCCCCCCGGTTTACGCACGGGCCTGACGACTCGAGCCCGGCAAGCTTGCTGCTGCGAAAGCGGAGTTCAATACGATGGAGCGGCTGGGGATTATTCGCCGGTCGAATAGTCCCTGGTCTTCGCCTCTCCACATTGTTCCGAAACCCGGCGGCGGATAGCGGCCATGTGGCGACTACCGACGCCTGAATGACGCCACTACTCCTGATCGGTACCCGATCCCGCATATTCAAGATTTCTCGGCCCATTTGGTGGGAAATACTTTTTTTTCAAAAGTCGACCTCGTCCGTGGTTACCACCAGGTCCCCGCGCACCCGCAAGATGTCCCGAAAACCGCAGTCATCACCCCATTGTGGTAAACCACTTTTATCGTTCACTATCGTTACACTATGGTTATCACTGTTATATCGTTACACTATGGTTATCACTGTTTACACTGTTGTATCACTACACGAGGTCGCCTCTTGTCACGCTGTTATACCTGGGCTGACCACTGCTGACTCCGCCCATGGCTCCACCTACCTGCCCAGGTATAAAGGTGGTCGACTGGCTGGTATTCCTCCTTGTTGGATCCGATCACCCACGAGGGTGGGCTCTGTTATTTAGCCAATAAAAACCTATAGTTACTTTCTTAACTCGTCGCTTTTCATTGGATGAATTGATAGGTATATCAATTTTATTGGCTAAATTTTAAAATGTCGTTACCTGAGCAGCCAAACGACCAGTCAACGGAGCAGCCAAACGACCAGTCAGACGCCCAGCTACAACAGCCACAGCAGCCGGCCTGGCTGCGAGCCCTCCGACCACCGTACCTGGATCTAAACCCACAGGCAGCAAACTCAGCCCTCGACTTCGAACACTGGCTGAGCTGTTTCGAATCCTACCTGGGAGAATCCGGCGTGCCTCAGGGATCCAAGCTAAGAGTTCTGACCGCCCAAGTGAGCCCTAAAGTATTTGCACTCATCCGGGACCTTACTACATACGAGGCCGCCATCAACCTGCTGAAACAACAGTACCGGAGCCCGGTAAATTCCATGTATGCCAGACATCTCCTAAGATCCTGCCCGCAACAGCCAGGAGAGTCTGTAGATGAATTTTTACGGGCGCTACAAACACTCGGCAGGGACTGTGACTTTAAAGCGGTAACGGCGGCAGAAAATACTGAAGATAATATCCGCGATGCCTTCGTGAAAGGCCTGCGGTCCGACTACTCATGGCAAAGACTGCTTGAAGCAAAGGACCTCGACCTGAACACAGCTGCAGCCCTCGCTCGCTCCCTAGAAGTGGCCCATCGGGACCTCGAGGCGTACTCCAGGTACTGTAATTCGCGACCCTGGGACTCGGGACCGACCCCGACCGCAATACCCCTCGCAGCGCCGCCCCTGGGACCTACCTCAGCGTCGGCGTCCCGGACCCGATCAGGACCGCCACACCCGGTACCGGCTGCGACATCGGACCCCCGCGATCGGGCCGCCGGCTGCTTCTTCTGCGGCCAGGCGAAACACCCGAGGTCGCGCTGCCCTGCGAGAAACGCGACTTGCTCCAGTTGCCAGAAGAAAGGCCACTTCGCTAAGGCCTGCAGAGGGAGAGCCACAGACACCAGCAGTGCCTCATGCGAGCTGTGGGGGCGGCCATCTTTCATCAAGGCCACAGATGCCAGTATCCCCTTGTGTGAGTCGTGGGGGCGGCCATCTTTGATCAAGGCCACTGACACCAGCAGTGCCACATGTGAGTTGTGGGGGCAGCCATCTTCTCCGCCATCTTACCCCACCTCGTGGGCGCCGCCATTTTACCCACCACACTCGGCCACCACCTCGCCTCCAGACCCGACCACCGCCTCACCCGCAGACTACAGCAGCTCGCTCAGCCATACACTAGCCTCCGTCACACTGGACCAAGCTCGCCCGCATCACCTGTCCAAGTCCATGATGGACATCGAAGTAAACGGCCACGCCACGACCTGCCTGTTCGACAGCGGAAGCACGGACAGCTTCATCCATCCAGACACGGTGAGCCACTACTCCCTCACTGTCCAGCCAATGCGCAACCGGGTCTCGATGGCGTCTAGGTCCCACTCTACAGACATCAGCGGCTACTGTGTTGTGACCCTGTCGGTTAGGGGCACGGAGTATAAAAATTTTAAACTTCTCGTCCTGCCCCAACTCTGCGCTGCCGTCCTACTAGGGCTGGATTTCCAATCCCACCTTCAAAGTGTCACTCTAGCATACGGTGGACCCCTCCCCCCACTCACAGTCGACAACCAGCAGCCTTTAAACTGCCCACCGCGTACCACCTGCGGCCTATCCACCCTCAGGGTCCTGCCTCCCTCCCTGTTCGCCAACCTCACCCGCGACTGTAAACCCGTCGCCACCAAGAGCAGGCGGCACAGCGCCGGGGACAGAGCTTTTATTAGCTCTGAAGTGCCGCGCCTCCTGAAGGAGGGCATCATCGAGAGGAGCAACAGCCCCTGGCGCGCTCAGGTCGTAGTCGTCAAGACCGGCGATAAAAACCGCCTAGTCATCGACTACAGCCAAACCATAAACCGGTACACCCAGCTGGACGCATACCCCCTTCCCCGCATATCTGATATGGTCAATCAGATTGCACAGTACCGCGTATTCTCTACCATCGACCTTAAGTCGGCCTATCACCAACTCCCTATCCGCCCTGAGGACCGCCAGTATACCGCCTTCGAGGCGAATGGCCGCCTCTACCACTTCCTGAGGGTTCCCTTCGGCGTCACCAACGGGGTTTCGGTCTTCCAAAGGGAGATGGACCGGATGGTTGACCAGAACGGGCTGCAAGCCACGTTCCCCTATCTAGATAACGTCACCATCTGCGGCCGCGACCGGCAGGACCACGATGCTAATCTGGAGAGATTCCTCCGTACGGCCCAGCGGCTGAACCTCACCTACAATAAGGAGAAATGTGTGTTTAACACCTCGCGCCTTGCCATCCTCGGCTGCGTAGTAGAGAACGGAGTCATCGGCCCCGACCCCGAAAGAATGCGCCCCCTCATGGAGCTTCCCCTCCCCCACTGTCCAAAGGCGCTGAGGAGAACCCTGGGGCTCTTCGCCTACTATGCCCAATGGGTGCCCAATTATGCGGACAAAGCCAGACCCCTCATGAAGTCCACCTCCTTCCCCCTGATGGCAGAAGCGTGCGCAGCCTTCTCCCTCATTAAGGGAGACATTGCTAAGGCCACAATGCACGCGGTGGATGAGCCTATCCCTTTCCAAGCGGAGAGCGATGCATCCGACTTCGCCCTGGCCGCAACCCTTAACCAGGAGGGGAGACCAGTGGCCTTCTTCTCAAGGACCCTCCAGGGCCCCGAGATCCGACACTCTTCGGTCGAGAAGGAGGCCCAGGCGATCGTGGAGGCTGTACGACGCTGGAGGCATTATCTGGCAGGCAAACGATTTACCCTCCTCACCGACCAACGTTCGGTCGCCTTTATGTTTAATAACAAGCTGACGGGCAAAATCAAGAACGACAAGATCTTGAGGTGGAGAATCGAGCTCTCCACCTATGATTATGATATCTTGTACCGGCCTGGTAAACTGAACGAACCCCCAGATGCTCTATCACGAAGTACATGCGCCAGCGTGCAAAGTGATAGACTGCAGACCCTCCACAACGACCTCTGCCACCCCGGGGTCACCAGACTTTACCACTTCATTAAGGCCCGCAACCTGCCCTACTCCATTGAGGAGGTCAGGACCATGACCAGGAACTGCCAAACCTGTGCCGAATGCAAACCGCATTTCTTTAGGCCGGACAGAGCAAGCCTGATCAAGGCCACCCGCCCCTTCGAGCGCTTGAGCATCGATTTTAAGGGGCCCCTCCCGTCCTCTGACCGTAATGTGTACTTCCTCAACATTATTGATGAGTACTCCCGTTTCCCCTTCGCCTTCCCCTGCCCAGACATGACCAGTACCACGGTCATCAGATGCCTGAACGACTTCTTCGCCTTGTTTGGGTTCCCGAACTATATACATAGCGACCGGGGCTCCTCCTTCATGAGCGAGGAACTTCGCCAGTTCCTACTAGCGAGAGGTATTGCTGCAAGCAGGACCACCAGCTACAACCCCCGGGGGAACGGCCAGGTGGAAAGAGAGAACGCGACTGTCTGGAAGGCCGTTCTCTTAGCCTTAAAGTCTAAGGGCCTCCCAACCTCTCGCTGGCAGGAAGTCCTCCCAGCAGCGCTGCACTCCATCCGGTCACTGCTTTGCACTGCCATTAACGCCACCCCCCATGAACGAATGTTTGTTTTCCCCAGGAAGTCGACTACGGGAACCACGCTACCAACTTGGCTGACCTCTCCGGGGCCCGTCTTGCTGCGAAAGCACGTGAGGGCCCATAAAACGGACCCCCTGGTCGAGAGGGTGGACCTCCTGCACGCCAACCCCCAGTACGCCTATGTGGCATACCCAGACGGGCGGGAGGACACAGTCTCCTTACGAGACCTTGCACCCTCGGGCACCCCTGAGACACCACCATTACCCCCCACCACTCCCCCAGATCCAGCCCAGGTAGACGGCATGCCGGAACCCCACGAGACTTCGCCGACCACGCAGACACCAGCATTAACGTCGGATACTGCATCACCGCCGCCGCTGCTGCGACGATCAGAAAGGCTTACAAGGCCTCCGGACAGACTGACATACCCGAACTGGTAGTACACTTCACCCTGCCGGACTCAAATCTAAACTAGGGGTGAATGTGGTAAACCACTTTTATCGTTCACTATCGTTACACTATGGTTATCACTGTTATATCGTTACACTATGGTTATCACTGTTTACACTGTTGTATCACTACACGAGGTCGCCTCTTGTCACGCTGTTATACCTGGGCTGACCACTGCTGACTCCGCCCATGGCTCCACCTACCTGCCCAGGTATAAAGGTGGTCGACTGGCTGGTATTCCTCCTTGTTGGATCCGATCACCCACGAGGGTGGGCTCTGTTATTTAGCCAATAAAAACCTATAGTTACTTTCTTAACTCGTCGCTTTTCATTGGATGAATTGATAGGTATATCACCCATTAGGCCTGTTTGAATTTCTGCGGATGCCGTTTGGCTTGAAGAATGCTGCACAGGCTTTCCAGCGCTTGATGGACTCCGTGCTTCGGGACCTCGACGACATCCTCATCACCAGCCCTAGCAAAGAGGAGCACTTCTGCCATTTGCGCACCCTCTTCACACACCTCAGTCAACACGGTTTGATTATCAACCCGGCCAAGTGCCAGTTCGGCCTGCAGCGGATTGATTTCTTGGGCCACCGCATCACATCAGATGGCGCAATTCCCTTACAGACGAAAGTCGAGGCGGTTACATCTTTCCCGCGCCCGCAGACCGTCAAGGCCCTACAGGAGTTCTTCGGGATGGTCAATTTCTATCACCGGTTCGTCCCTAAGGTGGCTCTGCTTATGCAGCCCTTGTACGAGGCCCTCAAGGCCAAGTCCGGTAAGGATCCGATCAGCTGGATGGCCGAGATGGACCGGGCGTTCATCGACACCAAAGGCGCCTTGGCCAACGCAACCATGCTGGCGCACCCGCTTCCAGGTGCCATCATTGCCCTTACCACCAACGCGTCGGATTACACAATTGGCGCAGTGCAGGAACAGTGGGTGAATGGGACGTGGCAACCGCTGGCGTTTTTCAGCCATCAACTACGGCGCAATGAAAGAAAGTACAGCACTTTCGACTGGGAGTTGCTGGCCCTTTTTCTAGCCATCCGCCATTTCTGGTTCTTACTAGAGGGACATCCATTCACGGCTTTTGTAGACCACAAGCCACTAACGTACGCTATGGCCAAGACTGCCGAACCGTGGTCAGCTCGGCAACAACGTCACCTGACGTTCATTTCAGAATTCACCACGGACATTCAGCATTTGTCCTGCAAGGACAACCTGGTGGCGGATTGTCTCTCCCACGTGACTGTGCACGCAGTCCAACTCGGAATCGACTATGCCCTCATGGCTGCGGATCAAGCCTCGGACCCAGAGGTCCAAGCATACAGAACCAGCCCCTCTAGCCTCCAAGCGGCCAACGTCAAATTCCATGCCACAGGCACCACGCTACTTTGCGACGTCTCCATGGGAGCTCCCCGCCCTATCGTACCAGTCGCCTGGCGCCGAAAAGTGTTCGACGTCATACATGGGTTGTTACACCCTGGCATGAAGGCCTCGCAAAGGCTGATGTCATCAAAATTCATCTGGAGGGGTATGCACATGGATGTCCGCAACTGGGCCAACACCTGCGTGGTCTGCCAAAAGGCCAAGGTACAGCGTCATGTAAAAGCTCCATTGGCCACTTTCGCTGTTCCGGAGCGTCGATTCGACCACGTGAATGTGGACCTTGTGGGGCCGCTTCCACCTTCTCAAGGTTTTACACACATCCTCACAATGGTAGACCGCACCACTAGATGGCCAGAGGCAGTTCCTTTGGTTTCTACTACTTCGGCAGACGTAGCCAGAGCTTTCATCTCCTCTTGGGTTGCATCGTTTCGGGGTACCGGCGGACATCTCTTCCGATCGTGGACCGCAGTTTTCCTCTGAGCTCTGGAATGCTGTGGCTCAGGGGCTCGGCACCAAACTACATCGCACCACCGCCTATCATCCACAGGTGAGCGGCCTGTGCGGGCGATTCCACAGGTCGCTCAAAGCCGCTCTGCGGGCCAGTCTTCAAGGCGCAGGATGGGTGGACAGACTTCCCTGGGTCATTTTGGGTCTTTGTACGGCGCCCAAAGAAGATCTGCAAGCATCCTCGGCGGAACTCGTATATGGCCAGCCACTACGAGTACCAGGGGATTTCCTCCCGTCTCCAACAGAGCCATGGTCTGTATCCCAGCAACTCATCAGCCACCAGGAAGCGGCCAGATGTTTCGCTCCAGTGCCTACATCGCATCACGGCTTGCAGAGCTCCCACGTCCCAACTAAGCTGAAAAGCGCCGAGTACGTGTTTATCCGCCACGACGCTCACCGGGATCTGCTCAAGCCTCCTTACACTGGTCCCTTCCGCGTCATAGAGCCGGGAGACAAAACCTTTTCGGTCGATATCGGAGGTAAACCGGACCACATTTCGGTTGACCGGTTGAAGCCGGCACACTTAGACCTGGACCGCCCAGTCGAAATCGATCAACCGCCAAAACGTGGCCGACCGCCCACAGTCGCCATGCCAGATCCACCACAACCACCTGCCAGCTCGACCACCGTCCATCAGCTTCCACTTCAGGGTTACAGAAGTCGCTCGGACAGGCTTGTCCGGCCTCCTCGCCGTCTCACTTTTGCTGTTAAAGACAATTCTGGGGGGGGCGCATGTGGCGGAGCCACTAAAGGACTCAGATCATTTGTATATAATTCCCTTTAACAACATGTTAGCTACAGCCTGAGTCTGTATCTTTATTTATACTGTTTACTTGTACAGAGCGTGATTACTTTAACAGTGTGGGTAAACATGATGACGTCACGCCGTTCATCACGTGATCCCCCACTGGCGGGAAGAACGTGATGACATCATGACGTCAACCACGGGACCGCCCCAGCAGTCCTCGTGGAGCCTCCGAACTGAACAGACCTACACTCGATGTTCTCCTGCAGTTACTTGTTTAAACCTGTTAGTTTCCATTAAACTTCGTTTTGTTTGATCGCCTGAGGGGACCTCAGTCTTTGGATAGGAACTAGACATTCCTACAGTATTAGTAAAAACAGTTTGTAAAGATTGTACATATAAAACCGTTTTGATATATTATATATAAAACACAGTTATTATATGATATATTAGACTTTAGAAAGCCCCTCCCCTAATATGAAACCTAACACAAGCGTTAACAATAGTTAATATGGCTGTTGCCACGTAGGATAAATTTTCTCCCCTCTTCTCAATATGGTGACTCAAGTGATTGAGACAATAGGAGAGATTTTCCTGGGTCTCGAGATCATGCAGCAAATATCAGAAATTGGGCGAGTTGAAGTGTTCACTTGTAGAAGAACTCACCTCATTTTCCTTAAATTTTGGAAGAGAGATAGGGTATGTTCCTTTAGTGTCGGGCACTCTGACCCAGCCGATTTCCTGATACTCTGCACTCCAGAAACACAGTGCACCTGGGCACAGACCCAGGAAAATCTCTGCAATGGTGTAAGCACCCTTTATTTCTCTGCAAACTTTCCTGGTGCATCTTTCCTGAGTTGACTGTGGCAGTCATATCAACTCTCCACAGTGTTGGCAGCAGCAACAAAGCACTGCAATCCTTTACAATGTTTGCAAATGTGGACCACAGCAATCTGGCTCACACATTACGGAATCAATGGAACGCTCTGTTTTCCCTTCTTAAAATATAATGGCAATTGTCAAAGATCAGGGCTAAGATTAGTGAAGAGATGACTCTCAGGGGAGTCTGGGAGGAGCAGTTTGTCAGCAGCATTATTAAAATAGACAAGAGTGAAAATGAGCTGCAGTTTAAGAGCAAAGAGAGTGACGCTAGACCAGGAAATGCCATTCACTAGTAACAGGAAGAGGTGCCGTGGAATTGCAATGAAAAGATCAAAAAGATAACTTTCAGGCTGGAAAATAACAGTAATAGAAGCAGACAGATCTAGGACACGCCAAAACAGAAACACTGTTTATGTGATTAGGTGGTGAATCAGTTTTTAAAGTGACACTGTGGGGGACTACGGTCTCCCGCGTAAAGAAATAGGCAACACAGCGAGCTACAAGAAATAGGTCTTTACTCCAACTCTCACAATACAGTACTGAATTTGTGAAGCCCGCGAGCCTGTGATGACTCACGGATTGGTCACCTGCTGGAACCTGATTGGTTTTCCTTCTCTCAGCAGCAGGCAAGTCTGAACGTGCCTTATTCCTCTCAGCTTGCAACTGTCTTGTGGGGGGAGGGGAATACAGCAGTTAAAAGGGGATTATACAGGTTTATCTACATACACACAGTGTTTCCCCAATGTGGCAACGCCACATACGCCCCCCCAGAATCCTCGTTAACTGTAAAAGTCAGTCTCTGCGGAGGTTTGACCAAGCGGCCGTAGCAGCTGTAGTAGCCATCTGGCGTGTGAGGAGGGCTGTCTGGGAGGTCAGCCGGTTGGTTCGTTGGCTGGTCTGGCGGCTGGTCTGCCGGTGGACTGGCTGGACGGGCTGCCAGCGAAGGTGGGGTGGTGGCCGGGAAGTAAGGTTCTGGCGTGTCTTGGTCCTCTTGTGGGGCCACCGCCAACGCAGGAGGTCTGCCCCACCATGGGGGAAGAGCCGGCCAAAACGGGAAGCTGAGGTCCAGGTGCGCCGGTTTGAGGCAGTCTACTGAAATAAGGTCCGGCTTCCCGCCGACGTCGATAAGAAAAGCTTTGTCCCCCGTCTCCAATACTGGGAAGGGGCCGGTGTATGGTGCCTGCAGCGGGCCTCTGTGCGCGCCCCGGCGCACGAAGATGAACTCCGCATGTCGTAAGTCTCGAGGCACGTAGGACGGCTGTGGGCCGTGTTGCGAAGAGGGCACTGGACGGAATTGCTGGGCCGCGTCCTGGTGCAGGGAAAGCTGTCTGGTGGCCGACCACGGCTCCGTTGTCAGGGGGAGGAAGTCTCCTGGTACTCTGAGCGGTTGGCCATAGACCATCTCGGCCGTGGAGGCGCGGAGGTCCTCTTTGGGCGCGGTGCGCAATCCCAGGAGAACCCAGGGTAGTTTGTCGATCCAGCTGGTGTCGGCCAGGCTGGCGCGGAGGGAGGCTTTCAAAGAATGATGAAAGCGCTCGCAGAGCCCGTTGGCCTGCGGGTGGTAGGCTGTTGTCCTGTGCAACTTGGTGCCGAGGCCAGCGGTGATGGCATTCCACAAGTGGGAGGTGAGCTGGGGGCCTCTGTCCGAGGATATGTCGGTCGGCACGCCAAAACGGGCCACCCATGTCGAGACGAATGCTCGCGCGACATCGGTCGTGGTGGTGGAGGCGAGGGGAACCACCTCGGGCCATCTGGTGGTGCGGTCGACGATCGTGAGCAGGTGTGTAAAACTGTGCGATGGCGGCAAAGGGCCTACCAGATCAACGTGGATGTGGTCAAAACGCCTCTCGGGCACCGGGAAACACTCCAATGGCGCCTTGGTGTGCTGCTGGACCTTACCACGCTGACACGCCACGCATGTGTTGGTCCAGTCTCTCACATCCTTGTGGAGTCCAGGCCAGACGAACTTGGCGGACATAAGTTTCTGAGACGCACGCATCCCTGGATGTGAGAGGCCGTGGATGATGTCGAAAACTCGCTTGCGCCAGGCGGATGGAATGACCGGCCTAGGCGAGGGGACTGAGACGTCGCACAGGAGGGTTGTGCCGGCTGCATGGAAGTGGATGTCGGCCAAGGTGAGGCTGGTAGTTGACGTCCTGAGGGCCTGGATCTCCGCGTCGGCGGCCTGGTCTCTCGCCATGCTGGCGTAGTCGACGCCCAGGTGCACTGTGTGGAGCGAGGGTCTTGAGAGGCAGTCGGCCACCAAATTGTCCTTGCCGGCGACGTGGCGGATGTCCGTGGTGAACTCCGAGATGAAGTTGAGTTGGCGCTGTTGGCGCGCGGACCAGGGTTCGGTTACTTTGGCCATGGCGAAAGTGCGCAGCTTGTGGTCCACGAATGCGGTGAACGGCCGGCCTTCCAGGAGGAAACGGAAGTGCCGGATTGCCAGGAACAGGGCCAGGAGGTCTCTGTCGAACGTGCTGTAGACCTGCTCGTTCTTGCGCAGCTGTCGGCTGAAAAATGCCAGTGGCTGCCATGCGCCTTCGACCCACTGTTGCTGGACGGCGCCGACGGCGTAATCCGAGGCGTCCGTGGTGAGGGCGGTCTTGGTGCTCGGGATGGGGTGGGCCAGTAGTATGGCGTTGGCCAAGGCGCTTTTGGTCTGGTGGAAGGCTATCGCCCTCTCGCTGGACCAGGTAAGTTGCTCTTTGCCCGTTTTGCCCCTGGTGGCTTCGTAGAGGGGGCGCATGAGTGCGGCGGCCTTGGGCACGAACCGGTGATAGAAATTGACCATCCCCAAAAATTCCTGCCGCGCCTTGACCGAGGTGGGCTGGGGAAAGTCCGCCACCGCCTGCACCTTGGAAGGTAGGGGAATGGCTCCCCTTGGCGAGATTCTGTGGCCGAGAAAGTCAATTTGGGCTGCTCCGAACTGGCATTTGGCTGGGTTGATGATTAGCCCGTGTTGGCTGAGGCGCTGGAAAAGGGAGCGCAAATGCGCGATGTGCTCGGCCTTGCTGGTGCTGGCCACGAGGATATCGTCCAGAGAGATGAACAGGAAGCTCAGGTCCCGTAGGACGGAGTCCATGAGCCATTGGAAGGCCTGTGCGGCGTTCTTAAGCCCAAAGGGCATGCGCAGGAACTCGAACAGTCCGAAGGGGGTGATGACCGCCGTCTTCTGGACGTCTGCATGGTGGACGGGGACCTGATGGTAGCCGCGAATCAGGTCGACCTTGGAAAAGACGGACTTTCCTGCTAGGTGTGCCAAGAAGTCTTGGATGTGCGGAATGGGGTATCTATCGGGCGTGGTGGCGTCGTTGAGCCATCTGTAGTCGCCGCAGGGGCACCAGCCACCGCCCGGCTTGGGCACAATGTGGAGGGGGGATGACCAAGGGCTGTTCAAGTGGGGGACGATGCCCAGTTTTTCCATCGTGGCGAATTCTTCCTTGGCCACCGCCATCTTGGCTGGGTCCAGGCGTCTGGCTCGAGCGAACACTGGTGGTCCCGTAGTGGCGATGTGGTGCTCGACCCCATGCTTGGCTGCCGCGGCTGAGAAGGTCGGTTGTGTGAGCCTCGGGAAATCTGCGAGTAGGCGGGCGTAGTCGTCATGCGCCGGGGCGGAGCAGGACCCGACGAGGGCCGGGCTGTTGCTCTGCTGGCAGGCCAGTGAAGTGAAAGTTGCTGCGTCGATCAGGCGCCTGTCGCGGACGTCAACCAGGAGTCCGTGGGCGCAAAGAAAATCGGCGCCCAGCAAGGGATGTGCCACCGAGGCCATCACGAAGTCCCACGTAAATCGCTGGCCGTTGAAACAAACCTCGGCCCGTCGCTTTCCGAAAGTAGCGATGGCTGCGCCATTTGCCGCCACGAGGGGTGGGCTGCTACGGCCTGCCTGGATGTCGAACTGGAAGGCAGGAATTATGCTGCATTGGGCTCCGGTGTCGCAAAGGAATCTGCGCCCTGAAAGAGAGTCGGTTATGTACAGCAGTTTACCTGCGGTGCCAATGGCCATCGTGGCGGTGGGGGTGCGGTCGAGCGGGCCTAGGTGGCGGCACGGGACTGGTGCATTGGGCCGGGTGGCCATCTTGGTTTGATCGAAAGAGCAGGGTGCTCTGCAGCATTGGGCCTTGTGGCCGAAACGCGCGTGATAGTAGCATAGTTTTTTATTCACAGAAACCACACAGTGCAGATAGAGGCCATTTCGGCCCATCGAGCCTGCACCAACACATATCCCACCCTATCCCCGTAACCCCACGTATTTAATCCCCCCAACACTAAGGGTCAATTTATCATAGCCAATCAACCTAACCCGCACATCTTTGGACTGTGGGAGGAAACCGGAGCACCCGGAGTAAACCCACGCAAACACGGGGAGAATGTGCAAACTCCACACAGACAGTCGCCCGAGGCTGGATTCGAACCCGGGTCCCTGGCGCTGTGAGGCAACAGTGCTAACCACTATGCCACCGTGCTGCCCTGCGGCCTGGCGTGGCGGCGCGCGCTCGATGGTGTCGGGGAGCCTCGCGGCTGCACAGCTGAGTTGGGCGACGGCGAAGACTTTGTCTGCGGCGGCTGCCAGTTGTACGCAGTCCGTGATCGGGGACCCCGCGAGGGCAGTCTGTACCTGCTGAGGAAGCAGGCTGAGGAAAAGGGCCCGAAACAAGAAGCACTGCGGTTCAGAGCCCAGGAGCGCAAGCATCCGGCTCATCAACTGGGTCGGGGTAGAATCGCCGAGGCCTGGTAGTGAGAGAAGCCTGCGGGCCCTCTCCTCCCTGGACAGGCCGTAAGCCTGCAGCAAGCGGCCCTTAATGGTTGAGTACTTGCCGGTCTTGGTGGGTTCCCCAGCAGGTCGAGAACTTGCTAGTGCTGAGACTACGTGGAGGTACCTTTCTTCATCGTCTTGAACCCTGCAAAGGGTGAATTGGGCCTCCGGGTGCGCGAACCAAGCTGGTGCTTGGTGTTCCCAGAAGGTGGGGAGCTTCAAGGACGCGGCGCCGGCCGACATCAGGCTGCTGCTGGTTGCCATCGGGTCGTTGCTGGCCTCTGTAGGGCTGCGTGAGTCGGGGGCTTTGGCCGCCGACATTCGGGGTCACCAATGTGGGGGACTACGGTCTCCCGCGTAAAGAAATAGGCAACACAGCGAGCTACAAGAAATAGGTCTTTACTCCAACTCTCACAATACAGTACTGAATTCGTGAAGCCCGCGAGCCTGTGATGACTCACGGATTGGTCACCTGCTGGAACCTGATTGGTTTTCCTTCTCTCAGCAGCAGCCAAGTCTGAACGTGCCTTATTCCTCTCAGCTTGCAACTGTCTTGCGGGGGGAGGGGAATACAGCAGTTAAAAGGGGATTATACAGGTTTATCTACATACACACAGTGTTTCCCCAACACTGTCTCCCGGATTAAGGGTTTTGCAATCCAATTCCTATAGCAATTCAAGGACATGTCAAAGAAGTAACATTACTGCATCAATTTCATGTACGTAACTGAGGTAGCTGTATATAGGTTACAGTATGTACGGAGGTGCCTATATATAGGTTACAGTCTGTATGATGGTGACTGTATATAGGTTACAGTGTGTATGATGGTGACTGTATATAGGTTACAGTATGTATGGAGGTGAATGTATATCGGTTACAGTATGTACGGAGGTGACTATATATAGGTTACGGTATGTATGATGGTGACTGAATATATATTACAGTGTGTATGGGGGTGACTGTATATAGGTTACAGTGTGTATGATGGTGACTGTATATAGTTTACAGTATGTATGGAGGTGACTGTATATAGGTTACACTGTGTATGATGGTGACTATACATTTTTACAGTGTGTATGATGGTGAATGTATATTGGTTACAGTGTGTATGATGGTGACTGTATATAGGTTATAGTGTGTATGATGGTGACTGTATATAGGTTACAGTATCAATGGGGGTGACTGTATATAGGTTACAGTATGTACAGAGGTGACTATAGGTTACAGTGTGTATGATGGTGGCTGTATATAGGGTACAGTGTGTATGATGGTGAATGTATATAGGTTATAGTATGTATGGAGGTGACTGTATATAGGTTACAGTGTGTATGATGGTGACTGTATATAAGTTACAGTGTGTATGATGGTGACTGTATATAGGCTACAGTGTGTATGGAGGTGACTGTATATAGGTTACAGTGTGTATGATGGTGACTGTATATAGGTTACATTGTGTATGATGGTGACTGTATATAGGTTACTGTGTGTATGGAGGTGATTGTATATAGGTTACAGTGTGTATGATGGTGACTGTATGTAGGTTACAGTGTGTAAGGAGCTGAATGTATATAGGTTAGTGTGTATAATGGTGACTGTATATAGGTTACAGTGTGTATGGAGGTGACTGTATGTAGGTTATAGTGTGTATGGTGGTGACTGTATATAGGTTACAGTATGTCTGATAGTGACTGTATATAGGTTACAGTGTGTATGATGGTGACTATATGTAGGTTACAGTGTGTATGGTGGTGACTGTATATAGGTTACAGTATGTCTGATAGTGACTGTATTCAGGTTACAGTGTGTATGGAGGTGACTGTATACAGGTTACAGTGTGTATTGAGGTGACTGTATATAGGTTAAAGTATGTATGGAGGTGACTGTATATAGGTTACAGTGTGTATGGAGGTGACTGTATACAGGTTACAGTGTGTATTGAGGTGACTGTATAGGTTACAGTATGTATGATGGTGACTGTACATAGGTTACAGTGTGTATGATGGTGACTGTATATAGGTTACAGTGTGTATGTATGATGTGACTGTATATAGGTTACAGCATATATGGAGGTGACTGTATATAGGTTACAGTATGTTTGGAGGTGACTGTATATAGGCTAGTGTGTATGCAGTTGACTGTATATAGGTTACAGTGTGTATGATGTGACTGTATATAGGTTACAGTGTGCGTGATGTGACTGTATATAGGTTACAGTGTGTATGGAGGTGACTGTATATAGATTACAGTGTGTATGATGGTGACTGTTCATAGGTTACAGTGAGTATGATGGTGACTGTATATAGGTTACAGTGTGTATGATGGTGACTGTATATAGGTTACAGTGTGTATGATGGTGACTGTATATAGGTTACAGTTTATGTATGATGTGACTGTATATAGGTTACAGCATCTATGGAGGTGACTGTATATAGTTTACAGTGTGTGATGTAAGAAAAAGGGGTCTTACCATCAAGTAACTTTAAAGTAAGCTTTAAGTAACTTATAAACACACTGATATGCCTATCAATTAGTCCAATAAAAGGCGACGAGTTAAGAACGTAACTGAAGGTTTTTATTGGCTAAATAACAGAGCCCACCCTCGTGGGTGATCCGATCCAACAGGGAGGAATACTAGCCAGTCAGCTACCTTTATACCTGGGCAGGTAATGGGCGGAGTCGGAGGTGGTCAGCCCAGGTATAACAGTGCGACAAGAGGCGACCTCGTGTAGTGATGTGACAGTGAGAACAGTGAGAACAATATACAGTGATAACTATAACAGTGGTTTACCACATTCACCCCTTGTTTAGATTAGAGTCCGGCGGGGTGAAGTGTATTACCAGCTCTGGTATGTCAGTCTGTCCGGAGGCTTCGTTAGCCTCTCCGATCGTCGCAGCGGCGGTGTTACATTATCCGGTGTTAAAGCTGGTGTCTGCGTAGTCGGCAAAGGCTCGTGGGGTTCCGGCATGCCGTCTACCTCGGCTGGACTCGGGGGGTTGGGAGGGGGGGGTGAGGGTGCGAGGTCTCGTAAGGAGACAGTGTCCTCCCGTCCGTCTGGGTAAGCCACATAGGCGTACTGGGGGTTGGCGTGCAGGAGGTTCACCTTCTCGACCAGGGGGTCCGTTTTCACAGAATCACAGAATCACAGAAACCCCACAGTGCAGATAGAGGCCATTTCAGCCCATCGAGCCTGCACCGACACATATCCCACCCGATCCCCGTAACCCCTACACCAACACATATCCCACCCTATCCCCGTAACCCCACGTATTTAATCCCGCTAACACTAAGGGTCAATTTATCATAGCCAATCAACCTAACCCGCACATCTTTGGACTGTGGGAGGAAACCGGAGCACCCGGAGGAAACCCACGCAAACACGGGGAGAATGTGCAAACTCCACACAGACAGCCCTCACGTGCTTTCGCAGCAAGACGGGTCCTGGAGAGGTCAGCCAGGTTGGTAGGGTGGTTCCCGTAGTCGACTTCCTGGGGAAGACAAACATTCGAGCATGGGGGGTGGTGTTAATGGCAGTGCAAAGTAGTGACCGGATGGAGTGCAGCGCAATCGGGAGGACCTCTTGCCAGCGGGAGGTTGGGAGGCCCTTAGACTTTAAGGCTAAGAGGGTGGCCTTCCATACCGTCGCGTTCTCTCTTTCCACCTGGCCGTTCCCTCGGGGGTTGTAGCTGGTGGTCCTGCTTGCTGCAATACCCCTCTCCGATAGGAACTGACGGAGTTCCTCGCTCATGAAGGAGGCGCCCCGGTCACTATGTATATAGTTCGGGAACCCGAACAAGGCGAAGAGTTTGTTCAGGCATTTAATGACCGTGTTACTGGTCATGTCTGGGCAGGGGAAGGCAAAGGGGAAACGGGAGTACTCATCAACGATGTTGAGGAAGTACACATTACGGTCGGATGACGGTAGGGGCCCCTTGAAGTCGATGCTCAGACGCTCGAAGGGGCGGGTGGCCTTGATCAGGCTTGCTCTGTCCGGCTTATAGAAGTGCGGTTTGCACTCAGCACAGATCTGGCAGTTCCTGGTCATGGTCCTGACCTCCTCGATGGAGTATGGCAGGTTGCGGGCCTTAATGAAATGGTAGAGTCTGGTGACTCCGGGGTGGCAGAGGTCATTGTGGAGGGTCTGAAGTCTATCACTTTGCGCGCTGGCGCATGTAATGCGTGAAAGAGCATCAGGGGGGTCGTTCAGTTTACCGGGCCGGTACAAGATCTCATAATCATAGGTGGAAAGCTCAATTCTCCACCTCAAGATTTTGTCGTTCTTGATCTTGCCCCTCAGCTTGTTATTAAACATGAAGGCAACCGAGCGTTGGTCGGTGAGGAGGGTAAATCGTTTGCCTGCCAAGTAGTGCCTCCAGCGCCGTACTGCCTCCACAATTGCCTGGGCTTCCTTCTCGACCGACGAGTGTCGGGTCTCGGGGCCCTGTAGGGTCCTTGAGAAGAAGGCTACCGGCCTACCCTCCTGGTTAAGGGTAGCGGCTAGGGCGAAGTCGGATGCATCGCTCTCCACTTGGAAGGGGATTGACTCATCCACTGCGTGCATTGTGGCCTTGGCTATGTCTCCCTTAATGAGGGAGAAGGCCGCGCACGCCTCTTCCGTGAGGGGGAAGGATGTGGTTTTCAGGAGGGGTCTGGCTTTGTCCGCATAATTGGGTACCCATTGGGCATAGTAGGCGAAAAGCCCCAGGGTTCTCCTAAGTGCTTTTGGACAGTGGGGGAGGGGTAGCTCCATGAGGGGGCGCATTCTTTCGGGGTCGGGGCCGATGACTCCGTTCTCTACTACACAGCCAAGGATGGCAAGGTTGGTGACACCAAAGGGGACCCTAAGGAATTGGTAGAGGCGGCCATTCGCCTCGAAGGCGGTGTACTGGCTGTCCTCCGGGCTGATGGGGAGTTGGTGGTAGGCCGACTTGAGGTCGATGGTCGAGAATACGCGGTATTGTGCAATCTCATTGACCATGTCCGATATGCGGGGGAGGGGGTATGCGTCCAGCTGGGTGTATCTGTTTATGGTCTGGCTGTAGTCGATAACCAGGCGATTTTTGTCGCCGGTCTTGACTACCACCACCTGGGCACGCCAGGGGCTGCTGCTCCCCTCAATAATGCCCTCTTTCAGGAGTCGCTGCACCTCAGAGCTAATGAAGGCTCTGTCCCCAGCGCTGTACCGCCTGCTCTTAGTAGCGACAGGTTTGCAGTCGGGGGTGAGGTTAGCGAACAGGGAAGGTGGCGGTACCTTGAGGGTGGATAGGCTGCAGGTGTTACGCGGTGGGCGGTTTAACTTTCGCTGGTTGTCGACTGTGAGTGGGGGGAGGGGTCCACCGTATGCTAGGGTTACACTTTGGAGGTGGGATTGGAAGTCCAGCCCTAGTATGACGGCAGCGCACAGCTGGGGGAGTACGAGGAGTTTAAAATTTTTATACTCTGTCCCTTTAACCGACAATGTCACGACACAGTAGCCGCTGATGTCTGTGGCGTGCGACCTCGATGCCATCGAGATGCGGCTGCGCGTTGGCAGGACGGGGAGGGAGTAGTGGCTCACCGTGTCTGGGTGGATGAAGCTCTCCGTGCTTCCGCTGTCGAACAGGCAGGTCGTGGCGTGGCCGTTGACTTTGATGTCCATCATTGAGCTGGCCAGGTGGTGCGGGCGGGCTTGATCCAGGGTCACGGAAGCTAGGGTGTAGATGAGCGCGTCGTTGTCATGACAAGATGGCGGCGAAGATGGCGGCCCCCGTAGTTCACATGAGGCTCTGTTTAAATCGTTTGCCCCGCACAAAGATGGCCGCCCCTGCTGTTCCCATGAGGCTCTGCAGGCTTCGGCTGCCCCGCACAAAGATGGCCGCCCCTGGTTTTCCCATGAGGCTCTGCAGGCTTCGGCTGCCCCGCACAAAGATGGCCGCCCCTGGTTTTCCCATGAGGCTCTGCAGGCTTCGGCTGCCCCGCACAAAGATGGCCGCCCCCAGGGTTCGCATGAGGCACTGCTGGCTTCTGAGGATTTGCTTCTGCAGGCCTTGGAGAAGTGGCCTTTCTTGAGGCAGGTTTTGCAGGTCGAGTTTTTGGCTGGGCAGCGCGACCTCGGATGCTTCTCCTGGCCGCAAAAGAAGCAGCCAGCGGCCCGATCGGGGTTGCCTGATGTCGGGGCCGGTACCGGGGCTAGCGGGCCCGGTCGGATCCGTGATGCAGACGCTGAGGTAGGTCCCGGGGGCAGCGCTGTGAAGGGTGGTGGGGTGGGGGTCGGGCCCGAGTCCCAGGGTCGCGAATAGTACCTGGCAAACGCTTCCTGGTCTTGCTGGGTGGCCTCTAGGGTGAGGGCGAGGGCTTCGGCCTTGTCCAGGTCTATGTCCTTAGCTTCAAGCAGTCTTTGCCGTGTGTAGTCGGAACGTAGGCCTCTCACCAAGGCGTCGCGGACATTGTCTTCCATGTTCGCAGTAGCCGTCACCGCTTTAAAGTCACAGTTCCTGCCGAGTTGTCTCAGTGCTCGTGAAAATTCAGCTATCGATTCTCCTGGCTGTTGCTGGCGAGATCTTAAGAGATGCCTAGTGTACATGTAGTTTACCGGGCTCCGGTACTGCTGTTTCAGTAGGTTGATGGCGTCGTCGTACGTAGTCATGTCCTGGATGAGTGTATATACTCTCGGGCTCGCTTGGGCTTTCAGGACTCTTAGTTTGGATCTCTGAGGGACGACGGCTTCCTCCAGGTACGATTCGAAGCAGTCCAGCCAGTGTTTGAAGTCGTTGGCTGAGTTTGGTGCCTGTGGGTTTAGATCCAGGTATGGTGGTTTCAAGGCTTGCAGCCAAGCCGGCTGGTGTGGCCCGTTGTCTGGAGGCTGCTGTTGCTGTGCTGCTGGGTGAGCTCCTTGCTGTTGCTGTTCATTATCAGACATCTTTAAAATTTAGTCAATAAAATTGATATGCCTATCAATTAGTCCAATAAAAGGCGACGAGTTAAGAACGTAACTGAAGGTTTTTATTGGCTAAATAACAGAGCCCACCCTCGTGGGTGATCCGATCCAACAGGGAGGAATACTAGCCAGTCAGCTACCTTTATACCTGGGCAGGTAATGGGCGGAGTCGGAGGTGGTCAGCCCAGGTATAACAGTGCGACAAGAGGCGACCTCGTGTAGTGATGTGACAGTGAGAACAGTGAGAACAATATACAGTGATAACTATAACAGTGGTTTACCACACACACTATATACAAGAGAGGTCTTTACCATGCCTCTGGTAGAAGCCTCTTACAATACTGAACAGACCAGTATTTATACCAGTCCAACAGGAAGTGACATATGACAGGAAGTGAGGTATGTACACAGTTCATAGTTCATAGTTCACAGTTCACAGGAAGTGATGACATAACTTCCCGGAAGTTATTATTATTATCACATTCTTCCCTCCTGCAGGATTAGGAGGCTGTGGTCTACCTTTTGGTCCGCAGCCGCCGAACAAGGAAGAGTCGCACCCGTTTGGATTCCCGTCGTAGAGGGTCGCTGGTCCGCTTACATGCAGTTGGCCATTGGTCAGAGTCTGTGTGGCCTGGATTGCCCTGTGAAGGGTCGGGGAGATCATGGCTTCGAGTACGAGCCCCAATAGGTTCAAAGTCGGACTGCCTCTGTTCAGAGGGAGGTGCAGAGCTGGTCTGTGGCGGATCAGTACTTTCATGCGCGGTACTGGGAGGGTCGCAACCTTGAGTACGGGTTTCTACCGGCACCAAGCTAGTTGGTGTCCGATCAGGATCCTGAAGAGGGGTACCCGATAGGTCCCAAGAGTTTCCTGGTGAAATGCCATCACCCGATGTCCTACTAGGTCCTGGTGGGCAGGGAGCCAGATCCCGTAATGATACGGTAGATTCTCGGCCGTCGGAATATCGTATGTTTGCATAGGTGGGGTTGGCATCGGTTAGTTCGACCTCGTCTACGAGAAGGTCATTTTTAGACGTCCGAACGTATCTTCGGAGTAATACAGGTCCAGGAGTAGTTAGCCATGACGGGAGTGATGTCCCATGAGATGAGCGACGCTGGAATCCAAAGAACCGCTCATGAGGTGTAGTATTTGTGGCTGTAGAAAGCAGGGACCGTATAGAGTGCAATACATCCGGAAGCACTGTTTCCCATTGCTGGTCTGGTAGGCCCCGAGATCTTAAAGCGAGACGTACGGAATTCCAGATGATACCGTTATACCTCTCTACCTGCCCATTTCCGATGGGATGGTATGGTGTTGTTTTGCTTGTAGCAATTCCCCGTTCTGAGAGGTAGTCCTTGAGTTCCCTTGACATAAAGGATGGACCCCGATCTGAGTGAATATAAGCCGGCATGCCACAGAGAGAAAATACCTGCTCAAGGCAGCAGATTACTGTGGACGCCAGCATATTGGAGCAGGGGAAGGCAAACGGAAAACGTGAATATTCGTCGATCATGGTGAGCAAATATGTGTTCCGAGTTGAAGAGGGCACTGGGCCCTTAAAATCGATGCTAAGTCGTTGCATCGGTTGGGTTGCATGTATGAGTATACCATCTGAGGGGCGGAAGAACTGAGGTTTTAATTCCGCACAAAGCCGGCATTCTGAGCATATTTTCTTTACATCGCCAGTAGAAAAAGGGAGATTCCGTGATCGTACGAAATGTAGCATGCGTGTAACGCCAGGATGACACAATCCATTGTGGACATCCATGAGAGTAGAGGATGACATAGTGGAGCAGAATGCCCATGTGAGGGTGTCCGGGGCCACATTCTCCTTGCCAGGCCGATAGAGAATGGTATAACCAAAAGAGGCCAGTTCCATTCTCCAAAGTTGTATTTTATTATTCTTAATTTTGGTTCGTTTTCGATTATCGAGCATGAAGGCGACTGATCATTGGTCCATGATCAATGTAAAGTGCTGGCGAGCTAGAAAATGGTTCCACTTCCGTACTGCCTCTATGATGGCTGTGGCTTCTTTCTCAACCGGAGGATAATGTAGCTCGGCACCTTGTAAGGTCCTGGACATAAATGCTACAGGACGACCTTCCTGATTCAGAGTAGCCGAGATTGCCACCTCCGAGGCATCACATTCAACCACGAAAGGGAGATTCTCATCGATGGAGTGAAGAGCCGCTTTCTCCAACTGTTTTTTGTGAAGGTTAAAGGCTGCAACAGCCGCTGTTCCCAGTGGAAATGATCTAGCATGCAGCAAGGGTTGGATTTTGTCCGAAAAATGAGGAATCCATTTAGCATAGTATGCAAACAGACCGAGAGCCCGACGTAAAGAAGCCGGATTCTTAGGTGACGGGAGCTCTTGGAGTGGGCGAAGTCTTTCTGGGTCTGGCTTAATGATACCATTGCCTACGCAGTAGCCAAGGATGTTGATGGTCGGTTGCGACTCAACAGATTTGGATTCATTCAGGGTCAAATTACGGCGATGGAGGGCATCCCGAAATTTTTGGAGGTTGGCGTCGTGTTCCTGTTGATCGTGACCTGCAATGGTAATGTTATCAAGATAGGGAAAAGTGTCCCTTAGGTTTTCCTGCTTAACCAGGCCATCCATTGCCTGTTGGAAGACAGCCACTCCATTAGTAACCCCGAATGGGAGGCGACGAAATTGGTACAGCCGTCCATTAGCCTCAAAGGCCGTGTACTGCTTATCTGAGACCTTCAAGGGTACCTGATGATAGGCATTTTTAAAATCGTAAGTTGAGAACACTTTGTATTCGGCTAGTTTATTAACCATATCATCAATGCGTGGCAATGGGTAGGCGTCCAAGTCGGTATATTGATTGATGGTTTGCGAATAATCGATGCATAGTCGCTGTTTGTGAGGTTTTAGAGGGTCCTTGACAATGACGACTTGAGCCCGCCAGGGCGACGAACATGGTTCGATGATATCCTCTACTAGAAGTCGAGAGATTTCAGCCGCAATAAAAGATTGGTCTTCCTGATTAAAGCGCCGCGATTTCGTTATTATTGGTTTGCATCGAGGCGGAATACTGGCAAATAATGAGGGTTCATCAAGTGAAGCTGCTGACAATGCACAAAACGGTAATTTAGATGGTATATTAGAAATAGTAAGTCTGGGTTTGGATCCACCAAACTCAATGGTGAGTTTCTTATGCTGTTTTTGGAAGTCCAGCCCTAAGAGGAGATCACTACATAAGTCCTTGAGCACCGAAAGTTGGGTGGAGGGATACATATGACCATGAAGTGTCATATCAACAACACAAAAGCCGGAGATTCTGGTATTAAGTGATGACTGAGCCATCGCAATTGCCTGGTCCGATGGGAAGACATGTAGTTTCAATTTCGCAACAATCTGTTCCTTAATGAAACTATCAGTATTTCCTGAGTCAATTAAGGCATCTAAGGTATGCCCTTTAATTGAAATTTTTGTAGCTGCATGAGACAGGTTCTGTGGGCAAGCAGCTGTAATTGGTGTCGTTGCACAGAGAGTGGCTAAAACTCTCGGTGTGCTTCTTCGGGAGAGAGCTCGAGAGGAAGCTTGATAGGTCCTAGCTGGAGCATCTTGATAGGCCCTAATTGGGGCAGTTCGGTAGGCCTTAGCTGGATTGGCCCTCGTAGAGGCCCTTGATAGGCAAACTTTAGCAAAGTGTCCTTTTTTTTTGCAATAACTGCAGATTGCATTGCGAGCAGGGCAGGCTTTCCTAGGGTGAAAAGCATCTCCACAAAAGAAGCATTCCTTCCTAGATTGCCAAGAGGCTGCTAAAGTGGGGTCATCCTCCTCTTCTTCATCAGAATTATCAGAATTAGATTCCCCCATGATAGGGTTCACCTGAGACCGCTTGAATTGTCTGGTTGCAGCTACAGCAGCAGATCGAGATCTGGGCAGCTGATAGAGGTCTGCATTTCTCTTTGCCAAATCCAGAGAACAAGCTAGGTCAAAAGCTTTTTGTAGCTCAAGTGTTTTACTTTCTAGTAGACGCTGGCGTATAAATGGAGCGGCAATCCCGCAGATGAAAGCATCACGAATCATTTCTTCGCGGTACAGCTCAGCTGAGGCTGCCTGAAAGTTACAATCTATGCTGAGCCTGTGAAGTTCTTGCAGGAATTCGTTAATTGATTCCCCTGGCCCTTGTTGGGCTGTGGCCAGTAGATGTCTAGCATAGACCTCATTTGGGGTCTTGGCATACAGTTTCTTAAGTGCCCGAATCACCTCATCGTAATTATCCCATTCATCAACATATTCGAACACTTTTGGGGTCACATAATTGATAAGTATCCTCAATCTAGCAGGAGCATCCGCTTTACATTCATCCAGAAAATTCTCAAAAGTACGGTACCAATGCTGCCATACCCTGCCAGCTGCTGGTGTATTCGGGTCCAAGTCCAGACGAATAGGTCTAAGGATTCTCTCCATGATGGGTGGTTCCCTGGATCCTTAACTCCGAGTTTGTCCGAAGGTCTAGTATTTGTGAGTGTAAATACTAAGTTACTTAAATTGATGTAAGAAAAAGGAGTCTTACCATCAAGTAACTTTAAAGTAAGCTTTAAGTAACTTATAAACACACTATATACAAGAGAGGTCTTTACCATGCCTCTGGTAGAAGCCTCTTACAATACTGAACAGACCAGTATTTATACCAGTCCAACAGGAAGTGACATATGACAGGAAGTGAGGTATGTACACAGTTCATAGTTCACAGTTCACAGGAAGTGATGACATAACTTCCCGGAAGTTATTATTATTATCACAGTGTGTATGATGTGACTGTATATAGGTTACAGTGTGCATGATGTGACTGTATATAGGTTACAGTGTGTATGGAGGTGACTGTATATAGATTACAGCGTGTATGATGGTGACTGTTCATAGGTTACAGTGAGTATGATGGTGACTGTATATAGGTTGCAGTGTGTATGATGGTGACTGTATATCAGTTCCAGCGTGTATGATGTGACTGTATATAGGTTACAGTGAGAATGATGGTGACTGTATATAGGTTACAGTGTGTATGATGGTGACTGTATATAGGTTACAGTGAGTATGATGGTGACTGTATATAGGTTACAGTGTGTATGATGGTGACTGTATATAGGTTGCAGTGTGTATGATGGTGGCTGTATATCAGTTCCAGCGTGTATGATGTGACTGTATATAGGTTACAGTGAGAATGATGGTGACTATATATAGGTTACAGTGTGTATGATGGTGACTGTATATATATGTCACCGTGTGTATGCTGGTGACTGTATATAGGTTAAAGTGAGAATGATGGTGACTGTATATAGGTTACAGTGTGTATGATGGTGACTGTATAGAGGTTACAGTGTGTATATTGGTGACTGTCTATAGGTTACAGTTTGTATGCTGATGACTGTATATAGGTTACAGTGAGAATGATGGTGACTGTATATAGGTTACAGTATGTATGATGGTGACTGTATATAGGTTACCGTGTGTATGCTGGTGACTGTATATAGGTTACAGTGAGAATGATGGTGACTGTATATAGGTTACAGTGTGTATGATGGTGACTGTATAGAGGTTACAGTGTGTATACTGGTGACTGTATATAGGTTACCATGATTATCCAGCAGTAGCGGCGGCAGTGGCGGCACTGCGGACCTGGGAGGAGCGGCGAGGCGGCGGCGGCGATATAAAGAGAGCCTGAGGCGCAGCTAGGCCCCACAGCAGCAGCAGCAGCAGCGGCAGTGCAGACCTGGGAGGAGCGGCGAGGCAGCGGCAGCAATATAAAGAGAGCCCGAGGTGCAGGTAGGCCCCACAGCAGCAGCAGCAGCAGCGGCGGCAGTGCGGACCTGGGATGAGCAGCGAGGCGGTGGTGGCGGTACCAACTCAGCACCATCAGAATTTTCAAAGAGTGACGTCAGAAGTCAAAGTGACGTCGGAACAAGAGGAGGGAGCTGATTGAGGCCAGTGTCGGAAGCGGAGAGAGCGGCGGTACAGTGAGTACTTAAACTCACTTTCGCGGGCTTTTTTACAGTGGCTTACTGATGGGCCTTCAATAACCACAAAACTAGAAGTTATAGACTTTAACAAGTTGGCTTTTAATCACTAAGATCAGAGCTAACATCTCAACACGCCGACTGGTTCACAGGAATGAGTCGTACAGATCCTGGGATCTTTATGTAAGAGAAGTCAGGGGCGGAGCCAAGAGCCAAGACCTGGAACCTCCCAGGTTAGTCAGAAAAGAGGAAGTGAAACTATACACAGTGGGGGAGGGTAATATACATGAGTGCAAAACGAATACAGGATCAAGACAAACAGATTTCATTACATTCACCCCTTCTATAGATTTAGTCCATCGGGGTGATGTTTCTTAAAAGTTGGTATAAGTGAGTCTGTCAGGAGGTTTTGCAGTTCTCAGTGATCAGCGCAAAGCCGGTTGGGGTGCCTCTAGGGGAGTGGATTCTGGTTCCTCCGCTGTCCGGGCCTCCGCAGTGTCTTCCAGGTTATCTGCAGTGTCCTCCAGGTTAAAGTTGGGTATTGATGCCTCTGGGCGTCCTGTCTCTTTGTAGTGTAGGTCTTCATCGGGTAGTCTCCCATCGTTCTCTCCGCTCCCCGAGGGAGCGAGGTCTTTTATGGAAACAATGTCCTCTCGCCCGTCAGAATATTCGATATAGGCGTACTGAGGGTTTGCATGGAGGAGCTGTACCTTTTCCACAAGGGGGTCCATTTTATGGCCTCTCACGTGCTTCCACAATAGTACTGTCCCCGGAGACGTCAGCCACGCGGGTAGAGATATGCCCGAGGTGGATTTCCGGGGAAAAACGAACATCTTTTCGTGAGGGGTAGCGTTAGTGGCAGTACATAACAGAGACCTTATGGAGTGGAGCACGTCTGGGAGGACTTCCTGCCAGCGGGAGGTCGGAAGGCCTTTTGACTTTAAGGCTAACGTGACAGCTTTCCAAACAGTAGCATTCTCCCTTTCCACTTGCCCATTACCCCGGGGGTTGTAGCTAGTGGTTCTGCTAGTGACTATCCCCTTCGAGAGCAAGAACTGGCGCAGCTCGTCACTCATGAATGACGTCCCCCTATCGCTGTGTATGTAGTTCGGCATGCCAAACATGCAGAATAGATTACAGAGACACTTGATGACCATGGCACTGGTCATGTCTGGGCAGGGAATGGTGAAGGGGAAGCGGGAGTATTCATCAATGATATTGAGGAAGTATACGTTACGGTCGGCAGAGGGAAGGGGTCCCTTGAAGTCCAGACTTAGGCGCTCGAATGGCTGTGTGGCTTTGATAAGGTGTGCACGGTCAGGCCTGTAGAAACGAGGCTTGCATTCCGCACAGATGCGGCAGGCTCTGGTCATTGCCCTGACCTCCTCGATGGAGTGGGGCAGATTGCGGGACTTTATAAAATGGTATAGTCGGGTGACCCCTGGGTGACAGAGGTCGTTGTGGAGACCCTGTAATTTGTCCGTATGAATGCTGGCACACATTCCCCGCGATAGGGCGTCTGGGGGTTCATTAAGGGCTCCCGGCCTGTACATAATATCATAGTCGAACGTGGATAGTTCGATCCTCCACCTGAGTATTTTGTCATTCTTGATTTTCTCCCTTTGTTTGTTATTAAACATGAAAGCCACCGACCGCTGGTCGGTGAGCAGGGTGAAACGTTTGCCGGCTAGGTAGTGTCTCCAGTGCCGCACTGCCTCCACTATAGCCTGTGCCTCCTTCTCGACAGAAGAGTGCCTGATTTCAGGTCCCTGAAGGGTTCGGGAGAAGAAGGCCACAGGTCTCCCAGCCTGATTGAGGGTCGCAGCTAAGGCAAAGTCTGACGCATCGCTTTTGACTTGAAAGGGAATGCATTCGTCCACTGCACACACTGCAGCCCTTTCAATGTCCTGTTTAATACTGGTGAAAGCCTCCCGAGCTTCAGCTGATAGTGGGAAGGACGTCGATTTAATGAGGGGTCGGGCCTTATCAGAGTAATTGGGCACCCATTGGGCACAATACGAAAAAAATCCCAGGCACCTTTTTAAAGCTTTGGGATTGTGTGGCAGGGGCAGTTCCTTTAGGGGGCGTAATCGGTCAGGGTCCGGTCCAATTACCCCATCTTCCACCACACAGCCGAGGATACAGAGACGGGTTGTGTTGAAGACACATTTGTCTTCGTTGTAGGTTAGATTCAGCTTTAGGGCAGTTTTTAAAAATCTCGCAAGATTTAGATCGTGGTCTTGCTGGTTGTGCCCGCAGATAGTGACATTGTCCAGATAGGGGTAGGTAGCTTGTAGTTTATTCTCGTCAACCATGCGGTCCATCTCACGTTGGAAGACCGAGACCCCATTTGTTACCCCGAAGGGCACTCTGAGAAAATGGTAGAGGCGCCCGTTCGCCTCGAAGGCGGTGTATGGGCGGTCCTCCGTTCTAATGGGGAGCTGGTGATACGCGGATTTGAGGTCGATAGTCGAGAAGACTCGGTATTGCGCAATCTGGTTGACCATTTCTGATATGCGGGGTAAAGGGTAGGCGTCCAGCTGGGTATAAATATTAACAGTCTGGCTGTAGTCAATTACCATCCGTTTCTTTTCGCTATTTTTAACTATGACTACTTGGGCACGCCACGGGCTGGTACTGCATTCAATAATGCCTTCCCGCAGGAGTCTGTCCACTTCCGCCTTGATAAAGTGTCTGTCTTCCAGACTGTACCGTCTACTTTTGGTCGCTATGGGCCTACAGTTCGGAGCGAGATTAGCGAATAAAGAGGGCGGGCTGATTTTTAAGGTTGATAGGCCACAGACTGAGTGGCGGCTGGGACCCGCCATATGCTAGCGTGACACTTTCGTGGTGGCACTGGAAGTCCAGGCCCAAGATTACATTAACACAGAGTTCTGGCATCACGAGGAGTTTAAAATCCTTCTAGTCCGTGCCTTTTACAGTCAGTGTTACCACACAGTAGCCCAAAATGTCCGAAGTGTGGGGCTTAGCAGCCATAGCAATTCTGCTCCATGTAAGGGTTACCGTTAATGAGTGCCGCCGTACCAGGCTAGGGTGGATAAAACTCTCGGTACTCCCACAGTCAATTAAACATTTCGTTAAATTCCCGTTTACCTGTATGTCCATCATGGATTTTGTCAACGGGTGTGGCTTGGATTGATCCACCGTGATCGAAGCCACTGTTGGGCCCTGGGCGGCCGTTGAGTCGGGAAAAGATGGCGGATCCCAAGATGGCGGCCCGCACGGCACGCACGAGGCGGTGACGGAGTTGGAAATCGGATTCCCCCTGCAGACTTTGCTAAAATGCCCCTTTTTCTTACATTTGAAGCATGTAGCGTCCTTCGCTGGGCATCGTTGTCTGGGGTGCTTGGCCTGGCCGCAGAAGTAGCATTTCGGGCCTCGAGACATTGCCGCTGTAGTAGGACTCCTGGGTGAACTTCTGTGTGGGGACTCCGGCGGCATAGAGCTGGTCTGAGACCTGAATGGGGAAGATGGCTGATTCCAAGATGGCGGCCCCCTCGGCGCGCACGAGGTGGTGAGGGCCGCATGGCCGGAAGAATAAGAGTCAGAGTTTTTCTGGGCCACGTCCAGTGATCGCGCAGTTGCCACTGCCTTTTTTAAGTCCAGGACCTCCTTCTCCAGCAGTCTCTGCCGGATGTAATTCGATTTGAGGCCCGTGATGAAGGAATCGTGGACCAATTAGTCAGAGTACGCGTTGGCCGTCACGGCCTTGCAGTTACAGTCCCGGACCAGGTCCTTTAGGCCCTGTAAGAAATCGTCCATTGATTCCTCTGGTCACTGCCTGCGTGTAGCCAGCAGATGTCTGGCGTACACTTCGTTTACCGGCCTCTGGTATTGGGCCTTCAGGATAGTGATGGCCTCCATGTAAGAGGTGGCGTCCCGGGTGAACGAATAAATCCGATGACTTACGCGAGTAGTCAGTAGACTCAGTTTATCTACCTCGCTAGCGGATGAGGCCCCCGCGAAGAGTTCGAAGCATTTGAGCCAGTGTCCAAATTGATTTGATGCTTCAGCAGAATGTGGATCCAAGCCCAGACGCTCTGGTTTTAGGAGTCGATCCATCCTAGTATTCTTTCGTGATTAAAATTGATGGGCCTTCAATAACCACAAAACTAGACTTTAACAAGTTGGCTTTTAATCACTAAGATCAGAGCTAACATCTCAACACGCCGACTGGTTCACAGGAATGAGTCATACAGATCCTGGGATCTTTATGTAAGAGAAGTCAGGGGCGGAGCCAAGAGCCAAGACCTGGAACCTCCCAGGTTAGTCGGGAAAGAGGAAGTGAAACTATACACAGTGGGGGAGGGTAATATACATGAGTGCAAAACGAATACAGGATCAAGACAAACAGATTTCATTACACTTACCAATCTCACAGACCGGCGGCGGCATTCCAGAGCCACGTCACGATTCAAAAAGTGACGCTGGCAAGAGGAAGCAGCTGATTGGGTGAGTACGGCCAGGTGAGTATTTATACTACTCTATAGTTTGACAGTTAAGATTAATAGTTTACATAATTTAGAAGGTCTTAATTTTTGTGGTTATAGGGGGAAAAATTCGGTATCGCCCCATTTGGGGCAATCGTTATCGGCCGTGTGCAAAGTTTAGTGCCTGGTGCTAATTATTGCCTCCGACAGCAAACTTGGCTTTTATTGCCCCTGGAGGTGATTGGAGTGCTAAATCAGGCACTTCACACCTGTCTTAAGGCGCAAAGGCCGAGGAGTGAGGCGCTACCTCAGAGTGCTGGTGAAGCAAGGAAGGGCAAATCAAAATAAACCTGCAAAGTGCTGCTCAGTACTCAAAACTCCTTCACACAGCATTGAATCTCTCCAGAAGTGTCGCGAGATTGATACAGAAATACTACTTGTGACAATTCTAAAAATATATAGGCCTAGAAATTCAGTGGCCTGCGCCACCAGTTTGCGCCCAAAGAGGGCACTCAGTGGCTTTTGCGCCACTGGCCACAACTACCGCGATATTTAGCGGGGCGCTAATGGCGGCGTTAGCCTGTAGCGCTGCGCCGCCACCGATGACGTCATCGGTGTGCACAGCGCCCCGCTCCCGCCCCGATGACCATATTTGGTCGCGCCCGCCTCTTCAGCGCCAGCCGCAAATAGCGACCGGTTCACAGGGGCCTACCTGTGGCGGTAGTGACGCTAGTTAAGGTGGAGGTGCGGCCGGCCGCTTTTTCGGCGGCCGCCTGCCAGCACCTCCGTCCCCGGCCTCCTACACCCCCCCGCCCCCCCCCCCGCGGCATTGCCGGCTGTTTCCCGAGAGCCCGGCACTTCTCCTTGGTGCCGGGCTCATTTGCCGGCACTCGCGAGCGGGGATCGCGCTGTTGCAGGCACCTCCCCCTTAACAGTGGGAGGAAGGCCTGCAGTACCGCAGCGTGCCGTGCCGCAGCGTGTGGCGCTGCGGCCCTTAGCGCGCCGAAATTCAGTTTCAGCGCCCCAAGCGGGGCGTGGGAAGCCTCGATTAGCGGCCCGCTTCCATTTGGGGCGCAGAAACTGAATATCCGGATGGCGCAAGTGGCTCCGCTCGCAGCGGTAATTCCGGCGCCCAGGCGAGCTTGGCGCCCCAAATGGCGCCCAACTGAATTTTTAGCCCATAGATTTATTTAAGAGCCGACATACCATTAACAGCTGTTGAGTCAGTCACAGCATTAACAGTTCAAAAACAAATAGCTTACATTTCTTATCCTCAGAGATTCTTATTCTCAAATCTTAACTTCGTACATTTTTAAATTTCTTATTATTAATTCTAATCCAGGATATCCACCAAAATCAAATACCTTGATTACCCGAGACTCAGAGTTGTAGGCTTACAGAGTGGTTCTGAAGCCGAGAATCGCGACTGACTGACGACTGTCTATCTGAAAAAGCTCTATATTATACCTTTTTTTAGTGGTTTATCCTTTGAAGTTTTCTGCTGATGTAAGCTAATTACCTCTAGTCATTTTTTCCGTTGCCTTCTTTCTATTCTTACTGTCAATTTAGCTGCTGCATGCATAATTATGTCTCTAACTTTAGGTGTTCCAAAAACTTATCAAAAAATGGCTACAACAGATTTATCTCTCTGATGTCATTCTTATCGAAGGACTTCCATTCAATTCTTAATATTGGCTTAACTGGTTATTAGCAAGCATTGTGTCTCCATGGTGTTCCAAGTTCAATACAAAAACCATGTGATTGCTTGGTGTCATCTATTGATGTCATATCTTCAAAGAGTTCTGTTGGTATCATATTTACAACATATAAATTAAAAATACTTCAACTAGGGTGTTTGCTTGTTTTCTAGCTATCTCAATGGTTGTATTAATAATTATGTCTCCTGTCTTCCAAGTTTAACATAAAAACTATTTGACCAGCCGGTGTTTCTTTTACTTGATGTCATCTTTTCAAAGGCACATGCCTCTTTTAATGTTTCTGTGTTTCTGTTCAATGTGTTAGTTTATAATACTTTACTTGGATCATTCCATTGTGTTTCTCCCAAACTCCAGACCTTCTGGAAGCGCCAAACTGCTACTTCAATAGGGCCATTGTTTTAGTATTAACAATCAATTCCCATTTCAAAAGCTTGCGATGTTTACAACTTTTATGTTATCAAACCATCCCATCTCAGAAGCCTGTATTTACACAGTATGTGTCACCGAGACTTTAGATTTTTAAACCCAGTATATCATGTATTAATAAAATCAGAATTCTGTTCATATGATGGTGTATTTTTCTGAAATATGGCATATTCCTTCACAATATGATGGTGAATGTATATAGGTTACAGTGTGTATGCTGGTGACTGTATTTAGGTTACAGTGTGCATGATGTCACTGTATATAGGTTACACTGTGTATGGAAGTGACTGTATATAGGTTACAGTGTGTATGATGGTGACTGTATATAGGTTACAGTGTTTATGATGTGACTGTATCTAGGTTACTGTGTGCATGATGGTGACTGTATATAGGTTACAGTATGTATGGTGGTGACTGTATATAGATTACAGTATGTATGATGGTGACTGTATATAAGTTACCATCTGTATGGAGGTGACTGTATATAGGTTACGGTATGTATGATGTGACTGTATATGGGTTACAGTATGTATGGAGGTGACTGTATATAGGTTACAGTGTGTATGATGTGACTGTATATAGTTTACAATGTGTATGATGTGACTGTATATAGGTTGCAGTTTGTATGATGTGACTGTATATAGGTTACCGTGTGTATAATGTGACTGTGTATAGGTTACAGTGTGTATGATGTGACTGTATATAGGTTACAGTGCGTATGATGTGACTGTATATAGGTTACAGTATGTACGGAGGTGGTTATGATTTTTTTTAATGTTGGCATGGATACAGTGCTGCCTGTTCAGGTGCATGTTTAAAATCTCTCTTAAAGAGAAAGAACTGGATTTGTTCAATTACATTGTTGATATAATTATCAGTTCAGTGAGCCAACCAAGAACAATCTGCAAAATAATTTATTTTTTATATCTGATTGTGTTTTTCCCAATAAATTGCTGCTGTAGTTACAAATCGATAACAGAAACAGTTGTGTACTACTTTATGATTATCACAAGGTCAAATCAAATGAATTTAGGAATTTTACCAAATGTTATACCAGTGGTGCACAACAAAATCTCATCTCAGGGGCCAAAATGTACCACTCTGGTCCAGATGATTTTTATTCAGCTGTAGCTGATGTGGTACAGCCCATTTTTATATGTGAAACAAGCTGGTTGGTAAATATCTGGAACAGCACGCTGGAGATCGGAACTGATCTTCTAAGAATCACAGGTGGAGACACGCTTCATACCATTTGGTGTCAGAACCCACCGGCACCTTGTATTCGTTCTGGTGAAAGGTCATCAACCTGAAACGTTAACTCTGTTTTTCTCTCCGCAAATGCTGCCTGACCTGCTGAGTGTTTCCAGCATTTTCTGTTTTATGGTACCTTATTAGAGTTGTACTTTACTTTGTGTAAAAATAAACTCAGTTTATCTTTTATTGGAGATGTGGTTCTTATTCTCCTTGAGAATATTCAGAAACTCTCACTCTGTTGCTCACTCTTTACTCGTTCTTTCACACCCCAACCCCTTACTCCCACTCTTTCCCCATCTGCTCACTCTTACTCTGTTTCTGTCCTTGTGCTGCTTGGTCTCTTCCCCTAAGGGATGCCTGAATGGGAGTGTCAGTCAAGACTGGGATTAGAATCTTATTTTCTCCATTTATTTTTACTGCAGAAAACATTGAACTGCGGGTATTTGAATCTGTATCAGCATCACTACATTGTGATAGCAAAGAGATCAATCCATCACAACTTTCAGATGAGTGTCTGAACAGACATCCTCTTTTCTCAGCTCTTCACTTTGGTAATGGAGCCAGACTTTGGCTTAGTGGTAGCTTTCCCACCTCCGAGTCAGAAGGTGCAAGGTTTGAATCCTGCTCCAGACAGTCCCGGCTCTGAATTCTGGATCAACATCTAGTGGGATACTCGCATCCGGTGGGTGTGGGTGACCCTCCCCCCTTCATTGTATGGGTTGTGGGATCCCATAAAACCTTCCCAACACATAGGACTATGGAAGGAGCATTCATGCCTGTTAGACTATTAATCAACCTACAAATCCTTCCACTACTTCACAATATTCTCCAAGGGGATAGTGCAAAGTGCAAAGAAAACAACAGCTCTGGTATGACTGTGTAGATAATACATATGAACTCAAGAATCAAAACACTGAGTTTCTAAACCCTTAAGAGTTACTACCGTGGATGAAAAGCTGTCAGCCGTTAGGCTCTTGTGTGCATTCCTAAGCTGTTGCTTAAGCATGCCACAGATTCCTGCTGCCATCTGCAATGAGCCAGACTACTACTTATTAGCCAAACCTTATCTTGGCAGACATGTGTATCAGACTTAAGTAATCTTCATTCTGTGCACAGTCATTAGCCAGAGTCCCTGTAAAGTTATCAAATAGGGGTATTTTTTCTGTCTTCATACTGTATTGACCATGCTACATCATCTCTTTCACATACAGGTGATTCACTTTTCTCCCAACTAGAGTTGCTCATTATCTGTGTTCTCAAGTTCCTTTAATAATTTTTGCAGCAAAGCAGCCTCTTTTTCTGTTCCTCTCTTAGATTCATATAAGAGGCAGGACAAATCTCACTGAAAATCCAGCGGTAATTAAAAACCAACAGAAGCAGGTCATTTTCATCAGGCGAGAGATGTGACAATTTGGAGGTAGATATAGAGAGACAAAGAGAGACAGAGAGAGACAGATAGATGAAGTGAATCTCACAGTCAGTTGGAAGAAATGATAAGGGGCGGGATTGCAGTGGAGAATCAGGAAATATTCGGGACGTGTGGCCTACCATCGTCACACTGCCCTGACCATGGTTTCCCTCGCCCTCCTCCTCACTCTGACCCCTCCACCCAGCACATGCATCTGGCATTGCAATGGTGAGGCCCAACTCCCCAGTGGATTTTACTCCGGTTCACTTCAATTACCGCTGCTTCCAGAGGCTGCCATGTGGAAGGTAGCAATAGGCTCCAGAAAGTGGTGGTAAAGATCTTGAGGTTTCTCCCATAGAGGGAGAGGGCCTTGGAGCTGGCACTGTTCCCTTCAGTTGGCCCCAAACACTTACCTGTTGAAGGCCTTATTCTTGGCCGAGGCCTTCAGTGGGATAGCGGATCCAATATTCAGGGCTCTTTAAGGTCCCTTGCCGCCTCTTCTGCTGCTGAGCAACATCCCCACAGCAGCACTGTCAGAATTTTCCACGCTCGCACTGGTGGGCTCCTTCTCGTCAGTGGGAATCATACCAGGACTGTGTTGTGCATACGGAATGAACCCCGACCCAGGAAAGTGGGTCACGGTTGGGGTGGTTCCAGAGGGGCGGGCAGAAGCCCCACTCTGCCAGAACTCAGCCCCGAAGAGAAGAATCCTGACAGGTAGATAATTTAACTCTGTTTGTTGTAATAGGCTGAGAGGTGTTACACCACTACCTCTGGAGTAAGTAAGAATAACAAGCATTCTTGTAATGTAATGTAAGTAGTGAACCACTTTTGGATGTCTGGAGAACGTGAAAGGCACTATGTAAATTAAAATGATTTCTTCTTACTGATTTTTAGAGATAATGGGGGGAAAAATTGGGTGGCGCCCATTAAAAGGTGGCGCCCCTCCGCCGTAAATTCAATAGTAGTGCTCCTAGCAGGAGGTGGGGCGCTACTGGAAAGCATTCCACCTCCTGCTTGGGGTGCTACTACTGAATATCATGGTGCTATGTGCAGCAGTGCTGCATCATTGCAGACCTCCTCCCCTGAGTAAAGGGGAGGAGCCTAGCGCTGCGTGCACTGGGGTCCTACTGGACCACCGGGAAGCGGGGTGTTGGGAAAACAGCCCGGCACTCAAGAGGAGTGCCAGGCTGAGCGATCACGGCCGGCACCCCGAAGAAAAAAGTGAAAGGGGGCAAGTGCTGGCAATTGACCAAAATAAAAATGGCCGCCCAACACCCGCCCCTTTTACTAGCGCCGCTGCCGCTGCAAAAACGTCCCCTGGTCCTGTCGGACATATCGTCTGGTGATAGGTCAGGAGGCGCAAGGGAAATTTGCGGCTGGGGCGCAAGCGGGGCGCTGCGCATGGTGATGACGTCATCATTGGCAGGGCTGCGGCGTAGGGCGCTGCCAGCTACTGCCGCCGCTAACCTCCTGCTGAATTTCGCAGGAGGCATTAGCGGTGCCGCGCCCGGGCGCTAGGGGATTTGCATCCCATTAGCGTCCCCCGTGGGCGCTAATGAGAGGCACAAACCAAGCCAATTTTTCCCCCAATAACACTATTCTGGAGAGAAACAAAGACCATCAGACATTGTTGTTACCATTATAGTTACAGTATTACCCATTACTTTCAATGGACCGGGGGCATTAGTATTACTGACTAAAGAATTTTACAGATAGATATAGATAAAATATTTGTTGGTGCAATCCGTAACTACACCATATTAGATGGGTTATGGGGAAAGAGCAAGACAGTGGGATTAGTTTTGAATTACTCTAGCAAAAATCCAGCACAGACACAATGAACTGAATGACGCCTTCTTTGTTGTAAACTACTATAGTAAATTAGCACTTGTATCATAATAGGAAAGAGGAGAAGCACTTTCCCCTTGGAGAATATTGTGAAGTCGTGGAAGGATTCATAGTTTGATTAACAGTCATGGTATAAAGGGCAAATTCAGTGCTCCCAACAGGAAGCCATGCTTGAAGGTAACGTGGATCAGAGAAAGGACTACACCGTATTACCGATAGCTCTCCTTTGCTCTCCTCAAGCATGGCTCAAAACTAGGAATGCGGGAGAACTGCGTTTACCCCATAGTTTATTAATCATTGCTCCCATCTGAATTCTCTTTATTTCCACCAGTGTTGCTTATTCCTTTTTGTTGCATATAATTGAAGAAACTGTAAAGAGGGATTTTCTTTCATTTGTCCCTTTAAAATAAACATTTGGTACTTTGTCATCAGGAGCTAATGGCTCTTAACCCAATATACAGGCACCTTTAAGCAGTCTGGGTCAATGTATTCATTTTGCTTAAACCATTGGTCCCTGATGCTTATCCTGTATCTCTAGGACTAAACTGCAATAAGGTGCATCAAGTTAGAGATGTAATAACTACAGAAAAAAATGACTCAGGGACTGCTCTTCAATTGGCTAATTCATAAAACAAATTGAAGAAAACAGTGTTTTGTTTTCTCACTGTTGTGTCCAGTTACAGGTACAAAGTGCACAGGTACAAAATGTAATTAAAAGGGCTAGTGGATTATTGCCCTTTATCTCAATGGGGTTGGAATTCAAAAGTGAGCAAATTATGCTTCAGTCGTACACAGACTTGGTCTGACCCCATCTGGAGTATTGTGTTCAGTTTTGGTCAAACCTTAGGAGAGATATATTGGCCTTGGAGGGAGTGCAGCACAGATTCACCAGAATGATAGGGTTAAATTATAAGGATAGATTGCATAAACTTGGGTTGTATTCCCTTCCATTTCAAAGGTTGAGGGGTGAGTTAATCGAGGTATTTAAAATGGTTAACAGATTTGATAGGGCAGTAGAGAGAAACAATTTCCTCTGGTGCAGCTATCCAGGACAAGAGGGCATAATCTTCAAATTAGAGTTAGACCAGTCAGGAGTGAAATCAGGAAGCACTCCTTCACACAAAGGGTAGTGCAATCTGCAACTCGCTCCCCCAAAAGGCTGTGGATGCTGGGTCAATTGAAATTTTCAAGACTGAGATTGATAGATGGTTGTTAGGTAGGGCTATCAAGGGATATGGAACAAAGGCGGGTAAATGAAGTTAAGATACAGATCAGGCACAATCTAAATGAATAGCAGAACAGGCTCGAGGGGCTGAATAACCTACTCCAGTTCCTGTTACCTAACTACTGCAAATACCATTAATCATAGTCATCAATTTATTGGTGCAGGTTTTGAGTGTCACGGTGGCCCTTGTCCAGATGGTAAAAATACTGACGCTGCAGTTAAATATTCACCCACTTAACAGCAGTGTATAAAGACATGCAACGTCATACGTGAAGTCAATAATAAGTGAAAAAACTGTTGAAGTTGATGCTCTGCTTTCTGACTACAAAAAATAGTGCTGTTCTCCACTAGGGGTTCCCCCCACACTTTCTTTTCAGAGAACAGGTGCATTCAGATAATTTTAGCACGATGGGAATTTACTATTGCATGCATGACTCTGGCTGTTGCCCTTTAACTTTCTGACACCTTTGTTACACAGTATTCAGAATGTGACCTGCTTAATGTTTGGGACAAATTGTTACTGTATTCTGCTGTGTGGAAACAAAAGTGACTATTAGTCACAGACAGAATACATGGACCTACTGGTCTCATTCATATCGCAGATGAGATTCTAAACCCTCAGAGATATCCTCCTCAGCAACTGAAGTAACCCTTTCAGTGCCTGAAGAAAAGGCGGAGTTTTTTTTTCCAACAATGGATATATTATTTACATTAGCTGGGATTTCAATACATTCTCATTTACAGATCAGAAGTGACAGATAAGAAAATGTGATCTCGCCCTCTGTGCCCTCTAGGTGAAAAGAGACAATGTAGCCTACCCAGTGGCTGATAGGTGAAGTCTTCATCTGGGAGCAGTATCTTCAGGGAGGTCCCAGCTGTGATCCTCAGTCTGTGCTGCATTGATCACAGCTGGGCCAGTATTAGTACAAATGGCCTCAGCAGCCTGAGTTAGGGATGGGAAAATCCAGCAGGTTTATGCTCCTGATCCATCGACAGTGACCCCACCCCCATGCATGTAGACATCAGGTGAGGTCAGGTAATGCCAGGCTGTACCAACCCCCACATATGGGGAACATGACACTCACTGTAAAGACCCACACATGAATCATGGGCATTTGAGGAAGGTGGGGAGGAGGGGGGTGATCACAACTTCATGACTCATAACCTCAGTGAGGGTGTCAACACCTTCAGAACGGGCAGAAGGAGACTTCAAGAGTAAGTAATTCTAATGACTTTATTGGTGATATGGAATTTGTAGAGCCAGGTAAATGTGCAGGGGCAGCTCTAAGCGATGTGTGATGAGTTTCTTCTGTTGAGTAAAGGCCCTGTTCTTGTCAGAAAGCTGTGCAGCTGTATCTCCCAGTGCCCTGGAATCTGACTGTCATATTGCTTTGAATTCACACCGAACAAAGGAGAAACTGAACTTAAAAAATGTCAGCGGGTGAGGTCAATAGAAGAGACTGTAAACAGAAAACGTTTTGTTTCTTGCCCATTTCATGTGGGGAGCATGAGGTGAATGGCTTTGAAATAAGTCCATTTTAGGAGCCGTTTTGATGGTTGCTAGGTCACAGGAATAGGATTTCTAGTGAGCTTATTTTTTTTATTATTTAAGTCTGTCTAATCTGACAAAGAATTCCTTCGCTTCAGAGTTTAAAACAGGATGTTACATTCACAATTTCCTTGTTAAATCTCCCTTTTCTGGTCAGTTTGAAGCGGGCCAAGCACTACCTTTAGCCTGTGCAATTGTGGAGCTCCCCCCTGAGCCAATGGGAGGCCGGTCTGCACATATCATGCAAATGAGTTGAGTTTTGCTGGCGTGTGAGTGTCAGAGGAGCTGAGACAGGGGGAGAGCCGAGCCGAGCGCTGCCAGGACCGCGCACACATGACCCAACTCTCCTCTCTGGTTTAGCAATGACCCGTTTGTGACACAGTTGAGACCACAGCACCGAATGCGTCCTGCACACCAAGGGTTAGTCTGACACTTGGGAGGATCATAAAAATGAAGCGCAAGGTAAAACGGGCTTTATTCTGTCTTTGCAAAGTGGCTGGTTTTGTCGAACGCAGCACTGCGGAGAGTTGTAGATCTGGCTGCTTGATTGAAAGTTCCAACTGCAAGTGCTTTGCTGTGGGCTTGCTGAGTTGTTCCGAAAGGCTGTTATAACTGCTAAATGCGAACTTTCTACACTTGAGATGGAGTGTGTCAGATTGCCGATGCCCGACGGTGGGGGTGGGCTGGGGGCACGTCACTACAGTTTGTTTATTTCAGTCCGCAAGCACAGGGGTGTGTAATGTGGTCTATCTGTACAACTTCCTTGTTATAGCTATATATCCTTATTAAAAGGAAGTATTTTTTGTAGAAAACTTGCACTTAAAAATTAAATGATCTACATATGTAGTGTGAGTGGGACACAGAAAATATTTTGTGAGGGAGTTATGCATATTTTTCACAAGTATTCAGCATTCCAGTTGCTGATGTGGTATTCTGTCTCTGCTCTATTTGGCTGAATAATTAGATTATTTATTCTGCCCTTTTCGAGAGCAGCCTGGCTTGTACCAACTGCTTGTGAGAGCTCAATTTCGGGCAAGAGTAGCCCATCGGCCCACCTACCCGACCATCCAACTACCCACGAGGTTACCGTTTGCATTTCTAAACCCAATAACCCTGAATCCTATTTGCTGATAGGAAACTGTCTAGTCCCTTATTTGATCCCCGTCACAGTTTCTTGTGCCAATACCCTCGCCGGTCTTCTGTCCCATGTTTTATCACCCTCTTACTGGAAAACATTTTGCCCGAATTTCCCATTGTCTTTTGTCGTCCTTCATTCGAAACTATGAGGGGGAAATTCAGTATCGCCCCATTTGGGGCGCCATTATCGGCTGTGCGCAAAGTTTAGCGCCTGGCGCTAATTATCGATTGGAGCGCTAAAGCAGGCGCTTCACACCTCTCTTAAGGCGCAAAGGCCGAGCAGCAAGGCGCTACCTCAGAGCGCTGGAGAAGCAAGGAAGGGCAAATCAAAATGAACCTGCAAAGTGCTGCTCAGTACCCAAAACCCCTTCACACAGTGTTGAATCTCTCCAGAAGTCTCTCTCTCTCTCTCAGAATGTGTGGTGCAAAAATGTCACCAACAAAAAAAGGCAGGAAGCGGTCACCTTTAAATAGCGCTCCCCCAGTCCCTTTCTGACTGCAAAACGCTCCCCTCAACCTGTTGTTGCTGGCAGCAGGCAGTAAGGCAGGGGGCACCACTAAATATCCGGTCTGGGGCACTACCGGGGTGTTGCGCACTCGACTGATGTCACGATCTGCCGGCGCAGCAGATCGTGGCGGTAGTGTTTAGCGCTGCCACAAAATGTTTAGTTAATTTCGCGAGTGGGACAAATATCCCCGCGCCCGGGCGCTAGTTGCTTTGCACCCCATTAGCGCCCTCTTAAGGCGCTAACGGGAGGCGCAAATAACTGAATTTTTCCCCCTATGACCCTTTGTTTGATTTTTCAGACAAAGCAGATAAAACCCACATTCTGAAAGCCCCATCATAATCTTAAACACTTTTATCAGATCAGCCCCTCAGCCTTCTCTTTTCAAGAGGAGAAAGTCCCTGAGTAGCCAACCCCATCTCATATTTCTGTCCTTCAGTTCTAGAATTAATCTCATCCTCCTCTGCAATCCTTCCAAGAATTGAATCTCCCTTTTAATATAAGGAGACCACAGTTCTTCAGATTTGGTCTCATTAACATTATAGATATCATTTTAGAATTACCTCTCTCAACTGATGGAATGCATAGTTAGGGCTGACATTCTGCTTTCCTAAACGTCTTTTATGTGTTAAATTTCTGTATATATAAAATTTGGAAATCACTTCAGCATATAGGAAATCATGGGTGTGAATTCCATGGGCACAGAGTGTTAGTACAACAATCCACTGCACAACTGGGTCAAGTACCAAATCCATACAAAGAAAAAGATGCGACTGGTCTGTGTTGAGGAATGAGATTGAGGAGCTGGTAGCAGTTCACTGTTTTGTTACCATCTGTTGAGTGAGGATCCATGATTTAGGTGGTGCTTGTTCTGGTCCTTGGGAATTAGATAGTTCCCCCCCCCTCAGCATTTTGGCTGTGGGGAGATCCTGTTTGTGTTATTGGTCAAGGTCAGAAGCAGTTTTTAAAAGCTTAACAGCTCCCTGGATGCTTTGGTCCTGAACTGCACTGACTCATACAATTCCAAGTTCAATTCACGTTCTGTGCTGAGTTAGTGATTTCAGCCAGGGTAGCCGTGAGGACATTATGATCAGCCTCAGAGTTCTCGCAGTCTCTGCAGTGACTGTTCCTGATCTCTATCCAGCTGTAAAGTGTGTGTGTGTGATGGGAAGAGGGGGATGTGAAATTGAAAGACAAGTTTGAGGGGGTGTACAAATTTATCAGGGATAGAGGGAGCAGGAGCTAGAAGTAAAGGTGACTGGTGTCAATGAGCTAAGATGTATCAGCTGAGCTGAGTTCACACGAGTGGATTTGTGCCTGTGGTTTGAAAATCCTGTGAATTCAGCACTTTATCCCACTCGTCTTCAGCTCAGCCTAAAACCACAGACGCAGCATTAAGTAAAAATATTCTCTGTGTGTGTCTTGCATTAGGACATTCTGCACAGTATAATGACAACCATTTAACTCCTCGCTTGGGTCCTGGCCAGTTGTCGAGGACATCACAGTTTACTTTTAGTTTATATTCATTTTAAGTTGGCAGATGGACAAAAAGCTGTTACTGAATTTTGAAAATAGAAGCACTAGAAACTGACCACAACTTTATCCAGATTGTATTTGTTAAAGCTGGAAGACTGTTGGGTTTCACGAATTACAATATTAATGATTTTAAAAATGGTTATTTAAAAAAAATAATGATAAACTGATCTAAAATAACATGTGACTTTAGCTCAATTGTACCGGAATGGGTTGGAATAAAATGGAATACCTTTCACTTAAAGCTATGTCTGACTCACCAGTGTGAACTCATCTTCAAGGTTTGACCAGATTTGTATCAGAATTCCAGGATAGTGTGCGGTCTGTATTATGGTGCAAATTAAGTGGATGGTCACCTTTCGGTGGAATGAAAAATTTATTCCTCCTTCTGCATTGTTCCATTTATCCATCTCTGGAACATCATCCATTTACACTTCTAGTTCATCCTTTCTGCCATCATCGATGTAAGGATTGATTTCTCAGATGCTCTCCTTGCTGCCCTTCGAACCCCACCCTTCCATAAACTCAGAAGTCCACACCCTCTGCCACACAAAGTCCCTCACACCCATCCTGTGCCGGAACGAATTCAGGAACATTTCAGATTTCTCTACAGTCTCGCTGCATCCTATCAACACTCCTCCCTTGTGACTCTGCTTCTGAGACTGAGTTGCTGCTTGCTCTCCACTCCATTATCATAAGCTGGTCATTCCGCCGTTGCACCCTTCCCACCTCTAGAATACTCTCCCAAATTCAACTCTTTTTTTCAGCAGCCTCCTATAAATCAATCACTTAAATTGTGCCTTTGGTCTCTTCCACTACCCCCACCCCGCCACACCACCACACCAAATTCGTCTTCCTCCACTGCTCCACTTGTGAGAAGCTCCAAAATGGGCTTTTACCCAAGGACAGGCTTTATAAATGCACTCTGTTGTTCTGAAGACAACCAAGGTGGCAATGGAGTTTTCCCAGATCCACAAAGAGGAGGTGGGATCTGAAATTGCTGAAAGCCTGTTCTGCCACCAGAAGTGTAGTCGGATGGGGCTTCGGGCCACCTGGCATCCCAAATCCTGGGGACGGGGACATTTGCATGAACAGGACAGGCCCCAGCACCATTTATGGCAGTTTCTCGACATCTATCCCCGCAGGGATAGACAAGACGTTTGGAGCAGCACTTTGTTGCTCCGTTGAGGGATTGGACCAGTCCGGCCGAAGATCATTCAAAGAGTTAAAAGTAGAAGTATTGCTTTTGGAGTAGCCACTTTTCTAACACATTTCTTACATTACAACAATTACTTCACTTCCAAAAGTACTCCTGTAAAGTGCTTTGGGATGTCCTGAGGTTGTGAAAGGTGCTATATAAATGCACGTCTTTCTTTTCAATCGATTGCTCCGTACAGGAGATGGAACTGGTGGGATTTCTGGTGAGTGATGAAATCCCACCAGTTCTTACTCCTCTTCTGATGTCAGCACCATGGGGGGGGGGGGATCAAAATTTGTCAGTGGATTAAAGAAAGGACAGAGACCCAGCAGAACCAGGTTGTGCCACCTGTCCTCTGCTCCAATTTCTGCCAAAGAAGTGCCCTCCCAGGTGCCAGGATTGCAGCCCCAGTCTTCATCTGTGCCTCCAGTAGTAGCAACATAAATAATACTCACTATTTGATCTGGCCATCAACAGACTGAATGGCTGAACCCATCCATGAAGGCCAGAAGTGCAATTTTTCATTTATTGGGTTATACAGACCTCCTCAGCCTCTAGGGCAAGTTGCAACTTGTGCAACGACATACAGTTGTTGTTCCAGTGCTGTAGGATATAAACTGTCCGTTTCCACGGATCTTTGGCCCTCATCAATATTACTAAGTTACTCCAAGATGGTTCTATAAGTACAGCCTTTGATTGATGACGAGGTTTACGCAATCACCAAGGCACCACTGACTTGTTACCAGGTACTTATTTCCCACCTCGTTTTGGTCACCATACAAGATGTTGGGAGGTCAGCTGATTCTAGGCCTTTGCTGCTGTGTCTGTAATTGACGGGTGTCCCTGAGCCCTGACAATGTGGCCTTTGCAGTCCAGGCAACACAATCCTATTTGTGCATATATTTTTTATTTGCTAGTTTGACCTGTTTAATTTTGTGGTGCTGTTGCTTCATTGGTAGATCTATCCTAAATTAGAACACCAAGATGTGTTAATATCAGCAACTTGAGATATCTGCAAATTAATGGGGTCATGGATTTAAATCTTATACATGTCCCTCCCCCCCCGAGGCTTTGTACCACTGTGGCCCATGAAAGCAAAAATGTTTGGATACTACTACTGTCAGGGGTTGCGGGGGGGAGGGGAGCGGCATGAGCGACGCTAGCTTTCCCTGTGAGGAAACACCTGCACTCCTAGCCTTCTACACTAAGATCAGGGACTCCCCCCGTGGGGATTCACAGATGGATGTTACTCTCCTCAGTGACACAATGTGCCGGCACTCCAACAAACCGTAACAACCAACTGTGTGTTTTACTTGTTCCAAAACGCTGTTTCGCTGAGTGAAGCTTTCACTCGAGAGCACTGCGCGTAATATTTGAGTGCACTAACAGGTGTTTCACCGTACATGTGGCCATTGTTGTGTCCAAATAAACACTCAGATTGCTGTGGTTATAACTAACTGCTTTTATTTCCAGACCCTCTAGAGTATTCTCGTCAAATTAATAACAAAAGCAATACAAGAGACCTTGGAGTAGAATTGTTACAATGTGCTTACTCCCATCAGGGAGCCATCTAGTGTTCATTAACAATATGCAAGTACCATACATATCAGTCATTCTGTTGAAGTTAACAATGGGTGGAGAGTGAGAAAGTGACTTTAGGCCTCAGATTGCCACAAACTACTTTGAAGAGGGAAGGTAGAGTTTAGATTTAACTACTTTATGCAGAGGGTTGTGAATGTGTAGAATGGACTACGCAGTGAGGCAATGGAGGGAAATAGTGTGGCATAGTTGGATAGATAAAGAAAGACTTGCATTTATATAGGGCCTTTCACATTGAAGTGCAGTCACTGTTGTAATGTAGGAAACGCAGCAGCCAATTTGCGTACAGCAAGGTCCCACAAACAGCAATGGGATAATGACCAGATAATCTGTTTTAGTGATGTTGATTGAGGGATAAATATTGGCCAGGATACCCCTGCACTTCTTCGATATAGTGCCGTGGGATCTTTTACGTCCACCTCGGTTTTAACATCTCTGAAAGACAGTGCAGCACTCCCTCAGTACTGCACTAGAGTATCAGCCTAGATTTTTGTGCTCAAGTCTCTGGAGTGCTAGATATTGAGGGAGCGAGTGATTGAAGAGCATTAAGCCCCGATTTTAACTGGCTGCAGAAGGTCCGTGTGGGGCCAGCGGGGTGAGTGGCAGCCTCATCCTGACTTGGCAACGTGAGGCCCTGGCAGTGGGGGGTCGGGTCAGGGGTACTCCTGCTCCTCCTGACCCACAAGGAAACCTTACTAAAATTAAATTCACCTACCTTCTCCACCCTCTACTGGGCCTGTTGCTTCTTGGTGCCCGCTGTTCTTGGTAAGGCCTGCACCAGGCGCCAAATATGTGATTATGTGTTAAAATTATATCGGGTCTGAATTACATCATCTGGCCCCAACTTTACATTTTAATGAGGCCCTCGCCTGCCTGCTCATTTTACTCATTCTCATCCTCTGTGTTGATAGAAACTGTTCAGCTTTTTAGGTTGTTTGCAGCTTTTCTGTTATCACAGACAAGAGAAGGAATGCACCACAGCCGCATTCTCCACATAACATTCCACATAGTACTCCATGAAAATTTCTACCTAACCACTTAAGGGCTTTCCTGTGATATCAGTACTGTTTTAGATACAGTGAGGTATTTTATTTAGGAGTCTATGTTGCAGGAAAAGATTTAGATTTAATTCCCAGAAAACTCTTTTTCTAGAATTGATGGTGTTCTTTGGCCTGTTTTAACCTCTAAACTCTCAACATTGTAGACTCTCTATATGTGCAGCACCAATTGGCTAGTGTCAGGACTTTTCATAGCAGTTCTGTTAATCATTCAAATCCAATATTTCTGGCAATGTGCAGTAAGGAAAGCCAACCAGTTCATGCTATGCATGGCCAGAAGCGTAGAGCACTAATCCCTGGAGGTGATAATGAATTTGTACAAGGCACTGGTATGGCCACACCTGGAGTATTGTGCGCAATTCTGGTTGTTGAACTACAGCAAGGATATCCAGGCATTGGAACAGTGCAATCAAACTGATACCGAGCTTAAGGCATCCGAACTGTGCGGAGAGGTTGAGGAGCTTGGGATTTTTACTCCTGGAGAAGAGAAGGCTTCGGGATGATATTCTTCAAGCATTCAAGATATATTGAGCTGCAATAATATATTTGAGATTGCCATGGACCAGAGAAGCAGGGCTCAGAAAGGTAGGGCTTAGAAGAGTGAAGGTGTACTGAGTTTAGCTTTAACTACTTTACACAGAGGGTGGTGAATGCATAGACCAGACTGCCCAGGGAGGCAGTGGAGGGAGATAACATGGAAAAAGCTGATGGAGAACTGGATTGGTATTTTAGCAGTGAGTGATTGAGGAATATTAGTTTTGGGCACAGGCCAGATGGGCTGCAGAGTCATTTCTTGCCCTGTACTTCCTGTATTCCCACGAGTGCTGTCTCTAACACCGATCCAAGCACAACAGTCAATCAATACTTTTAATAAATATAGAAAATAAATATAGAAAATTCTGGAGATACACAGCTGGTTAGTCAGGAACTAACAAAGAGAAAGATCAGGTTATGACATTTCAGGTACATGACCCTTCATCAGACTGAAGACTTTTCCTTTGTTTGAAGTGAAAGTTCTGTCTTCCCAGTAATTTTTCTCCCTTTTCTCTGCTCTCCCCACCATGTGCTACTGTGGCCAGGTGGTAGACTTTATTTAACTAAGTCTTTCAATTGTTCTTGGATAAGATGGGTATATTTACCACAATGTGTAGATTGTTTCTGAAACCATTTTTAGAGAGCTGCCTGGATTGAACACTTAAAGGTGGCTTCAGGTGATAAATGTTGAGGTCAAACTAAACATCAGTCATGACCTGTTGGTGATAAATCAGGTAGAATTCTCCTAACTATGGGTACTACACCTTGTCAAAGGTGCCTGGGGCCTGGTATAAGTGGGACAGGATACTGCTGTCATTTTAAGCAACTGTAAGTACAGTTTACCTTGAAGATTGCAGCCCCAATGTTCCCTTAACGTGGATCTCTTTTTAAAAGTAACTACAACAACAATTACACATTTTAATGTAATTGTTATCTTTACTGAGAAACATTATATTAATGAAAATTTTGGTAAACAACTCCCTCCACCAATTGCATTAATCTCCTCTGAAATCAGGCCAGGAGGTTGCCTGCCACCCTAACAACTATGGCAGCAAACACAGACGAACTAAAACAACGCAGTCATTACCCACGCTCCTGACCTGCTTCTACAGCTAGTGTAAATGGTGAGGCTCTGTAACTACGTAAAAGCAATCGCTCGTGGTGTCGGGTATCATCATGACAAAGCCTGTGGCTGTCTAATTTCAGAACAGTCTAATCCATTGATCTCTGGAAACTGGTGCCAGCAAAGTAATTACATTGTGACTAGGTTTCACGTAAGAACAATTCAGCTTAAAAACCAAGATTACATTGAGCACTCCCTTCATATTAACCAATTGCTGGCCCTCCCTTCAATATTTATGCAGATTCTAAATGAATGATGTAATAGGGACAGATTAATGTTTGTAGGATGCATTAAAAATGTTTGAATTCAGTTTTAATATCCTAGAGATGATGTGTAAGGTTGGGCCAGCTTATTTTGGCTAGAGTTGGCCAAAGGGTGTATGAGAGTGGACATGTACGGCAAGTTTTTTGGTTTGGAGTCTGAGATTCCATCTGGAGTTACTAAGCTTCCTATGATTTTGACAATTGTGATTTATATCCTTCTGGTCAGAGGCTGACAAAAAGGAATGATTTAATCTTCACTATCTGCAAATCTAAAGTGGTTCAAAAAAAAACAAGAAAGTATTTCCAGCCTCAGCAATTAAAACCCTGTGGCATTTAACTCGACAGGAAAACAATTAACCACTGCTCACTGGAAATCTGCTACTGCTGAGGCCAGGGGTCTTGTCCAAAAATATTATTGGACAATCTGTCTTCAGATGGGCATTGAAGCAGACATGTTGTTGCATTGTCTTGTATTAGGAGAGTCCGTAGGTGCTGTTCAATAAGGCAACGGAAAGTCCTAATTTTTGTCATGGATTGGCCAGGGAATAGTTTGTGGCACAGGCAGCAACTTAATGGGGATGGAATTACTTAAAAGTATTGTTCAAGCAAAAATAACTAGTCAAACTGAAATTATTCTTTCATGTACAAGTGTAAGTCTGTAACTTTCATTTCCGTTTCAAGAACAAGCTTATGAGTCGAGTAGTTTTATTTTTTTTAAACATAAAAAAATTTAATCAAATTAAATGATGTAAACATTCCCTGAAGCAATTCATCTGAATTGGAAACAGTGACCTACTTCTAATCTTGTCAAATATAAAGGGCAGTAGGTTTATTGGCCTAAACTTCATCTATGTTACAGCACTGGACACATTACTGCACTTTCCAAATACAGGAACTTTACACATTACCACACTTTCGAATAACCCATGTTATTCTTGTGCTCACTCCTCCTCCTCCTGGCTCCACAAACGTAATTTTTCAGTTATCTTTTGGGGCCCATCCGCTTCATCACCCGGTACAACTGGGCAGAGCGTGTTGTCGCCCAGTTGTGTCCCTTTCAATCACATCAGGGTCTGGGATCCCATTTTGCATTGAGTAATGCGGTTCCCCTGATTCAGGCAGGCACCTGGGCCGCCCAGAGGAAAGCCCCAGTAAATATGGCGGTGGAGAGGGAACGGGGTGGTAAGTTCACCGCAGCCATTTTAACTCAGCCAGCACCCCGTTTCCACTGGGGGGTCCGAGTTATAATTGGTCCTTATATTTCACTAAGGAATCTTTTTAAGAAAAGTTTTGATAAAATTAAGGAGTGTCAGTTACGGTACAGGAACTGGGTGCAGCAGCTGTAAACACATCCCAGTCAAACAAACCATTGCCAGGGATTGCAAACTTTGAACTGGTTTCCTCCCATGGGATGGGAGAGGCCTTTGCTTTTTTTTGCCAGTTCAATTAAGTCGCTAGGCTGAATCAGCCGAATGCTGAGAACAGATTAAAGTGAGTTATGACTGTGCACACAATTAATGTCATAAGACCTTTAAACCCCCCATTCACTCTTGGGGTAGAATTTCACGAGAGCATTTCCCATGGCTCCATCATCGTAACATCAGGGTTCTTAACGCTACCTATCTCTGTAACCTCCTTAAGCCCTAAAACCCTCAGAACTCTGCGTTCCTCCAATTCTGGTGTCTTGGGCATCCCCCACTTACTTCAGCCCATCATTGGCGGCTGTGCCTTCAGTTGTCTTCGGCCTAAACTCTGCAATTTACTCCCGAAACCTCTCCACCTCTCTCCTCCTTTGACGTTTCTTAAAATCTACCTTTTTGACCAAGCTTTTAGTCACCTGTCATAATGGGGTAGATTTTCCCGAACTTGTCGGGAAGAAGGCGGGACTTCCCCTTTCAGGTTTTTGACCCGCCTACTTCGATGTCCGGCCAATCCGCGTGATTTTCCCTTGATTGACCTTGTTGAGCCCGCCCAGCGGGCTCAGCAGGCCAATTAAGGGCCACCCGGCAACAGGTGACGTCACAGACTGCAATTTCATCTGTCAAGAGTTTTTGACAGATGAAATATCAGCGTTTCACAGCTGTTTGAAGCTGTGAAACACTGACAGTCTGAGTTCTACCATGAATCATTCTGCACAGACTCAGTTAGAACTCTTGCCGGCACTCAAAGCTGCAGGTGTCACTTTTCACAGATCGCAGCCGTTCAGCTTTCAGTTCCGGGTGAGTGATGGGCTCCCGACGGCTACAGGAAGAAAGGCTGTTAAGGTAAGTACAGGTAAGTAAAAGTTCTTTACACACTTTAGACACACCAAACACACTTACCTTTGCACTCATGCACCCATCACTCACCTGAGCACCGACATCACGACCCCTCCAACTCCTTCAACCCAACGGCTCTAACCTGGCGTGGTTTGGAGCCATCGGGAAATCCACACGAAACCCCTCGAAATAGGGATTAGGCTAAAAACTGCCTGTTAACTACCTGTTAACAGGCAGTTAATTGGCACTAATCCCTTCCCGCCTGGTTTCGGCGGGTCCCAGTGCAGGGCGGGTACCCGCCACCCCTGAAACTTACGTGGGGCAGGGTTTTGGGCGGGATGGTGTCGGGAGCCCCAAATTCGGGATTTCCCCCCCCCTACACGCCTGAAACCCTGCCTGACGGCTCCACGAAAATCTAGCCCAATATCTCCTTATGTGGCTTGCTGTCAAATTCTATCTGATAATACTCCTGTGAAGCGCCTTGGGATGTTTTACTACGTTAAAGGAGCTATATAAATACAAGTTGTTGCTTGTATTCTAGGAAACCGCTGTTGAGAAAGCCACATTGCTGTGGACATGTGAAGTATGTGCTTTCTTCAGAAATTAAATCCTCATATTTGCTCCTCATTCACCTTGTGGCCAGAGTGTATCTGCCTCTGTAAGACGGCTGCTTAAATGGCCCAACTTCTCTGTGATCAATGTTCAGGCACACTTGCTGATGGGGAGAATTGACCTGTGGCTTTTTAACTTCATGGAGCTCAGGAGTGTCTAAGCTTTTTGTGTACATGGGTTACATAGGCTACATTGGCATATATCAAGAAGCAACACATAAAGGAGTAATATTCAGCTTCGGGTGGACAATCAGGTGGCTTCTAGAATTTTATAGAGGTAATTTTCACATGCACTGGCTGGGTGGTAATCCGCTAGATGAATGTTACTCATATAAATCCATGTCCCCATCAAGCTGCTGATACTAACAGATCCCAATGTTCTGAGTTATCCAATGAGGCAACTCCACTAAAAATAGCCCTCTCCAATCCACCAGGCCCATGAAACTTAAACAGGACAAAACAATTAATAAGAAATTTAAGCACAAATCGAAACAAAGTTGCCATGGCTCTGTGGGTCAGATGACCAGGGCTCACAGGCCACATGTGGACCACGGGCTGTTGTTTGGACACTCATGATGCATTCAAAACATTTGTAGAATCATAGAATGGTTACAGCATGGAAGAACGCCATTCGGCCTGTCGAGCCCCTGCTGGACCTCTGCAAGAGCACTTCAGCTTGTCCCACTCCCCCGCCCTTTCCCCGTAGCCCTGCAAATTTCTTTCCTTCAGGTACTTATCCAACTCGCTTTTGAAAGCCGTGATTGAATCTGCCTCCACCACCCTTTCAGACAGTGCATTCCAGGTCTTAACTACTCGCTAAAAGTTTTTTCTTAAGTCACCTTTGGTTATTTTGCCAATCACCTTAAATCTGTGTCCTCTGGTTCTTGACCCTTCTGCCAATGGGAACAGTTTCCCTCTATCTACTCTATCCAAACCCCTCATGATTTTGAACACCTCTATCAAATCTCCTCTCAACTGCATTATCCTCATCAAACATCTCTGTTACCTCATCAAAGAACTCTATCAAGTTAGTTAAACACGATTTGCCTTTAACAAATCCATGCTGGCTTTCCTTAATTAATCCACACTTGTCCAAGTGACTGTTAATTTTGTCCTTGATTACTGTTTCTAAAAGCTTCCCACTACCGAGGTCAAACTGACTGGCCTGTAGTTGCTGGGTTTATCTTTACACCCTTTTTTGAACAATGGTGTAACATTTGCATTTCTCCAGTCCTCTGGCACCACCCCCGTATCTATGGAGGATTGGAATATTATGGGCAGTACCTCTGTGATTTCCTCCCTCAATTCCCTCAGCATCCTAGGATGCATCCCATCCGCTCCTGGTGACTTATCTACTTTAAGTACAGCCAGCCTTTCTAATACCTCCTTTATCAATTTTTATCCTATCAAGTATCTCCACTACCTCCTCCTTTACTTTGTCTATGGCAGCATCCTTTTCCTTGGTGAAGACACATGCAAAGTACTCATTTAGCACCTCAGCCATACCCTCTGTCTCCATGCATAGATCTCCTTTTTGGTCCCTAATTGGCCCCACCCCTCTTACTATCCTTTTACTATTTATATGCCTATAGAAGACTTTTCGATTACCTTTTATGTTGACTGCCATTCTATTCTCATACCCTCTCTTTGCCCCTCTTATTTTCTTTTTCACTTCTCCCCTGACATTTCTATATATAGCCTGATTCTCATTTGTATTTGCAACCTGACATCTGTCATACGTGCTCTTTTTCTACTTCATCATATTCTCTTAACTCTTTTGACATCCAGGGAGCCCTGACTTTAGTTGCCCTGCCTTTCCCCCTAGTGTGAATGTACCTCAACTGTACCTGAACTATTTCCTCTTTAAGGCAGCCCATTGTTCCATTACAGATTTGCCTGCCAATCTTTGATTCCAGTTTACCCGGGCCAGATCCGTTCTCATCCCACTGAAATTGGCCTTCCCCCAGTTAAACGTTTTTACTCTAGATTGCTCCCTGTCCTTTTCCATAGCTAATCTAAACCTTATGATACTATGATCACTTACTGTTCCCTAAATGTTCACCTACTGACACTTGCTCCACTTGACCTACCTCATTCCCCAGAACCAGATCCAGCAATGCCTCCTCCCTCATTGGGCCAGAAACATACTGATCAAGAAAGTTCTCCTGAACACACTTCAGAAATTCTTTCCCTTCTCTGCCCATAACACTGTTACAATCCCAGTCTATATTAGGATAGTTGAAGTCCCCCATTATTACTGTTCTATAGTTCTTGCACCTCTCTGTAATTTCCCTGCAAATTTGCTCCTCCATATCTTTCCCACTAGTAGGTGGCCTATAGAATACACCTAGTAATGTAATGGCACCTCGATTATTTCTTAACTCTAGCGATATAGATTCTGTCCTTGACCCATCTAGGACATTCTCCCTCTCCAGCACTGTAACATTCTCCTTGACCAATACTGCCACACCTCCTCCTATCTTTCCTTCCCTATCTTTCCTGAACACTTCATAACCAGGTCTCGGTTATTGCCACAACATCATATTCCCATGTGGCTACTTGTGCCTGCCGCTCACTTACCTTGTTTACTACGCTTCGTGTGTTCACATACATACACTGTAAACCCATCTTGGGCAATCCTGTATTCTCTTAGTTTGACCCCCCCCCCCCAATACCTTACTATTTCTTACTTTAGTGCTCTCTGCCTCTCCCAATCCTTTGGGAGAAGCAAAGAGCCCTTTGTGGTTGGAGTTCCTTAATGGCTGGTGAATGCACTGCTCGGCATGGTATTGAGCCAGAGAAAGCAGATAGGTCACGGGTCTGTGCTGAATGATTTCAGTCAGGGCAGCCGTAGAGGCAGTCTATGAGCTAAGGTCTGAAAAAAAGCCCCACAACAGTTACCGCTCCTGATTGTCCTACAGTGATCTATGCTGGAAAATGCTTGCGTGTGGATGTCAGGCACGTACAAATCAAGTTTGGCTGTGTTGTCTTCATGGTTGAATGGGCTGCCAATCTCACTAGCTAGACGCAAGCCTGAAATATGTAACTGCTAAATTAAAGGGTAGATTTTACGAGTTTTGTGCTTCCAGCACAGACCCTCACCTATGGGAGCAGGTATCGAGAAATCGCCCGCACGCAGCCTGCAATTTCCCAGTGTGCACTCTTGGTAAGTAATGGTCTGCATTGGGAGCATGCACTCATAACATTTATCCATGTGTGTTCAATTTTGCTAAAAAAAATTAAGTAAATTTTATATTCTAAATGTCAAATAAGCACCCCAGTGCAGAAAAGTGAAGGAGTTAATAAGTATTTGTATAAAGCCACCAAAGCCTTTTCTAATTGTTATGCTGGTTTGGGGCTCTCTCAGTGTACTCCCAAGGGGAATTGGTTGGCCTGAATTTAATTACTAGATACTGATGAGCTAACCTACTGCCTCGGGTTAGTCAAAATGCTGTCTTTCATGTCGCTTCTGAGGGGATTTTTGTTTTAAATGCATCATTTCTCAACCAGCCCACGCTGGAAAGTCTGCAAGAAATGCGTATGAAATGATAATCACAATGATGCAATTCAATCTCCTGGAAAATGATAGTCCTAGATAATGAGGTATTTCTGGAAAAGAATGTGATCTGAGAGATGGAGGTATTTGAGGATAGCGTGATCACAGACACTGAATGTGTTGTGGGTACAATCAGCAGAAAAAATGCAATATTTTTACAGACCAACAGTTAACTAGTTATCAATGATTTCTTGTTCATTTCTGCATCATACACTACTGTTTAACAGTAAATCTTTAATGCTTTTTTCTGAGGTACAAATGGTGACCTGGGTTCTCAGTGTCATGAATTGAAACAAAAGTATAAACATACAAAGCACACAATGTGTGTGTGTCTCTCTAGCTCTGTTTCTGTCTCTGCCTCTCTCTATGGCTTAGAGGTCGATTTTACCTCAGGCCAGGAATCGGATGTACAGAGCCAAAGCGGGGGATATTTTAACACCCGGCTCTCATTAGCATTTCATGATGCTGACTCCTGCTCGCAGCCAGTGGGAATGACATGGAAAATCGGGAGAGTCAGACCCCTGCAAGAACAGCCCATGACAAGGTAAATGAGAAAGGAGGGGGAAATCGGAGCCAATCGCTGTCGGGGAAGCCCAGGGCAAGGACAGCCTAAAGTATCCTTGTGAGGCCAGGAAGAGTGCACCTCCTGGTCTCGGATTCCACATCGCAGTAAATTTTTCCAATATACCTTTTCTGCAAACTCCCGCAGTAGAAATCAGTATTTGTAGGGAAATGGTGTTAGAGAAATTGACGGGATTGAAGGCCGATAAATCCCCAGGGCCTGATAATCTACATCCTAGGGTACTTAAGGAAGTGGCCCTAGAAATAGTGGATGCATTGCTGGTCATCTTCCAAAATTCGATAGATTCTGGAACAGTACCCATGGATTGGCGGGTAGCTAATGTTACCCCACTGTTCAAAAAAGGTGGTAGAGAGAAAACAGGGAATTACAGACTGGTAAGCCTGACATCGGTAGTGGGGAAAATGCTAGAGTCCATTATAAAAGATGTAATAGCAGAGCACTTGGAAAACAGTGACCGGATTGGACAAAGTCAACATGGATTTACAAAAGGTAAATCATGCTTGACTAATCTACTGGAATTTTTTGAGGATGTAACTGGTAAAATAGATAAGGGAGAACCAGTGGATGTGGTGTATTTGGACTTTCAAAAGGCTTTCGATAAGGTCCCGCATAAGAGATTAGCGTGTAAAGTTAAGGCACATGGGATTGGGGGCAAGGTATTGACTTGGATAAAGAACTGGTTGGCAGACAGAAAGCAAAGAGTTGGAATAAACGGCTCTTTTTCCGAGTGGCAGGCAGTGACTAGTGGGGTACCGCAGGGATCGGTCCTTGGACCCCAGCTATTCACAATATATATTAATGATCTGGACGAGGGAACTAGATGTAATATCTCCAAGTTTGCAGACGACACAAAGCTGGGTGGGCGTGTGTGCTGTGAGGAGGATGCCGAGAAACTCCAGTATGATTTGGACAGGTTGGGTGATTGGGCAGAAGCATGGCAGATGCAATATAACGTTTTCCACTTTGGTGGCAAAAACAAGAAGGCAGATTATTATCTGAATGGCAATAGATCGGGAGAAGGGGAAGTGCAATGAGACCTGGGCGTCCTTGTGCACCAGTCGCTGAAGGTAAGCATGCAGGTGCAGCAGGCGGTTAAGAAGGCAAATGGTATGTTGGCCTTCGTAGCGAGAGGGTTTGAGTACAGGAACAAGGATGTCTTGCTGCAGTTGTACAGGGCCTTGGTGAGACCACATCTGGAATATTGTGTGCAGTTTTGGTCGCCTTATCTGAGGAAGGATGTTCTTGCCATGGAAGGAGTGCAGCGAAGATTCACTAGGCTGATACCTGGGATGGCAGGAATGACATATGAGGAGAGATTGGGTCGATTGGGCTTGTACTCGCTGGAGTTTAGAAGAATGAGAGGGGATCTCATTGAAACTTATAAAATTCTAACAGGACTAGACAGACTAGATGCAGGAAGGATGTTCCCAATGGTTGGGGAGTCCAGAACCAGGGGTCACAGTCTAAGGATAAGAGGTAAGCTATTTAGGACAGAGATGAGGAAGAATTTCTTCACCCAGAGTGGTGAACCTGTGGAATTCTTTACCACAGAAGGCAGTAGCGGCCAATTCATTAAATATATTCAAGAAGGAGTTGGATATATTTCTTAAGGCTAAAGGGATCAAGGGATACGGTGGCATAGTGGTTAGCACTGTTGCCTCACAGCTCCAGGGACCCGGGTTCGAATCCGGCCTCGGGTGACTGTCTGTGTGGAGTTTGCACATTCTCCCCGTGTTTGCGTGGGTTTCCTCCGGGTGCTCCGGTTTCCTCCCACAGTCCAAAGATGTGCAGGTTAGGTTGATTGGCTATGATAAAATTGACCCTTAGTGTTAGGGGGATTAAATACGTGGGGTTACGGGGAATCGGGTGGGATATGTGTTGGTGTAGGGGTTACGGGGATCGGGGGTGGGATATGTGTCGGTGCAGGCTCGATGGGCCGAAATGGCCTCTATCTGCACTGTGGGGTTTCTGTGATTCTGTGTGATTCTGTGATTCTGTGATATGGGGAGAAAGCAGGGACAAGGTACTGAATTTGGATGATCAGCCATGATCGCATTGAATGGCGGAGCAGGCTCGAGGGGCCGAATGGCCTACTCCTGCTCCTATCTTCTATGTTTCTATGTGTCAGAGTTGGCCACGTGTGGCTCTCCCAAATTAACATAACGTCATCAGGCTGCAACTTTCCAATGTAAAGTAGGCCCTCATCTACCATGGGCAGATGGCCCTCCTGTACCTGTTGTCAGTTAAGTTATGATGGCGGGAACACATCAGGAACGTGGCGCGACTCCCCTCCACCATCTTAACTCCCTGCCCACATTGTGGTTAAAATCTACTCCCTATTTTTCCTCTCTCTTTCTCCATGTGTGTGTCTCCCTCTTTCTGTGTCTTGGTATCGGTCTCTTTCAGTCTGTCCCTATCTATATATAAATAAATATACATTACTTATTAGAATGCCATAATCTCCCATCTTGTGCACTATAACTCCTTCTGTAGTAGAATCAACACATGCTGCACCTTCTCCATATTGCAGGCCATACTAGAATGTAAACAACCATGCTGAAAGGTTTAATTAAACATGAGACTTTAGATCAGTATCTTTAAAGCTAAACCAATCTGGTTCACACCTTGTTCTTTCTCCTCCTAAGTCCTAGTTATGATTGCAATGCAGACTGAAAGAACTAAAAGCTCCTTTCTTGCTGGCAGTAGGGACTGTAAGCAAGTTCAGTTTGCACAATCTCAATCCTGTGCTGAGTGGGCACAGACTGGGTGGGACTACATTGGCAGCATCACTCATTAGAGGCCACGAGGATGGCTGGTGTATCAAGTTAAACCATTCAATTAGAGGGAGGGGAAATGTATCCTGTGCTGTGCCTGATGCGTGTTTGATCCTGAGTTCCCAAAGTGTCTTGTTCTCTGATGCTAACACCCATCACAATTATTATGAGTACATATAGAAGGGAAGCACATGTGAGTCATTTGGAATTGTATGATTTTCTGACCATTTAATGCACCGTCAGAAAGACTTGAATTTCTATCGCGCCTTTCACGACCTTGGGACGTCCCAAAGCGCTTTACAGCCAATCCAGTACTGTTGAAGTGTAGTCACTGTTGTAATGTAGGAAATGAGGCAGCCAATTTGTGCTCAGCAAGCTCCCACAAACAGCAAGGAGATAATGATCAGATAATCTGTTTATTTGCGATGTTGGTTGAGGGATGAAGATTGGCCTTCACAGCAAGCTCCCACAAGCCACATGAACTCGGGGAAAAAAATGCCCCTATAATTTGAAATGAGTGATTTTCAGCAATTATTTCTTTTAATGACAACTAAAATGAAAATGAACAAACCGGTGGAATTTTTTAAGAAGCTTTCCAAGAAGTGTTTTTGTAAAACAGGGTGCTCATACCTCCTCACTTTGTGCAAACATTCTCACAGGCATTCGGCACTGGGCCCTCAAGTAATCTGTATCAGATTAAAGGTGCAAATATCGCCAGAAACGTCACTTCTGTATTTGAGTATGACTGAGGAGTTCACACTGTGAAAACTAATTGATAAAACATACAGCTTAGTCATTCCATAAATCACACTGTATAAACATTGTGTACATGTCTTTGGTCACAGGAATTTCATGATGCAATGGTAGGTGATAGCTATAGTCATTGCACCTGCTCCGTCCAGTATGCCCTGCAGTTACTTTAAAGGGCCTTTATAATAGGCCTTTAAGGTTGGATTCCAGTGCCTAGCATTTGTAGGCCAGCATCCGGCCTTCATGCTGTTAATTCGCTTTCCGATGACTTGACGGCAGGCTGAAGTGCCTTTATAATGCGCCAGTGCTGCTGGGTTATTGAAGTGCAGGTTGGGTTTTGCACAAGCAGGGACCCGATGAGACTGGCGGTCTAGGAGACCTGCTTATCAACAGGTTTGCCCAGCGTCCAGCCTTAGAGTCACGGCAGTTTTACATTTGGCTTGCACAAAACTAGCACTTTAGGAACCCAGCGATGCTGGCCAAATAAAAGCCGATCAGTGATGGAGGAGGAGGGATCTCAGAATAAGATTTAAAAGATCCAATCAAAAAAGGGCTCAAGAGGAGCGTCGGGCTCACGGAGCGCAGCCAGCACCCCGTGGGGGGGCTTCACAGGAGGCCATGGACGGCAGAGGGGGCAGGTGCTGGCAGGCGGCCAACAACAAAAATGTCCGCCCGGTACCTCCCCATTAATTCGCGCCACCCCGACCGCACGTATGCCACCCGACCCTGTCGGACATAGCGTCCAGTGGTAAGTCAGGGGGCGCTACCGAAGATCGTGGCGGGGGCGTGAGCTGGGCGCTGCGCACGGTGATGACGTCATCACCAGAGGCGCAGCGCCGCAGTGTGCTAACGGTTACCGCCGCCGCTAACCTCCCGCTGAATTTCGCAGGAAGCGCTAGCGGCGCCGTGCCTGGGCGCTAGTTGCTTTGCGCCCTCTTAAGACGCTAACGGGAGGCACAAATCAACCGATTTTTTCCCCCCTAAATGTTCTTACAGCCGAGGACATGAAGCTACAAAGGAAATCAGACAAATAATGGTATAAAATGATTAGAAAACTTCCCATGCAGTGTGTCACAGAATGTGGTGGCGTTCAGATGAATTTAAAAACCAGTTGTGCATCACTTTGGCAGTTTATGACCACAACTGAACCACTCCATTGTGTATGATAAGTGCAAACTGATGCTGTTCATCAACCCTGCATAAAAAATGAATCAACTTTTTTGTTGATCTCACATAGTATTTATATCTTCTTGTGACAAATATTACAGTTGGTAACAAAACAGCCCAAAGCCAGAGTAAAAGAGCAAAATAAATTATTTAAAAAGTTTGAAAAATAACAGGAGGGAGTGAGTTTGAGGCAGTAATCTGTTTTTGCCGTTCAGAGGACTATCATACACTCTCTGAGCAAGCTTCCTCAGTGGTTTAGTTAGTACTGTAAACACAGTGTGAAACAGAGCCAAACACACCCAAAGTCCCACAGCTGAGGTCCAGTCAGTGCTGAGTTAGCTGATCTCAGCTAGGGGCTCATTTGGGATGCAACAGCTATGAAAGGGAAAATGAGGAGATAATTCAAAGTCTGGCCAGAGATAGGTTTTTAAAGAAGCAGAGTGAAGTAGAGGAGCTTAGAGAAGGTGTTCCAGAGAGTAGAGCTGAGGCACGCTGAAAGCTCTGCCGCCAATGGTGGGGAGAATGGCGGGAGGTCAAAAGACAGAAGGGCTTGGGATTTGGAAATTTAAAACTGTACCTGAAGAGAGGGCAGAAAAAGAAGTTAAAAGTGGGGATGGAAGAAGCCATGGGCATTCAGGTGTGCAAGATGTGGAACCAGTGTGGAACCTTTCTTTGGTCAGAACATCAGGGATACAGTGTTGTACCGTGCTCAGCACTTGCTTGGCTCTGCACCAGGAAAGGAGCAGCACCACGGATATTACCCCCATCTATTCATTCCTTCTAAACCAGGATGTAGTTTGCTGATCCCTACCCTCGTTAATCTAAAACATTCTCGCCGGGAATTTCATTGACTTCTCCCGACTGCCCGCCATAACTTCGATGGATACCCTGTTTACGCGTGTATATAGGGTTTATGCCGAGGTTATAGCTTTTAATTGGGAAAACTCCATAGGAAATTCCTTCCCCACCCCCCCGTGTGTCCTTAATGAAGCTGGCAGCAACTGTACATCATGTACTAAATGAGGAAGGGATTTAATAATGCATTGCAATGCTGGGCAGACTGCAAAAAATGCTCCTTAAATTACACAAAATCAGCCTAGGTTCCCATTGGCTATGCAAGAAACATTTTAGACCCGTCAGGAGTTTAATGGCCCATCGTAGGGAGTTACTTCCCTTCTCTGTCTTTTTAGTAAAAAGTGGTATCTGCATACTTATTATTGTTCTTGCTGTTGTAGCATATCTTCCATGAGCAATAGTTTCTTTACCATCTTGAAAGGGATTAATGAACTGCATTCTGTGTAGACAGAGATCTACGTGGGCAAGACTATCAAACTATAATTATTCTACCACGACCTGTTTGTGAGGGAGATCCCTTCATGCGTTACCCACAAAATGAACATAGAATAGGCTTGAGGCCCTCCTTTTGTTTTGACCCTATTCTGACCTCTGACTAAGGTTTAAACATTTCTCTTGTGGTCTCAAACTTGTGCATGGGAGTCCTTCAGAAAATATCCTGTTGTACTTGGCTTGATGTTAGAATGTTGCTTTTTTTAAAAGTTTAGCTTATTCCCTGCTTAATTATTCTAAAGCAATTGTCACTACATTCAATCAATAGATAATTTTTGCTAAGTTGCCTCCCTTAAAGGTAAATTTACTGTTTAAAAGTACCCATCACAGTGATCTCTAATTCATCTGTTGCAATATGCGGTTGAGAGAATTTGCTACAAGAAGTCTCTGACTGCAGCAGTTTATCAAGAACAGTAGCCCAGTGCTACTAGGTCAAGATAACCAGCGTTTCACACATCTTTTAATAGCTACGTTCACTGTTCGTCTGCAGACAAAACCATCCGAAGGGTATAAAACTTCAGGGATCATGATGCCAGGCCACCGATGAGTCAGAACTTATTGCAGCTCAACTCTGGCAAAACTAAAACCATTCCAGAAACTTCACATTCAAGATCCTACTTCTACTCCTTCTCTGCTCAAGCTCAACCTGACGGTTGGCCCTGAGCTGAGCTTCAAACCCCACACCCAATCCATCACCAAGACTGCCTACTACAGTTACTACAGTTTCCAAAACACTACCCATCTCCATCCTTATGTGATCATATTCGGGCCTGTCATTTTCAATACCCTCCTCGCTGACCTCACAAGCCCCACCTTGCATAAACTCCACTCATTCAGAACTGCCCCATTGCACCCTATCCTACACCAAATCCTGCTTGCATCCATTAACTCCCTATTCCTCAGCACATTCATTTAAAAATTCTAATTTTCAAATCCCTTGCCTCTTCCTACCTCCACAATCTGCTCCAGCCCTACACGTGACGCTCTGACCTATTGCAGGTCCCTGGCCCCTCTTGCTCCCTGCCATCAGGGAAAGAAACTCCCAACCACCTTGCTCCCGCACTCTGAAACTCCTTTCTTTAAACTCCTCCCCTTTGCTAAACTTCTCCAAACCTTCAAAAGCCTCCTTTAAAACCTACCACTTCGACAGTGCTTTTGACTATCTCCCCGAGACCTCCCCTCTACAGCTGTTCAGGGTCTGACACCCCCAAAAGTGAAGTGGCTTTTTGCTGCTTTAAAGAAGCTGTGTAAATAGCGGTAGCTGCTGTTGGATGATGATTACAAGTCTGTGGTGGTACAAGTTCTGGTTGCATCAAGTTCACCATTTGAAAATTGCTCTGAGTTGTGTAACTTCACATAAAATTATAACATGGAAACAGGCCATTCAGATCAGTCAATCCATGCTCATGTTTATCCTCCACACGAGCAGTAATCATAATCCCATGTGCCTGCCCTATTCCCACCTATCTAACCTATTCCCACATGTGTGAGTACACATTGCAACACAACTTTTTCTAAAATAAACCTCTTTACACTTGCTTCTGTGTTTTGGTACTTTGGCCCCATATGATGAGTTGCCAGTCCCCCTCCCCATTCTGCCACATGCACTCCACAACACCTCCATTCATTAAAGTAATACAAAAGAACAGAAAGGTCCAAACAACACCATGACAGGAGTACACTGAAATTTGACAGGTTTCCACATAGTTGTACTTTCACAATTAAATCTGACCTGTACGTTTCTCTCTATCCCATAGGTCAAGGGATATGATTATGTGCTGTTAGTTGCCAGAAGTTGAACTACAGTACATGACACTTTTTATATTGCCGTGATGTCCACACCACTTCACTACAAGTATAAAGTCAGTGGTGTAAACTAGACTAATGTTAACCATTTATATCAGGCAATATATCCAATACAATTGATCCTTTAAGGGTGGGAGCATCTTTTGATAATTTATTTATCCTCTCCCAATGTTTTCCTCTGCTGAAAGCATCAACTCCTTACTGGGCTATAGTTGGGGTAACCTGCAGTATATCAGCCTAGTAGCCATTAGTGGTAAGTGTTGTCTTACTATTTAACCATGCGGAAATCAGTTTGGGGCCCATCCTGACATGATGTCCACACGTGCTTCCTATCGAGGAGTTAGTGAATAGTGATTCTCTCTTCCATAACTCAGTTCTAACTCAATTCCGACTGGGACCAAGCCTGGGCCCCTCATGGTCTGTATAGCTCATTTGGATCTTATGTTCTGTTTATAGAGACAACTACGTAAATCATATTGAGATGCATCATTGTATCGCTTGTGAGCTCGCCACGACAAAAATGACGTAATTCTCCTCCAGAAACAGAAAGTTTGACTGAGGGTTTATTTCCATCTAGACCCCAACTTTTTAGGTCCCATAGCTTTTTCAGCACAAGCTTCTCCTGATAACATTGCCAGCAGGATCCCCTATTCCCAGCAGTGTTGTAGTCCCATCACCGACCTGTGCTTCCTGCGAGTGTGGCTCCCCACTGAGATCACCGAATTGCCCCCATTACCTCCATGGGGCTGCATTGATGTAATGTTTACATTGTTGGATCATTGTGCCAACTAAAAATACCCTCCTCAGATTGATAAGATCAGAATTCCTAGTGTAACAATTCTCAATTATATCCTTGTAGAATCCAGGGGTTAGATTACTTTTTTTTCCTGCCTTTGAAAAATCTGAATGGCACCTTGGTAAACTGACAGCTGTGTAGAATCCCTTCTATAACCATGAGCCATAACCTTTCCCACCAGCCAGTATAGGCAAAGAATTTCAAGTTATTTCTCCTGCCAATCTCTAGTTCTTTTAGTCTACCTAAGCCAAAATGCCGTTCTGCATGACAAGACACCAACAGTAGCATAATTCCCTGATGACCGAGCTGTCATCCAATATATTTAGATGCTAATCCCTTGCTTCAATGATGGAGTGTTCTGAATTAATTTCTTGCAATAACATCCAATTAGTCTGCTTTACACAGCAGGCTTCTTCTGCCAACAACAATGTAAGCGTTTTCCATTGGGGTCATTCCTACCAATATTTGCATAAACAATATGGCCCAACGGCAAACTGAAAAGAGTATAAAAAGCCCACGTAATTGGAAGGCCATTAATACAAATCTTTTTATATTGGTGCTCATTTAATTTGGTTTTCCAGAAGCTAGCAATGTGCCGTTAAATCTAGTTACCATAGACTTGTTGGCCTATTTTAATACCAATTCTGACATTGGTCATTTGACCGTTGTGGTATGAGTCAATGGAATGCAGGGGACACTTTGGGACAGGTTAGCTGACAACAACTAGTGACACACACCCCACCCCACACACACACACTTCTGTTAAAGTGAAATTAAAATTTCCCATTGATTCTGCAGTTGCTCTTTTTTTGAAGTGACAACTGTTTGACTTTTCCATAAACACATTGGCCTAGAAATTCGGTGGCGCCCCGTCCAGTCTCGCCTGGGCGCCGGAAGTACTGCCCCAGAAGGAGCCGCGAGCGCCAGCCAGAAATTCAGTTTCAGCGCCCCAAACGGAAGCAGGGCGCTGCTCGAGGCGCCCCGCATTCCTCTTGGGGCGCTGCAACTGAAAATCGCAGCGCAACGTGCCGCAGCACCACACGCTGCGGCACGGCGCGCTGCGATACTGCAGGCCTTCCTCCCCTTCTTAAAGGGGAGGGGCCTGCTGCAGCGCGATTGGAGATCGCGAGTGCCGGCAAAAGAGCCTGGCACCGAGGAGAAGTGCCGCGCTCTTGGGACACAGCCGGCACAACGCAGGGGGGGGTGCTCAGGAGGCCGGGGACGGCGGCGTGAAGAGGTGCTGGCAGGCGGCCAGCAAAAAAAATGGCCGCCCCGCACCTCCTTTAATTAGCGCCTCTACCGCCGCAGGTAGGCTCCCCTGAACCGGTCGCAAATTGCGACCGGCGTTACAGCGGGGGGCGCTACCAAATTTCGCGATCAGGGCGGTAGCGGGGCGCTGCGCACACTGATGACGTCATCGGTGGCGGCGCAGCGCTACAGGCTAATGCCGCCATTAGTGCCCTGCTAAATTTCGCGGGAGGCGTGGCCAGTGGCGCTAAACCCACTAAGTGCCCTCTTTGGGCGCTAACTGGTGGCGCAGCCCACCGAATTTCTAGGCCATTGCTTTCTAACCACCATTCACAGTCTTATGACCTTGATGTAAGTTTGAATATTATAGGGTGACCATATTTTCTAAACTGAATCCGGGGACACACAGGGTAGGAGCACAGTAAAGTAGCCAGGACGGAAAATGTGGGTTGTTCAGCATAATGAGGCAAAATTTTTAGCAGCCTATATTTTAGCATTGCACATATACACTACAAATCCAAAACAAATGGGCATATAATTACCGTGGATGTGATGTCACACTATTGAAGCATATTCAGACACCGTTTATAAATACAATAACACTCTTCAAGAACGTCAGTTTCTCGTACCCACTGTCTATACAGCCTATTCAGAAAATCTCATTTTCACTTTACACCAAATATCGAATCTTGCCTGTACTCTATGTCACACGTTGTTCAATCAACGTCATAGCTATGACACCTGCAATAGTGCTGTACCATCTATACTCTTCCCCAAATACCCTAACTTTTACATAGAAACATAGAAACTAGGAGCAGGAGTAGGCCATTCGGCCCTTCGAGCCTGCTCCGCCATTCAACGAGATCATGGCTGATCATCCAAACCCTAGCACCCGGTCCCTACACCGACAGCCATCCCACCCAAGCCCTATCCCCGTAACCCCACGTATTTAATCCCCCCTAACACTTAAGGGCCAATTTTTTTTTATCATGGCCAATCAACCTAACCCGCACATCTTTGGACTGTGGGAGGAAACCGGAGCACCCGGAGGAAACCCACGCAAACACGGGGAGAATGTGCATACTCCACACAGACAGTCACCCGAGGCCGGATTTGAACCCGGGTCCCTGGCGCTGTGAGGCAACAGTGCTAACCACTATGCCACCGTGCTCAATTTCTCAATTTTAAATCTCTTCCAAACAGACTGAGATTTTCCATATAAGATGCGACTGTCTCAGAAGGTTTCAGAAACCTCTTCCCGGTGGGAGAATTTAGAGCTTATACATTAAAAAACCACAATTTGATCCGATCTTTGCACCATGTTGATCTCTGGTAAATCCGATTCTATCGCACCCTCAGCTTTCCCTCTGATTTGTTTTCCCACTCGTTAAAGGATCTGCTCTCCCGCCAGTCACTATTGGCTGAAACAGCTGCCTCTTTATAAGATGAAACCTAACCCACGTGTCCTACCGACGCTGCCAACAGCAGCCAATCCCAGGAGGGCATTGCACTGACAAACGAATGCTGCGTTCTAATTGGCCTAGAAGACATGAGGTGTGACGAAGATTGACTTTTCAGCGGACCAATGAGTATGGCTCTATTCGGGGATGCATTTCCTGAACTGGGGACTCTTCCAGAGACACAGTACCAAATCCAGGGACAGCCTGGAATATTAGGACTGATTTTACAACTGCATGTTACCACTAAGGCTCAACACCAGTAGCGCACAGTCATAACATTTAACTCTATTGTGTCTATTAAGGACAGACAGAAATTGTTATATCATTGTGAAATGTTCCAGTTTACAAACCTCTTCTGCACTGCGACTGTTCTCTGACTGCAGTTATAACACTTGCGGCCAGCAAATTCACAGCCAAACATGGAATGTTAGCACAATACAATTGTCTTTCACAAATATGTATGATTTTAAAATCTTATCAAATTACATTCCCGTTGTACATATGAAAGTAAGGGGAACTGACCTCACTCACTGAAGACTTGAAAGTCAGGTTCATTCATAGAATTTACCTGGTAATTAATCTTATTGCACATGTTGAACTTGCATTTTGCACATAGCTGAAGAAACTTGTCACTGCCAAGGATGACCTCCTTCAGTAGAATCATCAAACAATAGTTTTATTTCATGTACAGACATACCAAAAATAGTGTCCTATTATCTAAAACACATTAAAGCCAATTTTCCTGCCCTGCTCCCAAATAGCAGCTGAAAATTTGGCGCAATGGAGAGGAAAAATGAGCGCTAATCCTTTGCTTCCACCCTGCTCCTTGATGGCACTGCACTCGAACTTCCTCTATGACTTTTCTGCTCACTGCACCAGATGTGGGTGCAGCAAATAGACCTTTACATTCAGATTTCAGATTTTTGGCTGTACTTCAGTCTCACGCTCCTGATCTTTGGTCACCTGGTGTGACAGGGAGCAGGCAGATCGGGGGACCTCTTTGTGGGATTGCTCCTGGGCCTGGCCAAAGTAGCCATCAACTGGTCCAGGCAGCGGGTGGACGAGGGGGTAGTTCGGCCCGACTGCCTGCCTCTCTTCCGTGGTCACGTTCACGCCCGGATGGCCCTGGAGATGGAGCACGTGGGGTCCGCCAGCACGCTCGAGGCCTTCCGCGACCGGTGGGCACCGCAGGGACTGACTGGAGTGCTTCATCACCCCCAGACAACCCAAATTTTAATTAAATTTGTTAAGTTTCATTTAATGTTTTAAGCTTATGGGCTGCTCAAAAGAGTACACTCAGATTTCCTCAAATAGCACCAGGTGCAGTTCAGGGGCAAGCTGAAACTTGCAGAGCTGCCATTTCTGTTCCGAAGGGACAGGATAGTGTTGTCAAGATAAGTCCGGCTTATTCAAAATAATTGTTTTGTTGCTTCAGGACTTGAATCTTATTTGGAATTTACACCTAGTTATGGAGGCCTTGTTCAGTACTGTGCCACTCCTTCCCTTTTGCAATAAGTGTTATTTGGAGTCAGACAAGGAGAGACAACCACATGCTCCCTTGGCACCTACTGTAGTCATTCACCTTGTCCTTCCCTAAGCCACTAACAACTGTTTCCCTACCATAAAGTAGGAATTCCTCCTACCTGACCATTCCTATATCATCATTCTTCTTACCATATTTGTTTCCTCTGTGCTTCCACCTACTGCTTGGCATCACAGTAGGTCCCTGTAGACTGCAGGAGTGGCTGGACTTCTGCCACCCAAGCCATGGCACAGCAGCACAAGACCTTGGAAGCGCCCGTACTTCTTCCTGTCCTCGTGGCTGTGGTCAATGCTGCAGCCCTATCTGTGCCCACATGGTGTTTCTTTGATTTTAATTAGGTCTGAGAACATGTTCAGGCGATGAGCCCTGGGTCCCAGCAGAGTGCATTTCTGGTATGGTCTGCAATAATTGTTCCTGGACAGCACCAAGGAAGGAAGATTGACTGTATAATTTTGCATCCACTGGTGCTCCCAAGAGATATGGATTTCATGTTATTCCATTTAAATAAAGCTTTATATAATATATATATTATACACACACACACACACACGCTATGGAGCTGCACTAACTGCATATATCTTGTATGGAGCTGCACTGACTGTATATATCTTGTATGGAGCTGCAGTGACTGTATATATCTTGTATTGAGATGCTCTGCTGTGTACAGTTTGTAACACAGCAGCTACAGTTTAATCAAAAAGGTGCACAGTCCCACAGGACACGCAACATGGACAAAACACAAGGGCTTGGATTTTCCTCTTCCTGGTGGAGAAGGGTATGGAGCAGGAGTTCTGCCTGCTATACTGACCTCAGCCCATCTTCCTGCCTTGGGGCCAATTATTTATGTAAGACGGCAAGTGGTCAGAGCAGGAATGTGGCGGTGAGCCTCACTACCTGAATTTTCACGCCACTTCTGCTGTTATACCGCCCCAAAATATCCAGAGAATTCAAAGAAAAGGAAAGACTTGCACTTTTCACAACCTCAGGATGCCCAAAGCGGTTTACCGCTTTGAAGTGTAGTCACTGTTGCAATGTAGGAAATGCAGCAGCCAATTTTCACACAGCAAGGTCCCACAAATATCATTGTGATAATGACCAGAAAATCTGTTTCAGTGATGTTGGTTGAGGGTCAAACATTGGCCAGGACATCAGGGAGAACTACCCTACACTTTTTTGAAATAGTGCCATGGGATCTTTTAATTCCGCCTGAGAGACTAGTTGGGACCTCGATTTAATGTCTTAACTGAAAGACGGCACCTCCTACACTGCAGGACTCACTCAGTACTGCACTGCAGTCTCAGCCTAGATCTTGTGCTCAAGTCTCTGTAGTGTGCCTTGAACTCACAACCTTCTGACTCTGAGGCGAGAATACACAGAGCCACGACTAACAACTTGGGCTGGATTTTGTCAGCCCCGAGGAAGCAGGTATGGAGACGGGACTGCCGGTAAAGTTGCAGAATTTGGGGGCGGGTGGCAAACACGCCCCCATCCTTCCTCTGCCCTCTTGCCAGGAGGCGGGAAGCCGTCCTGCCCCAGGTCCTGCCTCCTCAAGGCGGGAAAGGGATTAAAGCCTATTAACTGCCTGTTAACGGGTAGAAAATAGGATTAGCCCCATTTTTCATTTCGATGTGCAGGCTTCCTGACCTCGGGGAACCCCGCCAGGGTGTAGAAGACGAGTAGGAAGTCAGAGGGGTCTGAAAGTGCAATGTAGAGGTGAATGATGGGTGCAAGTGTGGATTGGTAAGTATGTAAGGTGAGTGTAAAGTGTTAGAAAATGTTCACTTACCTTTGTTTCTGCCTACAGCCTTCAGCCACTGTGGAGCCTGAGTCCCGACATCTCCATGGTAGATATCACAGGGACTCATCAAACTACACAGAATGTCAGTGTTTGACAGCTTCACAGAGCTGTCAAACGCTGACATTTCTTCTTTCAAAAAATCTTGACAGATGTCACGTCATACGTTGACGTGCTCGGCCACTGACTTCCCTCTAATTGGCCTGCTGAGCCCGCTGGTCAATCGGGAAAATCCCGCTGGTTGGCCAGAAGCTGATGGAGGCGGGATTGAAAGCCGGCAAACAGCAGTCCCGCCTCCAAAAACTTCCCCTTTTGTTTGGGGAGATTGTTTATAAGATCGGCATTGGAACACTTGGTTCACATCATTCCATTTACTGATTGCTCTTGTCTCTTCAGTCAGAAGGTCCTGAGTTCAAGTCCCACTGCAGGCATTGAGCACATAATTTAGGCTGACACTCGCGTTCAGTACATAGTGGGTGCCGCACTGTTGGAGGTGTTGTCTTTTGGATGAGATGTTAAACCGAGGATCCGTCTGCCATCTCAGGTAGATATAAAAGATTCCATGGTACTAGTCGAAGAGCAGAGGAGTTCTCCCGGTGTCCGGACCAACACTTGTGGAATGAGCTGCCACGTTTGTCTACACTTCAAAAAAATTAATTGACTGTGAAGTACTTTGGGATGTCTGAGATTCACGTCGCAAGAAAGAAAGAACTCTCATTTATATACCATTGGTGTTGTAGATTTACTTTAAAGGGGTTTACAAAACAAAAAGCAAGCTGGCTGTGAAGGAGTTTAACAGAATCTTTCTCTACATCGTGTAGCAGGCAATGAGTCCCTTCCTCACAGTGATAAAACTCTGTCCACTGTAAATTTTGTTCTCTTCATGTTGCCAGCATATGCCAAAAAGGTTTAAGTTAACCAAATGATAGCATTTCCCAGGAAACCAACAAAGACGTATTTTGTTAGTGTGAGGACAGTAGGTTTTGACCCATGAAGCTCTTTTTTTAGGGTGTAGGACTACATTTGAAGCTGTCAAAGGCATGGCAGTGAGAAGGATTGGGGGTCAAGCATCATGCCCAGCAAGGTCAGCAGCCTGTCCTTTTGCTCTCCCTATGTTTTGAGGTGGCTGTTTCTCCTTTTAGACTCTGGGGTTTATTCAGAACTCTAATTTGGCAGGACGTTTGCATTTTTGTTTACAGAGAGATCTCTTTGTGAAATGCCAAAGCAAGATGTACTTGAGGATAAAGCAAGTGCAGCAAGTTGTAAGAGCACTTGATGACTTGTTCAGCAGTGTGGGATGTCTGTACAACAGTGGCAGCTCAAAAGCTGAAAGAAATGTGATTGTGTCGTGGAATTAAAATGGTACAAGAATATATTTCCTGAAAGACAAGTGAAGAGAACCCGCTGAGTCTATGAAGCCTCATAATAGACAGAGCACTCTTCCAAAAAGAAGCATGTTTCTCTGCACCTGCTAATACTTGATTTGGTGAATGGTACCAAGTGCTTACTATAGTCAGTAATATAGTCTACTCCTCTTAATGCACAGTTGTTTCATTTGAACTGGAATCTTTCCAAAAATGCCTCCTTTTGCCGTTTTGCTTAAACTGCTTAATTCAAATTACTGGATACGTTTTCTTCAGCAAGAAACAGCACAACAGGAGTAAGCTGGTAATTTCATTACTGTAGACAGCCTAATGGCATTTTGTGCATATTTCATTTTCTTTCTTGAATGAAATTATTTAGAGAGTATTTACACTACAAGCAGTTTTAACTAAGCTTGTGGAGTGCAAATGCAAAGCTGAGACCCAACATGACTCTGGAACGAAGTGGAGTGAGATTCCCTCTTCTTGGGGTGTCTCGTCTACTTGCTTGTAATGCTGGGCCGTGCCTCCATTCCAAATTAAGGCTGCATTTACACTATAACTGTAGTGAAACTACTTCACACTGAAGGTGCACTTGTGTAAATGTAGGTTTATTTAGACTTGTTAAATCGTTTGATGGATTACAGAGCAAAGAAGTGGAATCATTGTATTTTCTTAACTGTTGCATTTGTAGCAACAAACGGGACGTACCCTGCAGGCACATTGGACACATTTTGCAATCTATTTGACTGTAATCTAAACCTTATCTTTGAAAGACAACCACCAAGTGGATACTTTCTCTTTCCTGTGAGTTTAATTCAGACTTCTTGTAAATTATTTAATGCTAAGATGCAGAAAACGGGCACTTACAGAGAAAGAAAGACCTGCATTTATATAGTGCCTTTCACAACCTCAGGCCATCCCACAGCGTTTTACAGCCAATTACAGGAAACTCTTTTTTATCCGGCACCGACGGGACCGACGTGCTGCTGGTTCATCAAAAATTCCGGATAACCGAGAGCTATAGTAAAAGATACGGAGAGCTGAGAGCTCCGTATAAAGCAACAAACCCTGTTGCTTAGCAACAGGTGCAGAACAATGGCCACAAGTTCCAAGCGTCTCTGTAGCTTAGCAACAGCTGCAGCCACACCCTTGCACAGCAACAGATCAAGGAAGGCAAGTACAATATGAAGTAAAACTTACCTGAACCTACTCCTGAATTTTGCCGGTTAACCGAGATTTCCGGTTATTTAGGTGCCGGTAAATCGAGAGTTTCCTGTAAATGATTTTATTGAAGTGTAGTCACTGTTGTAATGTAGGAGATGCAGCAGCCAATTTGCGCACAGCAAGCTCCCACAAACAGCAATATAAAAATGACCAGATAATCTCTTTTTTTAGGTGTTGGTTGAGGGATAAATATTGGCCAGGACCTCAGGAAGAACTCCGGAGAGGTGCAGAATAATGCCATAGAAATTTCAATTTAAGCTCCCGTAATGGCTCAGCAAGTTCATCTACTGAGTGTAGCTGGACCATAACACGTGTAGGGATTGTTTTCGCTAGGTATTATAGGGCAGCCGGTGCAAAGACTGTGGGGTGCAGAAGTGGAGCTAAAATGTTCATAGTATCATACAGCACGGAAGGAGACCATTTGGCCCATCGTGTCTGTGCCGGCTCCCACTCCCCTGCTCTTTGCATAGCCCTGCAAATTTATTTTCAAGCATTTATCCAAGCTCCTTTTGAAATTACTTTTCAATCTGCTTCCACCACTCTTTCAGGCAGTGCAATCCAGATCATCATAAATTGCTGCATAAAAAAAATTCTCCTCATCTCCCCCATTTCTTTTGCAAATTGTTTTAAATCTGTGCCCTCTGATTACCAACCCTCCTGCCAGTGGAAGCAGTTAGAAACATAGAAACATAGAAGATGGGAGCAGGAGTAGGCCATTCGGCCCCTCGAGCCTGCTCCGCCATTCAATGCGATCATGGCTGATCATCCAAATTCAGTACCCTGTCCCTGCTTTCTCCCCATATCCCTTGATCCCTTTAGCCTTAAGAAATATATCCAACTCCTTCTTGAATATATTTAATGAATTGGCCTCTATTGTCTTCTGTGGTAGAGAATTCCACAGGTTCACCACTCTCTGGGTGAAGAAATTCCTCCTCATCTCTGTCCTAAATGGCTTACCCCTTATCCTTAGACTGTGACCCCTGGTTCTGGACTCCCCGACCATCGGGAACATCCTTCCTGCATCTAGTCTGTCCAGCCCTGTCAGAATTTTATAAGTTTCGATAAGATCCCCTCTCATTCTTCTAAACTCCAGCGAGTATAAGCCCAATCGTCCCAATCTCTCCTCATACGTCATTCCTGCCATCCCAGGTATCAGCCTGGTGAATCTTTGCTGAACTCCTTCCATGGCAAGAACATCCTTCCTCAGATAAGGCGACCAAAACTGCACACAATATTCCAGATGTGGTCTCACCAAGGCCCTGTACAACTGCAGCAAGACATCCTTGTTCCTGTACTCAAACCCTCTCGCTACGAAGGCCAACATACCATTTGCCTTCTTAACCGCCTGCTGCACCTGCATGCTTACCTTCAGCGACTGGTGCACAAGGACACCCAGGTCTCGTTGCACTTCCCCTTCTCCCAATCTATTGCCATTCAGATAATAATCTGCCTTCCTGTTTTTGCCAACAAAGTGGATAACCTCACATTTATCCACGTTATATTGCATCTGCCATGCTTCTACCCAATCACCCAACCTGTCCAAATCATACTGGAGTTTCTCGGCATCCTCCTCACAGCACACACGCCCACCACCCAGCTTTGTGTCGTCTGCAAATTTGGAGATATTACATCTAGTTCCCTTGTCTAGATCATTAATATATATATCTTGTGAATAGCTAGGGGCCAAGGACCAATCCCTGCGGTACCCCACTAGTCACTGCCTGCCACTCTGAAAAAGACCCGTTTATTCCAACTCTATGCTTTCTATGTGCCTTAACTTTACACGCTAATCTCTTATGCGGGACCTTATCGAAAGCCTTCTGTAAGTCAAATACACCACATCCACTGGTTCACCCTTATCTATTCTACCAGTTACATCCTCAAAAAATTCCAGTAGATTAGTCAAGCACGATTTACCTTTTGTAAATCCATGTTGGCTTTGTCCGATCCTGTCACTGTTTTCCAAGTGCTCTGCTATTACATCTTTTATAATGGACTCTAGCATTTTCCCCACTACCAATGTCAGGCTTACCGGTCTGTAATTCCCCATTTTCTCTCTACCACCTTTTTTGAATAGTGGGGTAACATTAGCTACCCTCCAATCCATGGGTACTGTTCCAGATTCCATCAAATGTTGGAAGATGACCAGCAATGCATCTACTATTTCTAGGGCCACTTCCTTAAGTACCCTAGGATGTAGATTCAGGCCCTGGGGATTTATCGGCCTTCAATCCCATCAATTTCCCTAACACCATTTTCCTACAAATACTGATTTCTTTCAGTTCCTCCCTTTCATCAGATCCTATGTTCCCCGACATCTCTGGGAGGTTATTTGTGTCCTCCTTTGTGAAGACAGAACCAAAATATGTATTTAATTGGTCTGCCATTTCTTTGTTCCCCATTATAAATTCCCCTGATTCTGACTGCAAGGGACCTACGCTTGGCTTCACCAATCTTTTTCTCTTCACATAATTACAAAAGCTTTTACAGTCAGTTTTTATGTTCCCTGCAAACTTACTCTCATATTCTATTTTCCCCTTCTTAATTAATCCCTTTGTCCTCCTTTGTTGAATCCTAAACTGCTCCCAATCCTCAGTTTCTCCCGATCTACTTTATTAAAACGCCTCCTAATTTTGAACATGTCCCCACCTCTAATTGCACTTGTAACTAGCAAGACGCTGCATCAGCAGGGCAGTAAGTGCAATTTCTCAATGTGTAGCAATGCCATGAACAAATATGGGACCAAATAGGGTTCCAGTGATAAAATCAACATTCCAGGTCGATGACCTTCCGTTAGAACTGATGAAAGGTCATCAACTTGAAATGTTAACTCTGTTTTTCTCTCCACAGATGCTGCCTGACCTGCTGAGTATTTCCAGAATTTTCTGTTTTTATTTCAGATTTCCAGCATCTGCAGTATTTTGCTTTTGTATTAGGGTTCCAGTGAGGAGCCTGGGCTTCAAGGACTAGAACATCAGGGCCAGGGGAGAATCATGTGATTCACAGTTTGGACACTCGCACCTCAGATCTTTATACATTGGCTAACTTTCCATGGCTTCCTCGTTCCTGTCTCTTAACTGCTTGTTTTTTTCTCCTTTTTTTTCTAGAATCTTATGGCCAAAGCTTTGTACGACAATGCACCAGAATCTCCAGAGGAGCTATCTTTTCGTAAAGGAGATATACTGATGGTGATTGAACAGAACACTGGCGGGTTGGAAGGATGGTGGCTTTGTTCACTGCATGGACGACAGGGCATTGCACCCGGCAACCGCCTCAAACTCCTTGTCGGGCCTATTTACAACAGCTCCCCAAATGAGCCATCTTCCCCTGTGGCAACACAGCAGTCACTGCAGCAAGGCATCTATCAAGTACCCCCAAGCCTGCAAGGCTCTCCTGGCTGTGGAAGTTCTTTTCGAGATCCTATCTACCAAGTACCCCCTTCACACCTAAGTCAGAGCATATATCAGGTGCCTCCCACTGCTTCAGGCCATGCCGCACAAGGTCATGAGATCTATCAGGTGCCACCATCTATACAGAGGAGTGCTTGGGGGGCTGACAGTGCCCCTCCTACAAGCAAGGTAGGTTTTTCTTATTAATTTTATGAGTTGCTTCATGGTATAGGATTCTCTACTTTGCTCATTTCTATGCTGGCACAAAGAAATCCATTTCTTGTTTCTACTCTGGCATTAATCACTGCCAGTATACCATATTATTTTGTAGGGTTTTTTCCCCCCATTTTATTTTGCACCAATTTTTTCCTCATTCTCACTAGAAGTCATGCAGTAGATTTTCAACTTGCCACCCGGGTGCAAAACTGGCATTGCTGTTTGGCCGCACATTATAGAAATTGCCTTATTTTGATTTCCATGGGTTTGAAGTTGAAAATCTACCCCATTGGGCAATGTGCAAGCCATCAGAGGGTGCCCCAGCATTCAGTATCGGAAAGTAATTCAACTACAGAGAATGTTGCAGTCAAGACCAATCCTGTTCTTGCCCAGTGGCATTATTGAACCTACCTTTCAGCAGTACAGGAAACTTTGTGCTATCCGGCACCGACAGGACCGAGCTGTTGCCGTCCCATCAAAACTGCCGGACAAACCAGCGCTAATGTTGAAACATACGGAGATTTTGAGCTCCGTATCTGGCAACAAACCCTGTTGCTTAGCAACAGTTTTAAACAGTCGGCCGTACCTTGCAAGCATCTCTGTAGCTTAGCAACAGCTTCAGCGAGACCTTGCAGAACCTGACTGGTGAAAAAAAAGCAACGAAAAGAAAAAAAACTAACGAAACGGCTCCTGATTTTTGCTGGTGGCTCGAGCATTCCGGACAGTTAACCTCCGGATAAACCAAAGTTTCCTGTAGTTCCTGAGCAATAATGAGTAGCAGGAATCTTAGCTGGTTTCCCGCTCCTTATCCCAGGGTGGGGTCAAGGCCAATTGCAGTGTCTCCTCAGTTAAGAGCAATTTAGTGTGGTGAGGAATTGAACCCACAACCTTCCAGGTCTGGTTCACTGGACAAACTGCCTGAGCTACTGGGGAGCAATTTTGGGATCGTGACTGTCCACCGTCATTCCACACAAACTTACAGCCAGCGCACAGGTGTCTCTATTCCCAGTCTAACCACCAGTGTTTTGGTGATGTAGTGATAATGATAAGCTACAAGTTATCTTTGTTGAAAGACAGTGCACACCATAAAGTCCGAAAATAAAATTTGGGGGATTAGCTCCTTTACTTGTCACTATCCACAGAGGCTATTGCTTGATGGTGTTCACTACAAACTCACTGATGTAGAGCAGTACAAACCATGTTAATATCTAAATGACACACAACTTTGGGGCTTTATTTGCTTATGTCCCAGAACATCAATAAACACAGTATCAAAGACGAGCGGATGAATGGGGTTAGAACAGGTGGCTCACGTGGAGAGAGACATCAGCACAGATCAGATAGGCTGAATGACCTGTTTCTGTGCTGCAACATTCCATGATTGTTTTGATACCAGGGCTAGTGGTTTGTGAAAAATCATGCAGTATAGTGAAGAAGAAAATGAGGCCTAGAGTTTGTCCGACAGCTGATAATACATATTAATTTGAAAATTTCTTCAATGAAAAATATCACCAGAAAATTGTAAACCATTTTGTTAATGAAAGCAAAATCCTGCGAATGCTGGAAATCTGCAATAATTTTTTGTTAATAATAACGTTGATTGTATTTAAATAGTTACATAGATAAGAAGCAAAGCTTATCCTACATCTATAATATGAAAAATACTGTGTGCAGCACAAACTTCCTGTAAGCATCATACCCTGTAGTTCTTTCCTGCCACAGTTCAACCATCACACTTTGTTAATTAGTTCAAAATAGAACAGCAGCAAATCAGAACTGAATGTATATAAATCATAAGTAAGCAAAGCAAAGATAAATCAGTGGTCCTGATGTTACTTTTGCATTCATGGCATAAAAACTCTCGTTGCTGGTGTCCAGTAAAGGATTGGCACAGAACAGATGATGCATGGAAATTTTCATTTATTTATTAAACCAAGTAAGATATCGCCATGTGTACTATTACTGTTCCTTTACTAATTCTAAAGGTGTTCAGCAGTGCCTTTAATTGCTGTCAAGCATTGTATTTTCACTAATATTAACCTGTTTATTGCTCAAACATGTTGATTGAATATAACCACGCCAAGCCTGCTGTTTTGCCAGAACATTCTATGCAAAGTGAGATTGCCTTCTATCAGAGTAGCGTCTATTAACTATAAACTTCAGGAAAAGAATTACTGGCGACATTATACTGGCATTCACGTTGATGTTTGTGATGGATTCTGGATATTGAACTTGAAAGATGATGTGACTGATCGACCCACTGCAGAGAGACCTCCATTAGAAAGCAGTTTGCTATAAACCCCATTCGCAGCAGTTCTCTGCCTGGCCAGCTCTGGAACATTGTTGAATTATCCACATGCAAACCAGTATCAGCCCCAATCTTAGAGAGATAAAGATGGAGACAGAGAGATTGAATCCAGGAGAACTTTGAATAGGGTTATGGGACTTTCTAAAGTCCATCTGAATAGACAGACAGGGCCTCGATTTAACATTTCATCTGGAAGACAACACCTCCAACAATCCAGGACACTCTCTGTATTACATTGAAGTGTCAGCCCAGATTATGTACTCAATGCTCTGAAGTGAGCTTTGAACCCACAACCCTCAGAGGCAAGGGTGCTACCACTGAGCCAAGCTGGCACGTGAGAGAGGAGACTCTCAACCTATCAGTCTGGGCTGGCTTCAAACCTGAGGCCCAGTGAACAGATGGCATGCTAATTGGGCCACCCAGTCAGTTTTACTTTTAGTAATTCTATTTGCTGTAACTTTTTTATTTTTAGTATTTCACAGAAGTGCTGGTGAATCACTTTCAAATCTTTATTTACAGTGAAATGGATGTGCAGTTTAACGTACAATACTGTGAGCGGCTTCACAGCTGTTCTTTTTCTGGAGTGGATGGAAAAGTTAGGTAACTAAAAGCAGCAGAGTTTGGGTGTGGAGGACGGGGAGTCAGAATTTTAAATTTTACAGACGACAACACATAATGTAAGATTGCGGCACCCATGTTTTGAACCACATAGGGTAGATGAAATTTGACCAAATTGATGTACAGAAAAGAAAAAAAATAATTTCAGCTACCTATTAAAATGGTGGCGTGATTTGTACTGAAGCCGAGCAGACAGCAAGAGGACTGATCAGGAAATGCTTGGCTAGAAAGTAGCACTTTCCATTTTCATTGCAGCTTATATTGGCAGAAAGGTCAGACATTTCCCTTTCGGGGCCTGCCTCTACTTCTCAATTTATCCCCTGGAGTCCGTGCTGATAATTAGTACAAGCTCCTGCTAAAGCTCAGCTGGCGGGTCCAACACCTTCGAGTTATTAAGCAGGTACAGGAGGCTGAGCTTCACATCTAGTCAGACTTTAATGCTTACTTGCAGTTTGGGGCTGCAGTAGTAAATGTAATTTTAACTGACATAGGGCCTGTCATTCCTATTTGTGTATTTTGATTTTGTCCCCACTCTCTCTTGCGGTTTGTTTTTTAGAGGAAAATGTCCTACGATTGAAAGGTATCTTTTTCATCAAAAATGGCTTCTGCTGACACAATGGAGTAAATTGTCCAATTGCACACTCCTGACGCAGAGCCTCATCCATCGGGACTGCACGGTGGCAAACCTCACACACGCAGCTTATGCTCAATGGAAAATTGTGGGCTGCACATGTGTGATTTCCTGATATGCGCTCCTAATGGATGAGGTTCCATGCAATCGGAAAGCCTACTCCAATATCACAGTCTTAAGTTTGGGGGGAGAAAAAGCTGAGGAGAAAATCTGGGAAAAATATTAAACCAATAGCACTTGTTCACAGTGTCAGCCATGGCTCAGTGGGTAGCACTGTCGCCTTTGAGTCAGAAGGTTGTGGGTTCAAGTCTCACTCCAGGGACTTGAGCCCAAAATCTAGGCTGACACTCCAGTGCAGTACTGAGGGAGTGTGAGGTGTCATCTTTCAGATGAGACAATAAACTGAGGCCCTGTCTGCCCTCTCAGGTGGATGTAAAGATCCCTTGGCACTATTTCGAAGAAGAGCAGGGGTGTTCTCCCAGTGTCCTGGCCAGCATTTATTCCTCAACCTATATCTAAAAACAGATGATCTGATCATTTATCTCATTGCTGTTTCTGGGACCTTGCTGTGTGCAAATCGGCTGCTGTGTTTCCTACATTACAATCAGACAGAGCCACATTGACCCTGTGCTGTGAAGGGAGAGATGGGCCAGAAGTTCCACTGAGCCACACTGACCCTGAGTTTAATCTTTACCAGAGAGAGGAGTCCAGAATCTGCAAGAGTTTTCTGATGCTGTCGTTGAATCTCATTTAAATATGAAACACTCCTTGAACTCTCTGCTGGGGGAATTCAGAGCTGGGGATCGTCCGTGAAATCAGCCTAAAAACCTTCAGAATACTTCATTGGCTGTAAAGCGTTTTGAGACGTGCTGAGGTTGTGAAAGGCGATGTAAAGATGCAAGTCTTTCTTTTATTAACTGTTACTGAAGAACAAGTGAAAGATTGTGTGGATTCTGAGTGCAGCGTTTTGGAAAGGAGATATAATGGGTGCTGTGCCACGGACAGATTTTGTCAGACCTCGCGGATCCCAGTCGGAGCTGTGCCAGGCAGGAAGGTGCCAGGCAAAGGCCGAGGCATCCCTGTTTAAAGGGAGGGAGGGTGGGATGGAGAACTCTTGCTTTGGTGGCAGCCTTATGCTTAGTAGCCAACAGGCCACCCACTCTCAGCACTGGAGAATCCAGGTGGTACTTTTATTTTTAAAGCCAAATGTTTACAGCTTTGAAAAATGTTTTCCCTTCCTCAAACTCCAGTGCAAGTAGGAATGATTTATGGTGCTGTCTGCCTCACCACAACAACTTGAAACGACGTCACAAATTTTAACAAACTTCATAAGTACCCCATCTTCTTAAATGCTGCGTTCCATTTGTAAATCAACATCTTTGGAGCATTACATATGTAACTGTCAGAAATAGGGTTAGTACCTCAGTCACTGAAACTCCTTTACTGCCAGGCCATTTCATTCAGGCCTACATAAGAACATAAGAAATAGGAGCAGGAGTAGGCCAATCGGCCCCTCGAGCCTGCTCCGCCATTCAATAAGATCATGGCTGATCTGATCCTAACCGCCAATCCACTATCACAGAACCATCTCCTGAATCTAACAGAATTAGACACACGAAATAGGAGCAGGATCAGGCCAAAAGTCATAACATTTATTTACAAGGGCTACAGTTACACAATAGCACAAGAATTGTGATACAACACTTGATTTATACAATACTTTAAACCATGCTGAAAATCAATTAAAAATTCCAAATTCTCCGTGAACTTTTCAGAATCTTTCAACCCAGATTTTGTGACTGGAGCGTGGGTAACTTTAGCTTCAGGGATTCCCTCTCGCATTTTGGAAAATGGTAGGTGACCAGGGAATTAGCATCACTTGTATCATTCCAAAGGCAGGCCAAAGAAGCTCTTTCCTATTAGATTAATCAATATTGCCACTTAGGTAGAGTGTGGACAGCTAGTCAAGTAGCTGGGTAGCAACAACAGCCGCTATGTACCCCACAAGCATCTGCACGTTTTGAATGCATTGGCTATTTCAAAGACATGAGGGAATTTATGATGCATTTAACGTGTTAGTAATATGAAGGTAAATTCAGCACTCCTGGTGGGGAGCCGTGTTTGAAGGAAGCATGTGTCTAGTACTGTAGCATTGATTCCCTGACCCATACTCTGTTCAAGTACGACTCCTTATAGGGACTACACTTAAGTTACCCGTAATGACTCCCCTCCAGGAAAGCAGTTGGCCCAGATAGTGCCCTATAAAAATCCTGAGTCTGCATTTCAGTATCGTCTTTCCCCAACAAGAAAAGGAGCTCTTTTGTTAAAGAAAAGCTTCCTAAAGTCAATTTTAAGTTCACAATATCACTAAAGTTTCATCTGAGAAAGATGTAAAACAGAAATTGTGTGACAGAGGCCAGCTTCTGTATCAGTAAACATGAGCATTTTCAAAGAAACTGGCTGTCCAGCCAGATTTATGTCTGGTTCTCAACCTCTTCATTTATTTACTATTGCCTGTTCAGCCTCCGAATAAAAACTAATGGGAGATTTCAAATTTAAGACATGTATAGAGGATTTCAAACTGTGCAATTACCATGACAAATTAATGACTACAGACTTTATAATGACAAGGCACAAATCCCACACAATGTCTGGAGGCAGGAAAGAATGGCCAGACTCCTAGAAAAATATGGAGTGTGTATAATTATTCCAGTCATTAATCGAAGGGTTGTTGCTAAACTATGTACTCTTCAACAAGTTGGGACATTCCAAGAAAAGTGAATTTTGTGGTGTGGTGCACTGTACACTAATCCAGTCATAATCTGTACTTTATTCTTGTTAACACACTGTTAGAAGTTGATTCTTAATGGAATACAGTAAAAGTGTGGTTAAGTAGTGGTATGCCAACACATATCAACAGTCAGTACATTCTAAAAGTAGTTAGAATTCATTCCGTGAAGAGGTTTAAATTGTACTGATGTGATAGGGTGCAACATAAATGTAAACATTGATACTTGTTTCAAGGATCATTGGCATAATTTAGGAATATGTTCAAATATAGTTTAATGTGTAGAAATCATTTTTTATTTCCTGTCACAGACTCCTCAAACCACCCCCCCCCCCCCCCCGGAAAGATCCCCGGTACAATTTTGGTTTTGACTTCCTGTTTATAACAAGTTACCAGAATTCAAGGGTGGTGCCAGAATATGAGAAACTTTACAGTTTTAAAAAGTGACCTGAAAGTAAGAGATTTTCCACATATTTCCAGGGATCGCAACTGCTGTGTACAAAGTTCAAGCAGTCACAGACACAAGCTGCCCAATGATGTATTATTGTCCAGCCTTGGTTTAATTAGCAGATCTCTTCATTTCTTCTGTTGTTCTTATTGCTTCATAGCCTTCGAGATACTTAGGCCTCCCACAGGGATGTCTCACTGTGTCCTTGCCTTCATTCTGACTAGATAGGTAGTCAGCAGAACAAAACATACGGATAAAAACAGCATCAAGTAACAAATCTTTGTGATTACAAAAACTGTTTTTCTCAATTTTCTCGACTGATTTCACAAAGACGCTGATTCGTGGCAACTCTCGGCTATCTTGCCCCAAACGGCCATTCTACACGTGTGTGTCTAGACCCACCTAATGAGCGACAGCAGGTTATCTGAGACACCAGAACCAAGCCCAGTCCTATCCTTGTCCAACATCCACATGGAAGATTCACTGGATATCTACTGGGGCTGGGAGGTTGGCCGGATTTCTCCTCCCTCCCCCCGCCCAGCCTGGTGACATGGAGATCAATTTTAGGACTCCCATGGCTACCTCACCTCACTCAGCACAGACCAGGGGTCAAACCTGGAACCTTTCTGGTCAATATGACTGAGTAGCATACCACATGATACATTCAGATGAGACGTTAAACCGAGGCCCCGTCTACCCTCTCAGATGGATGCAAATGCTCCTACAGCACTATTTGGAAGAAGAGCAGGGGTGTTATCCCCGGTGTCCTGGCCAATATTTATCCTTCAATCAACAGATTATCACATTGCTGTTTATGGGAGGTTAAAAGCAAAGTTCTGCACTTAACCTACAACCATTTCTGGCTGCCCACTCTGGCCCAGGGTCTGGCACTTATTCACAACCATCTGCAATGAGAAGGATGCTGGGAATGCCTCCACACGCCTTGTTATAATATGTACACTAGGTTTGTGCTCAATACAGACATAGGCCAAGTTACATCCACTGGAAAGCCTCCGGAATTCTCCAGGCAGTGCACTGGGTTCCGCAGTCCTGACAACAGGCCTCTGTCCTATTTCTGCTCTTCCCTGTGCCTAGGAAATGCCAATTCTCCAGGCACAGGGACGTGGAAAATCTACCCTTGTATGTTTTAGCATGTTCAAAAAAGGGGAGAAAGTCTGTAACCAAAGAGACATTAGCAAAAATTCATTAACATCCTTTAGCAGCTGTCTTTAAAATGCATTGCCCCTGGTTTGAGTTTTAGTGAACAAGTGGAGTCTTGTGATTCGATCGCTGCGGGCTGCACGTTGATATTCCTGTTTTGCCACTGCCACACTTTTGGCACGCGTTTCAGCAGAATCTGTCCCAACAAGCCATGTCACAAGCGGCTGTGTTTTTAAGATTTTTTTACCTCCGCTGTGTATGATGCTGTTAACATCTGGCATGGCAGTGTGTGGATGGATTAACGCAGTGCTGACTTTCAGCACACTCCTTCCAGGTGACTAAACCGATGAGCTCAGCCTGATCCACCGAGGTGGTGCTTACATCACCAATGTTCTTGCCACCCCTCTCAACCTCCATCCCAGTTCTTTCCACACATTGTGGTAAACTAAAACGTAATAGTCAAAGATCTGTTTTAGCCATCTAACTTCTTTTAACTTAAAAAAAAAAATAAGGATCACTTTCAAACACATCTGGAATTTAGTCTGCCATGTTTATTTGGTGAGGGGAGGATAACAAAGATTTTGCTTTTAGTTGCAACCCAAACCCTGTTTATGGTTAAGGTGGGTTCTGCAACAGTGGTAGCCATAAAACTTGAGCACCAGTCTGATGTTTAGGTACTTGTGGAATGTGCCACCACATAAGGAAAATGGGACAGTTGGCAGATTTAATGGTGGGGTAACGTGTTATCCACAGGAAGCTGAGTCCACAGTGCTGATTCCTCTACTGAGGGTAGAAAAATGCCAGTGGGAGCTTGCGCATCGTATCACAAGCTCCAACTGGGGAAATCCAATGTACCAATCCAGGTCTGCAATGAGGCCTGCATTCATTTCAGGCGGCCACCAGGGCCACCTTAAAAAAAGGCCCTGACCAATTTCGCAGTGGCCAGAATGCTTGTGCAGTTTGGGCCTGGGCATCTGCCTGCTAGATTGGTTATCGGTTGGCCTGTTTTAGACCCATAAAATGGGCGCAACACTGTTAATTTAGACCCCTCAATTCCTCATTTGGAACTTGAACCTACAACCTTCTGACACAGACAGAATTGTTACCCACCGAATCAAGCTGCCATATCTGTAATGCAGAATGTGTGCAATATTTTTCGTGTTTTCCAAATGATTTTTTAATTAGAGTTAGCAATTGGTGACCAAAGGAGGCACATTGTATAATTAATTGGCTGTAGGATTGACTCAGCGGTAAGATGGACAGGAATACAGTGTTTGGGTCTTTTTTGACGGGTTGAAAATTGAGCTGCTGAGGACACAAGATAACAAAGGAAAGCTTCTGTTCCACAACTGCCTTTAAATGCCTGAAGTATACTCAATGCTGAAACAGACAGATATTCTGTGAAATGCTGAATGTCTGCTTGGCGATCGGGACTGGGATTCCCGTTTTTTCTTCTTTGGAAAAACACCTGCTCCTGCCTATAATTGGTGTAACGATAAGCTGAGGTGAAAGGTCAATAGATCTGTGGTGCTCTGACTCTTGTTTATGGCCCTTGTCCCCGTGTCCTTTAGAAGTGCACAAAGAATCGAAGAGCGGAGAAAACTGATTTGTTTCAACAACCCATTTGGGTTCTATTCTCATATTTTCTTTCTCTTTCCCACGTTTGGTTGTTGGGCTTTTAAATGCCAGGTGGTTAACACACTCGCCACGCAGTAACTTGTTTCTCTTCCTTGTTTGTGTGTTCGTTGCTTTTTTGACCTTCAATTGTTTTTGGTACACTGAGGAGTAGTTATTCTTCCTTAATTATATATTGAAATAGAGACAGCAGCAAACATTCTGATACATTAAACCTGCTGGCAGTCTTTACATTAGTTAGTGAACCAAAATTGCTTTGTAAACGCAGCATAGAAGTTCTTCTAAATATTTATTCAGTTGATTGGTGTAATAAGAATAAAAGTACTGGTTTTAAAAAAACATTAATATAGTTCAACAAATTAATTATAATAATCTTCGAATCATTTCTTTTTGAAGATCACTTTCTTACGAGTGACTTGCCTGTGAGCTGGCAGTAATTCCTTCCCTTGGTTTTAACTGGAAAAAATGAGAAATTTAGCCAAAAAGCAGTGTAAAACCATCTGGGCACCACCTTAAGGGAAGCTGCCCCATCTGCTGAATCAATATTGACTTTCGTGGGAAGGATTCGGCTGCAGGCAGTTCCAGCCCATCATGTCAGTTTTCACATGCAGATTGGTTGCTTTTGCTGGAATGACATCTCTTTCTGTGTGTCTCATCTTCTCATTCTGTCTATGCATCACTTTGTTCCCATTGATCTGTCATGGGCTCTTTCATACTTTATTTACGTCTCAGCCTCATTGCCCCGCTCTCTGGAATTAAAAAAATTATTATAAATACATCTAGTGCCTTTGTGCGCAGTAGGTGATTTTCCACTTTCCCTGCTATCTCAAGAGGGTTTTCAATCTAATTTTTTCCTCATCTTTACAGTGGGAAGAGGGAATGGCTAGGAATATGTTGGCCCGGAGGATTTGTGGGTCCCCCATCTGTTTCATGCAGATGGCACTAACGAACAGGAAAACAATTTATTGTGGAGTCAAAAGTTTCCCCAAACCAGATGGCCAGAGTTGTGCGTCATTCCTAAAAAGGATCAGCAGAATTCCAGTTATTTGCTTGGAAGCTGAATGCCACCACACCCACATTTTGTCAAAGAAATCTGTGTGGTTTACCCTGTCTGCTGAAAGAAGTATGATCAACAGATTTACTGCACTGTACCGTGGTGCAGGGCACAGAGTGAGCGATGGACTGGGGTGCGGGGCACAGAGTGAGCGATGGACTGGGGTGCGGGGCACAGAGTGAGCGATGGACCGGGGTGCGGAGCACAGAGTGAGCGATGGACTGGGGTGCGGGGCACAGAGTGAGCGATGGACTGGGGTGCGGGGCACAGACTGAGCGATGGACTGGGGTGCAGGGTACAGACTGAGCGATGGATTAGGGCACAGATGGTGCGATGGATTGGGGTGCAGGGTACAGACTGAGCGATGGATTGGGGTGCGGGGCGCAGGCTGAGCGATGGATTGGGGTGCGGGGCGCAGAGGGAGCGAGGGATTGGGGTGCAGGGTACAGACTGAGCTATGGATTGGGGTGCGGGGCGCAGGCGGAGCGATGGATTGGGGTGCGGGGCGCAGGCTGAGCGATGGATTGGGGTGCGGGGCGCGGGCTGAACGATGGATTGGGGTGCGGGGCGCGGGCCGAGCGATGGATTGGGGTCCGGGGCGCAGGCTGAGCGATGGATTGGGGTGCGGGGCACAGGCTGAGCGATGGATTGGGGTGCAGGGCACTGGCTGAGCGATGGATTGGGGTGCGGGGCGCGGGCCGAGCGATGGATTGGGATGCGGGGCGCAGACCGAGCGATGGATTGGGGCGCAGGGCGCAGATGGTGCGATGAACTGGGGTGCAGGGCACAGGCTGAGCGATGGATTAGTGTGCGGGGCGCAGAGGGAGCGATGGATTGGGGTGCGGGGCGCAGGCTGAGCGATGGATTGGGGCGCAGGGCGCAGATGGTGCGATGAACTGGGGTGCAGGGCACAGGCTGAGCGATGGATTGGGGTGCGGGGCGCAGAGGGAGCGATGGATTGGGGTGCGGGGCGCAGGCTGAGCGATGGATTGGGGTGCGGGGCGCGGGCCGAGCGATGGATTGGGGCGCAGGGCGCAGATGGTGCGATGGACTGGGGTGCAGGGCACAGGCTGAACGATGGATTAGTGTGCGGGGCGCAGAGGGAGCGATGGATTGGGGTGCGGGGCGCAGGCTGAGCGATGCATTGGGGTGCGGGGCGCGGGCCGAGTGATGGATTGGGGTGCGGGGCGCAGGCTGAGCGATGGATTGGGGTGCGGGGCGCAGGCTGAGCGATGGATTGGGGTGCGGGGCACAGGCTGAGTGATGGATTTGGGTGCGGGGCGCAGTCTGAGCGATGGATTGGGGCGTGGGCTGAGCGATGGATTGGGGTGCGGGGCGCGGGCTGAGCGATGGACTGGGGTGCGGGGCACGGGCTGAGCGATGGATTGGGGTGCGGGGCGCAGATGGTGCGATGGATTGGGGTGCAGGGCGCAGAGGGAGCGATGGATTGGGGTGCGGGGCACAGACTGAGCGATGGATTGGGTTGCGGGGCGCAGGCTGAGCGATGGACTGGGGTGCGGGGCGCTGGCTGAGCGATGGATTGGGGTGCGGGGTGCAGATGGTGCGATGGATTGGGGTGCAGGGCGCAGAGGGAGCAATGGATTGGGGTGCAGGGTAAAGACTGAGCGATGGATTGGGGTGCAGGGCGCAGATGGTGCGATGGATTGGGGTGCAGGGCACAGACTGAGCGATGGATTGGGGCGCAGGGCGCAGATGGTGCGATGGATTGGGGTGCAGGGCACAGACTGAGTGATGGATTGGGGTGCGGGGCACAGGCTGAGCGATGGACTGGTGTGCGGGGCGCGGGCTGAGCGATGGATTGGGGTGCGGGGCGCAGATGGTGCGATGGATTGGGGTGCAGGGCGCAGAGGGAGCGATGGATGGGGTGCAGGGTACAGACTGAGTGATGGAATGGGGTGCAGGGCGCAGATGGTGCGATGGTTTGTAGTGCAGGGCACAGACTGAGCGATGGATTGGGGTGCGGGGCGCAGGCTGAGCGATGGACTGGGGTGCGGGGCGCGGGCTGAGCGATGGATTGGGTGCGGGGCGCAGATGGTGCGATGGATTGGGGTGCAGGGCGCAGAGGGAGCGATGGATTGGGGTGCAGGGTACAGACTGAGCAATGGATTGGGGCGCAGGGCGCAGATGGTGCAATGGATTGAGGTGCAGGGTACAGACTGAGCGATGGATTGGGGTGCGGGGCGCGGGCTGAGCGATGGATTGGGGTGCGGGGCGCAGGCTGAGCGATGGACTGGGGTGCGGGGCACGGGCTGAGCGATGGATTGGGGTGCGGGGCGCGGGCCGAGCAATGGATTGGGGTGCGGGGCGCGGGCCGAGCAATGGATTGGGGTGCGGGGCGCGGGCCGAGCGATGGATTGGGGTGCGGGGCGCGGGCCGAGCGATGGATTGGGGTGCGGGGCACAGATGGTGCGATGGATTGGGGTGCAGGGTACAGACTGAGCGATGGATTGGGGTGCAGGGCGCGGGCTGAGCGATGGATTGGGGTGCAGGGCACAGACTGAGCGATGGATTGGGGTGCGGGGCGCAGGCTGAGCGATGGACTGGGGTGCGGGGCGCGGGCTGAGCGATGGATTGGGGTGCGGGGCACGGGCTGAGCGATGGATCAGGGTGCGGGGCGCAGGCCGAGCGATGGATTGGGGCGCAGATGGTGCGATGGACTGGGGTGCAGGGCGCAGGCTGAGCGATGGATTGGGGTGCGGGGCGCAGGCTGAGCGATGGATTGGGGTGTGGGCTGAGCGTTGGATTGGGGTGCGGGGCGCAGGTTGAGCGATGGACTGGGGTGCGGGGCGTGGGCTGAGCGATGGATTGGGGTGCGGGGCGCAGATGGTGCGATGGATTGGGGTGCAGGGCGCAGAGGGAGCGATGGATTGGGGTGCGGGCTGAGCGATGGATTGGGGTGTGGGGCGCGGGCCGAGCGATGGATTGGGGCGCGGGCTGTGCGATGCATTGGGGTGCGGGGCGCGGGCTGAGCGATGGATTGGGGTACGGGCTGAGTGGTGGATTGGGGTGCGGGGCGCAGGCTGAGCGATGGATTGGGGTGCGGGCGCAGGCTGAGCGATGGATTGGGGTGCGGGGCGCAGGCTGAGCGATATATTCTATTGCATTAATGGACATTATATATTTTGAGATTTTACTTGTTCAAGTATTTATCAATTTACAGGCATTTTCTTCTGTGGCCACATGTCAAATGGAAACTAGGCTGAGACTGCAATAGTTATTATGCATTGGGCCCTTAAACCCAGACGATGATGAAGAATTTTGTTTCATCGGCTTGGATTAGATTCAAAGGGCGGTGTGCCGATCCAATGTGCCACCCAGACTCCTCAGTATTCACTTTAAAATTACTACTCCCTTAATGGAGCTGCAATGAATGGAACTAATTCAAAGAAACAATAGAATGTCAAATTGGGCAGGCTGCTTTCTGGGAGCACATTCCTTTGCTTCCCAATGTGCAGTACCCTGTGCTGGCAAAAGTGGACAATTTACTCTTGTGTGTTTCCTTTCTTAGGTTGCTGTTTAAAGGAAAACACATTATTGTGATCATTCAGTCAGACTATCCCCATTCAGCAAGCTGTACAGCTTTTCCACTTTTCCCCATTGGGCTATGTCGTCACAGACAGGCTGCAATGTCCCTTTACATGTTTAACTAGCTGCTCGTGCCAGCCTTGTGATTTAGGAGTAGATAAAGGATGAGTAGCTGCCTGGGAGCTGTCCTTTGGTTATATGATAAACTGTCTAAAAAAACACTGATCTATTGTACCAAAAAGCTTCAGATTAGGATTGTTAAACCCCTGAGGGTCATTTACGATTTTTCTTGCAGCTTGTCTTTGCTTTGAAGATGCGGTGTCTCTGTTATTGGCCAACTGGACACTGTTATTTCTAATTGATAAAAATCAGATGCATCATTGTTTCCTGCATTATGCCCCAGTCTTTCCAGAAAGATACAAGCACCACATGTCAAATCAATCCGTACCCTTCCGTTTCCTAGAAAATTGCACCTTTCACCTGCAGCGTCTCTCATCGGCATCCATTTAAAATCCAGGTGTTACCTTGGGGTCATTTACCAATGGAAGAATCAGTGATAAACATTTTGGACTGAACTCTCACCCTGCATTGTAATGGCCTGTAAAAGGTATGTAAAACTGGAAGTGGCCCAACAGCTCCAATAGTAAAAAGCTTGATTCCTTTATTGGGACTGAAGTTCAAATTCTAGTCTTGACTGAAATTTGAACCCAGTTAACCCAATTGATGAGATAACCTAAACTTAATAGAGATAATTTCTTAATTTCTGACGAGCTGCATAAGAAATTTATCACTGCAGTTTTGGATGCTGCACCAGCCCAGCTTATAGTTGGCTTTAATGGAGATGACTTTTTCCACATGCTTTGTAAAAGTGCTTGTAGAAAAAAATTCTACTTGAAACCTCATTAGTAATATTCTTTGTGTTGGCTTTTTTATACAGGTTGTGACTCCTATCAGATGCGGACAGGGCTATGTTTATGACTCTCCATCAAGACAGCAACAAAGAGTTTACGATATCCCACCAGTTCGCCATCAAGGGGTACGTAATATTACACAAACAGGCCATCCAGTCCAACTAGTCTGCACACGTGTCTCCTCCCATTCCATCTACCTCATCTCAGCATATCTTTCTATTCCCTTTCTCCCATGGACTCATCTAGTTTCCTTTTGAAAGCATCTAAGCTAATTGTCTCAACTGCTTCCTGTAGCAGTGAGTCCACATTCTAACCACTCTCCGAGTAAAGAAATGTCTCCTTTTTTCCTTATTTTGATTTATTAGTAACTATTTTGTATTTAAGGCCCCTGGTTTTGGATTCTCAAACATGTGGAAACATTCTCTCCACATCTACCCTGTCCAACCCATTTATAATTTTAAAGACCTCTACCAGGTCTCCTCTAAGTCTTTTTTCCCAACCTGTTCAATCTTTCAGTTCTGGTACCATACTTGTAAATCTTTTTTGCACTTTCTCCAGTGCTTCTAAATCCTTTTTATAGTTTGGAGACCAGAACTGTGCACAGTACTCCAAGTGTGGCCTGGCCAGGCTCCGATACAAGTTTAACAAAAAGTCACTACTTTGAATTCTATACCCCTAGAAATAAACCCCAGTACTTTATGATTTTTTTATTGATTTGCTGACCTGCAATGCTGCTTTTAATGATTTTGTTCACCTGTATCCCTAGATCCCTTTGTTCTTCTACCCCATTCAGTTTCTTATTTTCTAAGGTGTAGGTGATGTTTCTGTTTTTCCTACCAAAGTGCATCATCTCACATTTATCTATGTTAAAGTTAATTTGCCACTTAACTGCCCAGCCTGCAGGTTTTCTAATGTCTTTGTGTATTGGGGCAGAAATTCGGATCGGGGGCTTGCCGCGCGTGCAAGCCCCCGATCTGCACTTACCCGACGCGCCTGCCGTTCACCTCCAGGGACGCCTGGAATTCCTTTTTGAAAGAGAAGAATCCCGGGCAGCGTCTGACGTCACGCCGCCCAGGAGTGCAGCCAGCGCGAAGCCTGGAGCGCGCTGTGCAACTGAGACACGCCCCTTGAGGTCTCAGTTTAATAGGACACGCCCCCAATGTTTCTCACAAGCTGCAAAGCATTTTTACATGCAGAGCAGCATTTCAAATAGGTTTTTGGTATTTTTATGAAGCTTTTGGTAACTTTTATAAACTTTTAAAAACATTTACATTATTTTGAAGAATCTGAAGTAGTTTTAAACAGAATTAAAGCAATTTAAAGACTTTTAAAAGCCCTGAAAGAATTTTTTTCATTCCATTTATTTATTTAGCAACGTCGTTGTCATACGTGTCTTCACACTGTTCCCTTTGGGGAAATGTATGAAGTGGTGGAAGGATTTATGGCTGTGATTAACGCTCCTTCTGTGACCGTAACCATCTTTGTACCAGCCATTAGGGTGGTTAGTCCTATGGCGGGAGGGTTTTACGGGCTCCCACAAGCTATACGAGGAGGGGGGGCCACCCACACCCACGGACGCAAATATCCCACTGGATGTCAACCCAGAATTTAGAGCCGGAGCTCCGACTCCACTTGCCGGGACTGTCTGGAGCGGGGTTCGAAACCCTACCCCGTCTGGCCCAGCGGCGGGGATCCTACCGCTACGCCAAAGGCCCACTCCGATTAGCAACGTGAAATGGCTGGAATGAGCACAATTCACGGCATTAAAAGAACTCACAATTGAACTGATGATGACCTCAGCAACCTCCTCAACGAGGTGGAGGCGCAGCGCCTGCTCATCATTGGTAATGAGAAGTCCAAGGCGCCGCAAAAAGGACAGATGATAGCTTGGTCTTTCAAGTGGCAGCATAGGGCTCCAGTCACGGGGCGGGAAAAGGCGCAGGAAACGTATGGGTGTCACCTTTTGCGCGGAGTGGGCCTTTTGCGTAGCGGTAAGCATCCCCGCCGCTGGGCCAGAAGGAGTAGGGTTTCGAACCCCGCTCCAGACAGTCCCGGCAAGTGGAGTCGGAGCTCCAACTATAAATTCTGGGTGGACATCCAGCGGGATACTTGCGTCCGCGGGTGTGGGTGGCCCCCCCTCCCCTCCCCTCCCCTCCCCTCCCCTCAGATGGGTTGTGGGAGCCCGTAAAACCCTCACGCCATAGGACTAACCACCCTAATGGCTGGTATGAAGATGGTTATGGTCACGGAAGAAGCTTATTGGAAAATCATAATTAAATACATACATTCATACACATAAGTAAAGGAATATATACATACATATACGTAAAGGAATATATATGGACATACATACATAATTACTTAAAAGAATATATTACTGATGAAAAGTTTCTTTCTTAAAAATGTTGGAAATGTTACATTATTCATTTTAGAACAGTCATTTTCACATTTAATAAACACAGCAAATTCAATTCACACAGCCACAATTGCTCCTTCTACCTACAGTACTGAAAACCCGTTTAAAAAAAAAAAAAATTAAACTTTAAAACTTACCTCAGCATTTCTTAAAATAACTTTCCTCCCTTTCCCAAACAAAAATATTGCCTTTCAGAAGCTCCACGATAAAATATATCTTCCTCCGCAGCCTCTGGAGCAACTTTACACATGCTTTTTTCATGTGTAAGTTGTAAGGACTTAACCTCACTGAATCCATGAATGAAATCGACGAAGTTCACTGCGCACGCGCTGCCTGTGCAGTCGCACGCGCTGTGCCTCTGAACCCCTTCGTTCAGAGGGCAGGAAATGCCGGTTTTCCCCGCATGCGCTGTGCATGCTGAAAACCGGCATTTCCTCCGGCCAGACGCGTGAGTACCCCGACCGTACTCACGCGTTTGGAACGGAATTACTGGGCCAATATGTTACATTCTTCCACAGTGTTAGCTATACCCCCAGTTTGGAATCATCTGCAAATTTTGATATTGAGTTACTTATTCCTAAATCCAATTCATTCATATAAATTATGAATAATATTGATCCCAGCACTGATCCTTGTGGAACACCGCTTTCTACCTTCCTCCAATCTGATTATCTACCCTTAAACCCTACTCTATGCTTTGTATTTTTTAACCAGTTTGCTATCCATCCAGCTACTTGTCCCCTGACTCCACATGCCCTAAGCTTTGTCATGAGCCTACCGTTTGGTACCTTATCAAAGGCATTTTGAAAATATATTTATCCTATTTCGCCTTCTCTATTAAAACCTATAACTCTCACTTGGTTGACATTAGTTCCGTAATTTAAGACATGTAAAGGCCACTTTTCTAACTGCTGAACAAACATTGCACAGTTCAAACTCTATTACTTTGATGTGGAGATGCCGGTGTTGGACTGGGGTGGACAGATGTGAGAAGTCACACAACACCAGGTTATAGTCCAACAGCTTTATTTGAAATCACAAGCTTTCGGAGCGCTGCTCCTTCGTCAGGTGAAGTGAAGAGATGCATATAGGCACAGCATATATAGTCAGAGAACACTGCCAGATGATTACAGGCAATCTTTCTAACTGCCCTTTATCCCATCTCGGCAGAGAGATAATCACAGCAATCAAAGGTGTGGATGGTGTCTAAACAGGTCAGTCAGGAAAACATTACATCAAAGAACAATGAGGTAGGGTCACCAGGGGTCAAATGTTGCAGATGCTGGGGTCTGTATGAAAAACAAAAAAACAAACAAAGAACAATAAAAAAAAAAAAAAAATTTGCTGGAAATCACAGCAGGTCCGGCCGCATCTGTGTAGAGAGAACAAACCAACGACGACTCGAGTCTGGATGATTCTACGTCAGGTGGGGTTACATGTAGCGTGACATGAACCCAAGATCCCGGTTGAGGCCGTCCTCATGAGTGCGGAACTTGGCTATCAGTTTCTGCTCGACGATTTTGCGTTGTCGTGTGTCTCGAAGGCCGCCTTGGAGAATGCTTACCCGAAGATCGGAGGCTGAATGTCCTTGACTGCTGAAGTGTTCCCCGACTGGGAGGGAACACTCCTGCCTGGCGATTGTTGTGCGGTGTCCGTTCATCCGTTGTCACAGTGTCTGCATGGTCTCGCCGATGTACCATGCTCCGGGTCATCCATTCCTGCAACGTATGAGGTAGACAACGTTGGCCGAGTCACATGAGTATGTACCATGTACCTGGTGGGTAGTGTCCTCACGTGTGATGATGGTATCTGTGTTGATGATCTGGCATGTCTTGCAGAGGTTGCCGTGGCAGTGTTGTGTGGTGTCGTGGTCACTGTTCTCCTGAAAGCTGGGTAATTTGCTGCGAACGATGGCCTGTTTGAGGTTAGGCGGCTGTTTGAAGGCGAGTAGTGGTGGCGTGGGGATGGCCTTAGCGAGGTGTTCATCATCGATGACATGTTGAAGGCTGCGAAGAACATGGCGTAGTTTCTCCGCTCCGGGGAAGTAGTGGATGACGAAGGGTACACTGTTGGTTGTGTCCCGTGTTTGTCTTCTGAGGAGGTCTATGCGATTTTTCGCTGTGGCCCGTCGGAACTGTCGATCGACGAGTCGAGCGTCATATCCCATTCTTACGAGGGCGTCTTTCAGCGTCTGTAGGTGTCCATCGCGTTCCTCCTCATCTGAGCAGATCCTGTGTATTCGCAAGGCTTGTCCATAGGGGATGGCTGCTTTAATGTGGTTAGGGTGGAAACTGGAGAAGTGGAGCATCGTGAGGTTGTCCGTGGGCTTGCGGTAGAGTGAAGTGCTGAGGTGTCCGTCTTTGATGCAGATTCGTGTGTCCAAGAATGAAACCGATTCTGAGGAGTAGTCCATGGTGAGTTTGATGGTGAGATGGAACTTGTTGATGTTATCGTGTAGTCTTTTCAGTGATTCTTCGCCGTGGGTCCATAGGAAGAAAATGTCGTCGATGTATCTGATGTATAGCGTTGGTTGGAGGTCCTGTGCAGCGAAGAAGTCTTGCTCGAACTTGTGCATGAAGATGTTGGCATATTGGGGTGCGAATTTGGTCCCCATGGCTGTTCCGTGTGTTTGGGTAAAGAACTGGTTGTCGAAGGTGAAGACATTGTGGTCAAGGATGAAGCGGATGAGTTGTAGGATGGCGTCTGGAGATTGGCTGTTGTTGGTGTTGAGTACTGAGGCTGTCGCAGCGATGCCATCATCGTGGGGGATACTGGTGTAGAGTGCCGAGACGTCCATCGTGGCGAGGAGTGTTCCTGGTTCAACTGGTCCGTGGTGTTGAGTTTCTGTAAGAAGTCTGTAGTGTCGCGACAGAAGCTGGGGGTTCCCTGTACGATGGGTTTCAGGATGCCCTCGACGTATCCAGAGAGGTTCTCACACAGGGTTCCGTTGCCTGATATAGGATGTCTGGGTGTGTTGGCTTTGTGTATCTTTGGGAGGCAGTAGAAGTCTCCCACGCGGGGAGTACGTGGGATGAGAGCGCGTAGGATGCTTTGAAGGTCTGGATCGAAGGTCTTGATCAGTCTGTTGAGTTGGCGGGTGTGTTCTTTGGTCGGATCTGCGGGTAACTGTCTGTAGTGTTCCTGGTTGTCCAGTTGTCGGTATGCTTCTTTGCAATAGTCCATTCTGTTCTGTATGACGATGGCTCCTCCTTTGTCTACTTGTTTGATGACGATGTTGCGGTTGGTCTTGAGAGCGTGGATGGCGTTGCGTTGTGCTCGGGTGACATTTTGGACTGTCTTGTGAGTGTGGCTGATGAATCTGGCGTTGATGCATCTCCTGACAGCTTGAGCATACATGTCAAGCTTAGAGCAGCGACCCTCCGGAGGGGTCCAATTTGAATCTTTCTTCTTCAGTTGCTGCACTGCAGATCCCTCTGTTCTCGCAGTCAAGGACATTCAGCCTCCGATCTTCGGGTAAGCATTCTCCAAGGCGGCCTTCGAGACACACGACAATGCAAAATCGTCGAGCAGAAACTGACCTGTTTGGACACCATCCACACCTTTGATTGCTGTGATTATCTCTCTGCCGAGGTGGGATAAAGGGCAGTTAGAAAGATTACCTGTAATCATCTGGCAGTGTTCTCTGACTATATATGCTGTGCCTATATGCATCTCTTCACTTCACCTGATGAAGGAGCAGCGCTCCGAAAGCTTGTGATTTCAAATAAAGCTGTTGGACTATAACCTGGTGTTGTGTGACTTCTCACATCTATTACTTTGAGCTCACAACAATATCTGTGGTTGATCACTAGCTGCATTATTCCAATTGCCAGCCAGTACAGTTCTAATCTGGCGACAAATATTTAGGGAACAATATCTTGCTGATTACAGTTTGCAGCAGGAATGATTCTGTGCATAGTACATGTCAATGAAGATATAGGGGTAGATTTTACAAATTAGCAACCCAGACTAAAGATTTGCAGCCTTCCCAATTTTCCTCCCTTAACTTTTAATGGCCAGATAATTAGGAGGGCTGTGAAACAGGAGAGCGAGCCCCTGTGCCTAATATTTCAATTTACCCTCCCAGCGTGCAAATGTCTGTCCTGGGAGTTCAAATTGGTGATGTGTTCTCCATAGTTGAGTAAAAGGAAAGGAGTTGCATTTATATAGCACCGTTCGCAAACTCAGGACAACCCAAAGCGCTTGAAATCTTTACTTTGAAATGTAGTCACTGTTGTAACAACACTAGTTGCTGGTCCCACTCCCATTATTTATTCACAGTTTCAAAGACTCTTGTCTTCTGAATACCGTAAACTGGTGTAAATAATAAAGAACAGTCAGAGCACAATATCGGTTGCAAAATCTATTTACTGTACAGATGTTATTGTGCAGGCTGCTCAGACCATTCCCGAATGTAGCACAGGATGCTGGCCATGGAGTGATAGTTTGCATGCAAGGAAATAGAGCATAGGTAAGCATTAAAATAACCTGCACCAGATAAATGAATGTTACTGGTAAGTAGCAAAGCAATTTGGTGTGAAGGTATGTAGTGAATCAGAGGTCAAACGTCAACATGTTCAGTGTAATTATGGATTAATTCCTTTCCATGTGTAAAATTAGGAATTACTTTATTTTATATAGAGTAGATAGGCAGAAACTGTTTCCACTGGCAGAAGGATCAATAACCAGAGGACACAGATTTAAGATAATTGGCAAAAGAACCAGAGGGGAGATGAGGAGACATTTCTTTTCCATAGCGAGTTGCTGTGATCTGGAATGCACTGCCTGACCGGGTGGTGGAAGCAGATTCAATAGTAACTTTCAAAAGGGAATTGGATAAATACTTAAAAAGAGAAAATTTGCAGGGATATAGGGAAAGAACAGGGGAGTGGGATTAATTGGATAGCTCTACCAAAGAGCTGGCACAGGCACATTGGGCCAAATGACCTCCTTCTGTACTCATAACCAGAATCACTTATTTCACAATTTGAAGAGAAATCATTTTGCTATTGCACTGATACAACTATCTACTGTTATATGTTATCATGTACTTTTTTATTATTCTTATCAAAACTCATCAGGTCTCTGAGCATTTTTAATTGAATCGTAAGGCGAGACTTTTCATTACCATCTACCTAGCCTCTAAGCTGACTTGATCCAAGGACTTACATTTACTATGAAGGTTTCCCCCTCACCCTCTCTATAGCTGAAATGAAGTGTATGTAAAAGAGAGGAATCGGGGTGGGAGAAAGCTAAATAAAACAAAAATCTGAGGGAAAATATTTTAAAATACCAGCCATTTCCAGTCTAATAGTACAGGAAACTTTGGTTTATCCGGAGGATGTATTGGCAGAAATCAGCAGCCGTTTTGTTAGGTTTTTTTTCTTCTCGTGGCTTTGTTTTCAACAGTCGGGCTCTGGAAAGTCTCTCTGAAGCTGTTGCTAAGCTACAGAGACACTTCCAAGGTACGGGCTGACTGTTTACAAGCTGTTGCTAAGCAACAGTGTTTGTTGTCAGATACGGAGGTGAAAACCTCCGTATGCTTCAATATTAACTTTGTATGTCCGGCAGTTTTGATAGATCGGCAACAGTTCGGTCCCGTCGGTGCCGGATATCACAAAGTTTCCTGTAATATTTAGATACTGTTTGGCTTAAGTTCTGACCAAGTTTTACTTTCCATTAACAGCTGTATGACATCCCTCCTTCAATGCTAAAAGGACCCATGCATCAGACAAAACTGGAAGACTTTAGAGCCAAAGGATTGTATGACATACCATCTGGTTTGGGGAAGGAGAATCAAAGTGTAAGTATTTGCTACCTATCAACACATCTAATACGCTGTAATTTTTTTAAATCAAGAGTTCAAAATAAGCTGGTGACAGACCAAAGACCCTTAATACACTACACTAGATCCCCGATTGTGGAAAATTAATAATATTTTTAAGCCCTTAAGAATTGATTTGCTGATCACAAATAGTCACTGTTTTTATCCTTTACTGATTGCCTGAACAGCAAAGTGAGGACTATTACAATTGAGAGGAAGGTTCAGCAGTTCAGGTTTAGTTATTCAACAAGGATTGGCTTCTCAGTTCAATAAAAGAATGAATTTCAGTAATAAGGTGTGGTTGGAAGGGATAGAGATTAGTGTTAGAAGGTTCTGTATCAGAAATATATGTTAAATGATTTTTGCAATTTATTTATAGGTGTATGATATTCCACCCACTTCTTGCAAGGAGGCATTTGGCGGTCATGACAGAGAAGCTACGTACGACTTCCCACCACCAATGAGACACTTCACAGATCCTCTTATCAGCCATAAACCTGAGGGGTTATATGATATCCCTCCAACTACTGTAAAGCCACCTTTAAAACTGAACTCCGTCCCCCCAGGTGCTGGGATCAGTTCTGTGAAACAGTCTATTTATGATGTCCCACCAACAGTGGTTAATTCGGAGTTGGTTTCAAAAAGACAGTGTGTTTACGATATTCCACCAGCACACCAACAGACCGCACAGAAAGACATCTATGATATTCCTCGAGGTTTGCAAGACTTTGATCAAGCTGCACCAGCAGTAGAGAACGTCATATATGACATTCCCCCACAGGTTTCACAAGATGTTAAGGTGGTACAGGATGTGACTGATGGAATGAACCGTTTGTCATTCTCTAGCACAGGTAGTACCCGGAGTAACATGTCTACGTCTTCAACTACATCCAAGGAATCTTCTATTTCAGCCTCTCCACTGCCAGAGAAGAAGTTACTGCTAGACCTAGACTCTGCCTTTGAGAGACTGACTCAACTGCAGCATAGTGTGGACACAGCAATAAAGGGACTCATGGCTTTTGTCATTCCTGACTGGCGATCTTATGAACTAATGGGAAAAAATCTCAATGAAATCCATGCCAGTGTTGACAAAGTAAAGCACTCACTACTGGGATTCCTTGGGTTTGCCCAAGGAACCATCGCAAATGCGTCACGTTTATCAGATATCAGTCTTCACAACAAATTAAGAAAGCAGCTGCAGCGCTTGGATGACTCCTACCAGATTTTAGTCCAGACCAGCCAGGCACTGGACAACAATAACTGGTCCTTGAACATCTTGGTGGTAAATAGGTCTCATAATAAATGCGATGACTTAGACCGTTTCGTTATGGTGACAAAGACTATCCCAGACGATGTTAAGCAGTTAGCATCTTCTATAAGCACGAATGCAGAACTCTTATTCAAACAAGGTGTTGGCATTACAAACCTAGAGACTGTTCATGAAATAAACCAGGTGATTGTTGGCGACAACAGTACAACAAACAGTAATCACCCCCATTCACAAGGAGATAAGACACTGATTCAGATAAGGCCTTTTCATAACCCACCACAGTTGGACCACCAGGATCACATTAAAAGCAAAGAAACCTTAGATAAAAGTTGGATGGAAGACTACGATTATGTTCATTTGCAGGTTCGCATTAGATCTGACCTTTTAAACTGAACTGAACTTCTATTTTCCCTTTCTCTTTTTTAAATTAAGAAATGTATCCAACTAATTTTGAATTGCAATCTTGTAGCACTTTCGTAATTCCCCCAATAGAAAAATCTTTCTATTCTGATGAAAGCATTTGGTCATAAACATTTTCCAGCAGAATATTGGTACTGTAAGTTATATTGCCCTTAATGCTTTCAGTGACTGGCTTGGCCTGTACAGAAATGTGGTGAACAGTCTCCCTTATTAGGCTGAAATGTAAGGGACAATTCCACGATCTGGCATTCCTTGAGAGAACATCTTAGAAAATGATGAGTGCGCAGACTGCGAATTTCCACCTATTCAGTTTAATGGATGAAAAATCACAGGCTGCATGTTACAATTTCCTCTGGTACATTCTCTGCGGGCACCTCTCTCTTTGGTCCTAAGGAATAACATTTTGCGGGTGTGGGGGGGGGGGGGGGGGAAATGTTTCATATGAAAAATGCACATAATTTGTTCATGTTCAATATTTTTGTCTTTTTAAACATTGAAGGGGAAAGATGAATTTGAGAGGCAACAAAGAGAACTTCTGGAAAAAGAAAATATTGTCAAACAGAACAAGGTACAACTGGAGCAACATCAGGTACGTTTTGTTGTGTGGGCATGTTTTCTTCAGTCAGTAACCTGAAAGACTTTATTGGGGTCAACAATAAGTTTTAACTCACTTCCAACACACTGCAATATGGCCATGTGAAGGCTGAATCATATTTGTTAACAATTACTCTGCCATTTTAAAAGAATTTGATAAAATACTAACATGAATATTTAAAATATTGGTACAGTAATATTAGACAGCAAAATGTGTAAACTTTAGTTTTCTGTAGTTTCTTGGCTCTACATTAATACATCAGGTGAGACACGCGAGTAATTTTGGAAGGGGTCCCCTTCCCCCCCTCGTAACCTCCTCTCCCCACCAGTCATCTCCTAACTCCAATAAAACATGAAATGTGAATGTTGGTTGAAAATGAGATTCAGGCTTGGGCCCCCTAGCTATAATCAAACCTTACAATTACAGGGCCATCCACAATATTAATTTTAGCAGAATAGAAAACTATTCTGTCACCAGTTTTAACATGTCACTACTTTTCCTTGTCCTCACTTTTCCTTGTACATTAAAAACACATCAACATTGATTTATTAGAAGTGATCGTATTCTTTAATAGTGGTCACTGGTACCCAGCTGTAAGGGGTACTTTAGTTTTGATGCGATTATATCTCAATAGGTAAATCTCAGCTTTTGGTTCTGGTGGAGGATGGAACAAATTTATTTTTGTCATGTTGGGTTTTGGATGAACACTTTTTTCACCAGTGAAACTGAAAAGCTATATGCTTCTGGAGCAGGACAAATAATTATGTTCACGTCAGTTGTAATTGATTTACTTTTCTGTTTCAGTTAAACCAGTTTCAGGAACTGGAGAAAGAAGTCACGAAACCAGTGGAGAATGACCTCTCGAACTGGAAAGCACCACAGCACATTCCCCAGAAGAGCAGCAGTCTCAGTTCTCAAGACAAGCAGCTTCTCTTCTTCTACTCTGAACAGTGCGAGACTCATTTTGTAACACTCCTGAATGCCATTGATGCCTTCTTCAGCTCCATCAGTGGTGGGCAGCCACCCAGAATCTTTGTGGCTCATAGCAAATTCATTATCCTTAGTGCCCACAAACTCGTATTTATAGGGGACACGTTATCAAGACAAGCTATGGCCCAGGATGTTCGGAATAAAGTATTAAACTACAGTAATCTGCTTTGTGAACTTCTTAAAAGCATTGTCATGGCAACAAAGACAGCTGCCTTACAATATCCTAGCATAGCAGCAATGCAGGAGATGGTGGACAAGGTCACAGAACTATCCTATCACTCTCACCAGTTTAAAGTCCTACTGCTGCACTTGGCATCTTTATGAAGAGACATTGTGGTTATGCAGCCAAATTCCGAATAACAAAAGCTATTCTTTAAAGAAACAATATATTGTATTATAAGGACATGCTCATTGAGTGTTCTGTTCTTGTGTAGAATGTTTATATATCACTATTTTTGCTATATTTCCCATGCTCAGTGTTTCACTGAAGCAATTTTCATTCTTCAGATGCTTCCCATGCATATGATACTCGAGTGTCTAGATTTTAATGTTCCCTAAATTACTCAGAATCATTTTGTGCACCTAGTATAATCACACTTTAAGGCACAAACTCATTGTTAACTATTTTGCAATTAACACTGCAGTAATACAATTGGCGGAGTACATTTTGGATCATGTGTTTTTAGCCACTTCAGCAGCAGTCAAAGCAGGAAGTTGTGGCTTTGATGTTTATAACTGTACATATTCGAGTATTCAAATGGATGAACGCAGAGAAAAAAATCATCACTAAAAGGGGTTTTCTGCTGCACTAGATGAGAGAGGCAGTGGTTTTAATGGAGTTAGTTAATTTGAAGATGGTTTTGACTATTCTATACTTCAGAAATGACAGTGTTGGTTAGTCATTAAACCAGTAACAAAGTACAGGGCTGATTCCCAATCCTGTGCTCCAGAGGGGAGCTGCATTCACAGAGAGCACATTCATGACCCACAGTGATGACTTTTGTCAATCAAAGTTAATCAGAAGAAAATTACAGCTGCACTTTGGTCACTGGCTCCCTGTGAGCACAACTCCCCACTGATAACATAAAGCTCTGGAATCATCCCTTAATTTTAAATTTACAGGTTCACACTGCCACCGGTGCGATATATTGGAAATTTGGGCATGCTACCCACAATTTTACTATCATTGGAGTAGCAGAAGTGCAAACCGGAGAACTACATTCATGTTGAGAAGTGATGTGAAATCCCAATCATTTTGCAAAAGATTACGAAGCAGAGAAATCATTCATTACTATGTCTTTGAATTGTAGCTTGCATAATTTTCTAACCTTTACTGCAGATGTATATTTTTTCTGTTAATCATCATCGCCATACTCCATAATTTATTCTGTTCTAACATTGTCAGATGAAACTGTATTCTCTACTTAGTTATCATAGATTTTTTGCAAAGAGCCCCATCAAGTGAATGACAGTTCAAGGATGTTGAACAGGAGCCAATGAGTACAGTTTAACACAGGTGTCCAGACATGCAATTCCTGAGTCCTCAAAGCCTAGGTGTTTGCCCCTGCCCCAACTGATCATCTTTTTTTTGTTATATTAATTCTCAGGATGTGGGCCAACATTTATTGCCCATCCCTCGTTGCCCTTTGAGAAGATGGTGGTAGGCCTTCTTAAACCGCGGCAGTCTGTGCGGTGAGGGTACTCCCAAAGTGCTGTTGGGGAATTCCAGGATTTTGACCCAGCAATGATGAAGGAATGGCAATACACTTATTGGCAGATATAATCCATTTGTTATGAATTGTGTCACGTTCTTACATTAGGGTGCGTGTTGTAATGTGCAGGAAATCTGTGTGTAGCTGACTACATATAGAAAGTAGTCATATCAGAATCTAGATTGTGCCATTTGTCGCCATCATTAAGAGTTTGGAGAATCATGATTTATTCACAACAAATTGCATTGCTTTCTGAATGAAGATATGGTTTCATTCATATTTTTAATGTGCCTTACATTTGTGTGGTTATATGACAACGGAAATCCATAAGGCGAATGTGCAGTAAGACGGTAAAGTTCAGAATCTATTGTAATCAGTGCCTAACATTGCCAGAACTGGAAATGTACTTTAATTAAACTGTTCTGAATGTTACGTAGAGCATTCTGTCCCATTATTCTGTAGTCCAGTGTAAAAATTTATAAGTATAGCTACTGAAAAATATTAAAAGTTTTTGATACGGTTTTAGAAAATGGAAGGCGGTTTTATTTTTTTCATAACCGACTGATGTATTTGGATGGGAAGTAATACCTGACAAACTATTCTTTTTTGTTTAAAAAAAAATTGTAATCATTAAATTCCAAATTTTTTATTAAATAAAATATGGTGAATAAATTTCTGAGTTCACACTGGCACCTGGGAACCTTTTCCGTCGCCAGTGCAGAACCTTCCCACCCCACTGTAGATCTCCCCCGCCCCGTCCAGAGTGCAGAACCCTCCCACCCCACTGTAGATCTCCCCCCGTCCAGAGTGCAGAGCCCTCCCACCCCACTGTAGATCTCCCCGTCGCCAGTGCAGAGCCCTCCCACCCCACTGTAGATCTCCCCGTCACCAGTGGAGAGCCCTCCCACCCCACTGTAGATCTCCCCCCAACCCCCCCGTCGCCAGTGCAGAGCCCTCCCACCCCACTGTAGATCTCCCCGCCCCCGTCGCCAGTGTAGAGCCCTCCCACCCCACTGTAGATTTCCCCCTCACCCCCCCATCGCCAGTGCAGAGCCCTCCCACCCCACTGTAGATCTCCCCCCACCCCACCGTCGCCAGTGCAGAGCCCTCCCACCCCACTGTAGATCTCCCCCGCCCCCCGTCACCAGTGCAGAGCCCTCCCACCCCACTGTAGATCTCCCCCGCCCCCCCGTCACCAGTGCAGAGCCCTCCCACCCCACTGTAGATCTCCGCCCCCCCCGTCACCAGTGCAGAGCCCTCCCACCCCACTGTAGATCTCCCCCGCCCCCCCCGTCACCAGTGCAGAGCCCTCCCACCCCACTGTAGATCTCCGCCCCCCCCGTCACCAGTGCAGAGCCCTCCCACCCCACTGTAGATCTCCCCCGCCCCCCGTCACCAGTGCAGAGCCCTCCCACCCCACTGTAGATCTCCCCTGCCCCCCCTCCCCGTCACCAGTGCAGAGCCCTCCCACCCCACTGTAGATCTCCCCCGCAACACCCCCCCCCCCTGTCACCAGTGCAGAGCCCCGCCTGCCACCAGCACGTATATGAAAATATCAGCAGCACATCTGTAATTCAACATTCCCTGCCGCCGGGTGAGGCTGCCCCTTGCCAGGGTGCACTTGGAAAATTACCCCCTCCCCCATGACCCGGTGCTTTTATGTTTGTAAAAGATGTTGCTTCTCATTAGACAAGAGTGAAATAGGGGATAATCCGTTGTTTTCCTTTTAACATCAAAGCTGAGAGTAGTGGAACAGACATAAGTGGCCAGAGGTCCTGCTCATCCTTCTGGTGATTTAAAATAGTGGACTTGACCAGCAAATCTCTGCTATAGCCCAATTTATTAAAATTGTGTGTCATTTCACCCAAAATGAAGAGAGTTGTTTGCTGTTTGGCCTACATTGCGAATGAATAAGGCTACTTCTCATGAGGTGCCTCTTGTTTGGAAGACCGTTTGAGAGTTATAGTCAAACTTCTGAGATTGCTGTGATAATGTCTTGGGGAAGGTGTTGGAATGCAGCCAGCACAAGTCAATGTCCTCAAGAACAGAAGAAAAGAAGCACTGTAAACCCATGGACACAAATTTGACTATAAAGTTTCGCATTAAATCAGTATTTTAACGGCACCTCAGGGTATTATAACCTAACCTACACTATTCCACAATCAAGACTATACTATGATTTGTACTGTGAAAGCATGCTATGTACTATACTGTAATCTACACCATAATCTTTGCATTAACCCATAATAACATACTTTAATCTGTACCATGCTCATTATTATAGCAAAATCTGTCATAACCCAAATCCATACAGTACCATAATCTACACCATACTCTATTCCAAGGCATAAACCACACTCCCAATATCCATAATATTTACCATAAATCTTAATTTGTATGTAAAATAATCTATTGTAATCCATACTGAAATAATTTATAATCTGTCTATAATCCATATTTATTGCATAATCTGTTCTGTAATCTATACTCTACCATGATTTATATTAATCCATACTCTAATTAGCATTTTCCATAATCCATGGTCTGTACCATTATCCATAACCTGAACCATAATACGTACTATTCTATAATTTTACCACAGTCTCCGATGGTTCTGGACTATAGTACAGCATGGATTATAGTACATGGATGATGGTATAGATTAGGGAACAGTGTAGATGATTGTACCATAATCCACACTGATTCCTAATATATAATCTGTACCATAATCCATACTATGCCATAATCAACGACCTATACCACAAACCATACTATTGCATAAATCTGTACTTTAAACCATAATTTGTACCATAATTCATAATATCTCGATCCATTATTATACCATAATCTGTACAATAAACCACACTGTCCATAATATATAACAGCCATACTATTCATAATCTGAAATGAGAAAAAAGACAGACACAGGTAGACAGTTTTTTGAAAACTGAAAGCTGTGAGGGCAAGTTTGCACAACACTCAGAAGGAAGGGGTAAGAGAGTAGTTAAGAATCATTTTGTTTGAGTTAAGCAAGATGACCCACTGATGTGGGGAAGTGCAGTGTGTTCATTGTTTTGTATTACTACACCGACAAGTTGTACTGATCGAATTAAATGAACCTGGTCATAACTAGTGCTCTACATGTTCCTGTGCTGTGAAATAAAGTATCTTAACCATTCATATCTGGCCTCATCTTACCAGGTGTTTTCTTGGTCTTCCTTCAAAAAGATTGGAGAAGCAAGTGGGCCACAGAATGGCTGGGCATGTGGCTCTCTGATCAGTTTTTTCCAGTGGCGGGGAATTGGCTGACCTCCACTCCGTGCCTTATTTCAGCCTGGCTAGAGAGGGAACTTAATGGGTGGAGAGATTTTGACTCCATGTTTAACCTCTCTGTACTGCTCTGCAAATATTGGTTCTCCAACAAGAAATGTCACTCTGCTAATATTTTTTTTAATGCAGAGAATCAGAAAATGACATTATCCAGAGGTAAGGGTCTCCATTCATATCTATTCACCTATAATCTCAAAATCCTCACCTCACCTGACAAACTTATCAATCCATTCATGTTCTATCTTTACCTATTCCTGATTGTAACGGTGTATATGTCAGAATTCCTTTAGTTATACATATTCTTAAAGTTCCTATTTATGTTGTATTTGTTGTGTATGTAACCATTTACCTTTAAGGGAACTATAGAATGTAACCGTTCGCCTTTAAGAGCACTACTTTAGGGTGGCACTATCTATTGGCTCATGTATACTGTAATACCGATAGTGACCACACCAGTATATAAGGGTTGTGATACGTTAACTAGGGCAGAATCGCCCGAGCCTCTGAATAGTAAAGACGTGTTTTATTTTGTTAACAGTGGAGTCTGTGATTATTTATAATACAACCCACAGACTTAACATTGGCGACGAGTCAGGATTCGAACCCTGCGGCAGTTGTTCCACGGCGGCTTCGTCCGAAGACAGGACGTTGAAGAGAGGTTTCAATCCTCACCAGTCTGGAACCGACAGGCTGGAAGCGACAGGCATTAGGACCCCGAAGCCTCCATAACCTCGTGGGTAAGCCGCAGCGTTGGCTGCAAAGACAGTGCCATCGATCGGGAGATAAGGGCGATCGCAATCCCTGATAAGAGCCGCGGTGAAACGCGCGAGCGGGTAAGCCAGAGCCCGGGAGGGAGCGAGCAAGATCCGCGCGAGCGGGTGAGCCAGAGGCCGGGGGCCGCTTTCAAGTGCGAGGCGCAGCCGGGCCATCGATCGCATCCGCTGATAAGGGCCGCACTCGGGCTGAAAGACAGCGTCGGGGGACGGGCGAAGACCGTCAAGCGCGGGAAAACCGCCATTGAAGTGGGCGGGGAGAGCGAGAAGCGCGGGAAAGCCGCCATTTTTCGCGGGAAAACCGCAGGGGAAGAAGGCAGAAGCGGGAAACCGCCATCTAAGAAAATTAATTAGAATTTTCAGAAACAAGAAATAAGTAAAGCAATACTTGTGGTGTTCTCAAGAAGAGAAGAAAATTAATAATAAGTAAAGAAATACTTGTGCTGTTCTCGGAAAGAGAAGAAGATGCCTAAGCGAGGAAATATTAATGATTTTAATGCTGAAATAGAAGACAGGGCCACGTATGGGGAACGCATAGGAATATATTGCGTAGCCATATACGACAAGGCAATAACTTTGTTAAATTCGATGGGAGCAAAAACATACGGGCTTTTGAAACATCTAATAGCACCAGTTAAACCAGTGGACCAGACCTTCGAAGAGATCGTAGCAGTGCTGAAGGATCACTTGAACCCTACACCGTTGATACTGGCTGAACGATTTAAATTTTACGCCAGAACCCAGAGGCAAGATGAAAGCAATGCGGAATACTTAGTCGAACTGCGTAAGCTAGCGAAATACTGCCAGCTTGGAGGGAATTTGACAGAGGCGCTGCGGGACAAGTTCGTATGCGGCTTGGCCAAAGAAGGAACGCAGAAGCGACTCCTGGAGGAAAACGACCTCACACTGGACAGGGCTGTCCTCATAGCTTCATCGCACGAAGCCGCAGTGAAAGGAACGGCGGAAATGCAGCTAAAGGCGGCGGCACTCGGGGTGGACCAAATGACTGCAAGCATTTCCAAATGCTACCGTTGTGGAAAGACAACGCACGACCAGAATCAGTGCTGGTTTAAGAATCAAGAGTGCAGGAAATGTGGCAAACTGGGTCACATTGCGAAGGTATGCAGGTCCAGAAAGAAGACCAACAAACAAAGGAAGCCACCACCACTAGAAAAGTACAACAAGGTGCATCAGGTGGCTGAAAAGAGTTCAGACTCAGACCCAAACAGCCAGGAGTTGGATAGTCTGAGAATCCACAATGTGGGTAAAGTAACTGATCTACAGACGATCTGGATCACACTAAAAATAGCTGGAGTCCAAGTACGAATGGAGCTGGACACGGGATCAGCTGTATCAGTCATCAACCAAAAGGACTACCACCGACTATTCTCTCACATACCCTTAAGAAATACCAAGTTCGTATTACAGACATACACGGGGCATCGCGTATACCCCATGGGGAAAATAAGAGTCAAGGTGAGAGATAGGGGTAAAGTACACCCAAGAATGAATTTGTACGTACTACCTGAGGGAGGACCACCACTTCTAGGACGGGAGTGGATCAAGAAAATAGACATGGAATGGCACTACCGACAAGCAATGACGAGTGAGGACTCGGTGCAGACAAGCAGCTCAGACTCTGAGCTGGAAGACGATAAGTCCAGCTTATGTATGAAAAACAAGGTTAACATTAACTCACGGACTAAGGTTGGAAAATCGATGGCGTGCATAAAGACAGAGAATTCTGAGTCTGTTCAAGCTACAGACATATGCATTACGGAGGAACACCGGGCTCGAACTCAACGCTATTTCAAAGTACAACAACAATTAGAACAATTAAGTTACCGCCTCGTACAAGAGATGAAAACAATGAAAAAGTTCTATGACACCGAATGGGAGAGTCTGGAAAGACAACAGAACCTACTGGCTCAAGCAGAGAGCGACCATAGAGCCATCGTGACCAATTACCGATCACATCTCCCTGATGATGTTCAGGGGTTAGAATATTTGCATGATCTAGAGATACAGCAGAAGGGCAAATCACGCTGCACTGAGGGTTTTGTTCTGCAATTAGAGACGGAGCTAGTGCAGGCAAAGTTAAGAGAAGTTGAATCACAGGGTGCTCTTAAGGAGATGCAGAAACAAATCTTGGACATGGAAAAGAGAAACGCTTCTTTACCTGATGAGAATAATGTGGCCATGTTGCAAGAGGAGCTTATAGGGGCGAAACTGAAAGAAGCTAAGCAAAGGATGTTGGAACTTGAAACGCAGAACCAAATCAGCGGTAATCAGCTATGTCAAGCAGAGAAGGAGTGCAAGGGTCTACATGAGAAGGTGCAATATCTCTCAGCCCAAAATAAGGGACTACTCACTCAGTTAAATGAAAGTAAACGGGAAATGGCTGAGATGGACTGCAAGAATAAAGAAGAGTTGATGGCAGTGAGACTTCGAGAGGCAGATAGCATAGCAGCCTTGGCTGAACTCCAACAGGAAATTGCGAAAGAAACAAATGAAGAGGAATCTTCAGGAAGCCAGGATTTTATTCCAGTTCTTCTCTACAACTCCTTACAAGCAGAGTGCGAGAAGTTGAAAAAACAGTATGAACAGGCCCAGACTACAATTCTGGAGGGGGTTAACTCGGCAACCTCCGAAAAGCTAGTTTCGTTGGAAGTATATGAGCAACTAAAGGTTGAACATGAGCAAGAAGTCCAAAGGCTGCAGGAAATTCTTGAGGAGCTCAGGGCCAAGACAGACTCATCGGTAGAAGTTCCATACATAGATGAGGATGTAGAGGTGAAAGACATGGCAGAACTCATAAAAATATGGAAGGAAGCCCAAGACAAATATGAGGCGGCAATTACCGAGGTTGACCGACTTGAAGAACAGTTTCAACTGGGAATGGGCCCTGAACATGAGCTAGAGAGCATCGAGGCGCAACTTCTCCAAGCACTGGAAGCCAAAGTACAAGAGGAAGAGAAGATGAAAGCATTGGAGAAAATGATGGATGAAATGGAGGAGTACGCTGAATTACGTCCAGGGGAACAGGAGAATGGGGAAACAGCTACTTCAGTAGAAGGATTAAATAGCCTGATAACGAAATCCCTGAAGGAAGGGAAAGGATTGAACGCACAAATGAGGCCAGGAGGGAAGGAAGGGCAGACATCCGAGGAAGAGCAGGATGAATATGATTGCTTGAAGAAGGGTTTTGACCTGTTGAGTGACACCGAATGTTATGAGGATGTGGTCTGCCCAAATTGTGATGGGAACTCCCAAAGTGCTGAAATCCTGAGGAAGCACTTAAGGTCTAAGGAACATAGAGAGTTGGTGGCGCTACAGATGGCAGCCGGGAAAAGAGCTCGGAGAGTTTCAAAAAGGCAGAAAAGAAAAAGAAGCAGAAAATAATAACTGTTTAAAATATTATTACTTCTACTACCTCAGTCCGAACACTACGAAAGGTGCTAAATTTGTAAAAAAAATCCAGGGACATTATCAAGACAGCCAGTGGGTTGTATAAGTCCGCACTGCTGGTTCAACAGGACGAAAGTACAAGCTGTTAAAAAAAAAAGGCTATGGAGGATGCTGTCTGGAACGAATTAATACCAGAGACTGAATTTATGAACTGTTCCCACAGAGACTGAACCTGTAAACTGATTCCACTGAGAGTATGTTTGTAAACTGTTATATGACGTTGACTCCATTGAGAGTATATCTGTAAATTGTTATATGACGTTGACTCCATCGAGAGTATATCTGCAAACTGTTTATATAAAGTTGAAGATTGTATGTTTAACGGGATTCTGTAAGTAATAAGCTAGGAAGGGAGGAGTGTTGTGTATGTAACCATTTACCTTTAAGGGAACTATAGAATGTAACCGTTCGCCTTTAAGAGCACTACTTTAGGGTGGCACTATCTATTGGCTCATGTATACTGTAATACCGATAGTGACCACACCAGTATATAAGGGTTGTGATACGTTAACTAGGGCAGAATCGCCCGAGCCTCTGAATAGTAAAGACGTGTTTTATTTTGTTAACAGTGGAGTCTGTGATTATTTATAATACAACCCACAGACTTAACAGTATTCATTTCAATAACAGGAACTTATCTGTTGGTCTTGCATGTGTTATGAAGTACCCAAGTAGTGGGAAACTATATGATCCCATACTGTAATCAACACATTTATTATATAGTGTTTGCAAAATCACAGCCCTGGTTTCCATTCAGTATATATTTCAGTATTTTCTGTATTGTTACCTGGGTGTAACTAGCAACCTGAAGTTTGTACAAATACCAGTTGATCCATTGCCCCTTCACGCCTCCTCACCAACCCCCCCCCCCCCAAATTTATTCCCCGACCTTCCAACCTTTGGAAAGTATGAAAACATAGAAAGAACCTGCATTTCTATAGTGCCTTTCACAACTATCAGACATCCCAAAGCACTTTAGAGCCAATGAAGTAATTTTGAAGTGTTGTAATGTAGGAAATGCAGCAGCCAATTTGTGCATAGCAAGCTCTCACAAACAGCAATGTGATAATGACCAGATAATCTGTTTTAGTGATGTTGATTGAGGGATAAATAGTGGGTAACTCCCCTGCTCTTCAAAATAGTACCATAGGATCTTTTACATTCACCTGAGTGAGCAGTCATCCAAAAGACAGCACCGCCGCCAGCGTAGCACTCCCTCAGCACTGCACTGGAGTGTCAGCCTAGATTTTTGTGCTCAATTATCTGGAGTGGGGCTTGAACCCACAACCTTCTAGAACTCAGAGGCAAGAGTGCTACCACTGAGCCAGAGCTGAAACTGCATCATCATGTTCAGTTCTAATGTTCAGACATAATCTGAGGCACATTATGGATGCTGATGCAAGGAAATCTAAAGGCCTAGACTCACCGCAAATTTTATATAAGAGCAAGAATAGAATTGGTTTGCAGCATCCACAAATCTGTTGCATTTAGGTCAAATATAGGACAAATTTCCCATGTAATATCCTGTTATGTTAGGTCAGCACACTATCTTTTCATCTTTGTTTGTATGGAGCTTAAAGCTACATAACTCAAAGGTTTCACTAAAATCAATCTTACTTTATGTTTCATCATCACCAAACCCAGGGAACTCTGAGGTGCTTTGCCGTTTGTTCTCACTTTGACTTATTCAACAGAGGCCAGCAGTGACTCAATGGGTGAGTTGCAGGATAGGTGCAGAAGCGTGAAAAAATTTGGGGGAAGCCATTTAAATGTGAAAGTCAGACAGAAACGGCACTAAATCATGAATGGACAGTGCTACAAATCCATATGAACAAACATTCTGCAAATGCTTACATTAAAATGAGTATTTTGCGATGTGAGAGTAGATTCAGGCCTGTGTTATTGGCAAGGTACATGTTCCATTTCCCTGTTGAATATGTCAGTTTCCTTTTATAAATGCTTTATCCGAGTTCATACTAACAGCAATGAATGGCGATCTATTTCATCAATTGAAAACTCTTAACTGTAAAGAAGTTATCCTTTAAATCATATTCAAAGTCACTTAATACTTGCATCTATCTTGATGTAATATCCTAACTGGGGTTGATTTTAACCCTACTCGCTCAGCAGAAACCTGGCAGTGGGCAGTTAAAATCGCCCTGGCTCTAACCTGTCCGAAAGCCGCTATGATCGCAGCACGGTGGCATAGTGGTTAGCACTGTTGTCTCACAGCGCCAGAGACCCGGGTTCGAATCCGGCCTCGGGCGACTGTCTGTGTGGAGTTTGCACATTTTCCCCGTGTTTGCGTGGGTTTTCTCCGGGTGCTCCAGTTTCCTCCCACAGTCCAAAGATGTGCGGGTTAGGTTGATTGGCTATGATAAATTGACCCTTAGTGTTAGGGGGATTAAATACGTGGGGTTACAGGGATATGTGTTGGTGTAGGGGTTACGGGGATCGGGTGGGATATGTGTCGGTGCAGGCTCGATGGGCCGAAATGGCCTCTATCTGCACTGTGGGGTTTCTGTGATCTGCAATTTTAACCTGCTCTCCTGAGCAGGCAGCAAGGACATGGAGCCAACAGAGTCCTTTATATATGCATATTGCAGCCCGATGACATCATTGAGACCCAACTGTAATTTAATTCAGACCTGAGTGGGAAATCAACCTGGATTTAAAATCGGGGCCAATCATGCCCTCAGATCATAACATTCCCATAATCATATCCCCTAATAATCAGATCCCTAATAATTATGGCCTTTAATAATCATGTCTCTGGAATAATTACGCCCGATTAGCTCCCATTTACCCCATTCCCTCTTTTTCTTCCCTTAACCATATTATCTCTTCTCTGTCTCCTATTATTTCCATTACCTAGCGTTAGTCTCATTATCTAAACAGAATCTTCCATTAGCCCCATTATTTCTCCTTTGTCTCTTGTTAGCCCAATTATCTCTTCTTTCTCGTGTTAGTCTCATTACCCCTTCTCTTTTTCCCATTAGCCCTACTATCTCTTCTTTCTCCCATTAGCCGCATCATTTCTTGTCTATCTACCATTAACACTATTGGCCCGCAATTTGCGGTCAGCGGTGAAGCAACAGCGATCGCCATTGACCTCAAAGAAAGCTGCCCACAGAGATCTTGCGATCTCCGCCGAGAACTTTAGCTTCCGCGACATGAAATTGATTGTAGCGCTGTCAAAGGGGGAACTCCAGCGAACAGCAACAGTGATGGCATCAAGCTGTCTAAGCAGCCAATCACATTGAAGAATTCTCAGAGACAGCAAACCAGGAAATAAAAGCACAGAATATCTGCACTTTTTAAAGTTACTGAGAGTGAAATAAAGATTGAGACATATACATGGGGTTAAAGTAGAAGCTGAAATACCATGAACAAACTTTAACTTTTTTTAAATTTTTGGAAAGATCTAGTCATTTTTATTTGAGAAATTTGACATTCCACAAATATAAAGTTTTTCAGGGCCAGAATGGTTGTTTAGCAGTCAATACCCCAGTTACACCTATTCCAACAAGGCTTAACATTTAATGGCATATTTAGCAGCGATACTAGCGTGGAAAAGCTTACGTTTTCGTCAGTTCCACTGATTTCACTGATTACTGGCTATGGGGGTGGGGTCCACAGTGTCGGAGCAGTGAAAGACTGACAGCAGCTTCAGGATTTCTGCATTTAGCGTGCATGTGCTAAATCCTGAAGTTAGGTCAGTTTCAGAGAGTTAATGACAGCGAACGCCAACAGTTTCCTGTTAGTACCACCACAAAATCTGGGCCATTATCTCCTCGCTATTTCTCGTCCCCTCCATTATCCCTCAGGATTAGCGTAGGACAGTTGGCCATTACAAACCACACTACCGATATCCTTTAAATCATGGGGCTATTCCTTGAATTCTGGAAAGCTGATGCACAGGAAAGGAGTTACACATCCTAATGTTACTACAGGTTTCAATTGAGATTGATACCTGCTTGATTGGGTCAGGATAAGGCCTCTCAAGGTTATGAATTAATGGACTGAGTAGCATGTTATAGATCTTGGAAAAAGACTAGCAAGAAAGAGCCTTGAAAATTGGGGATAGGGCCCCAGTGTTCCCATCATGACGTGGGCACTAGTAAAAAAAAGTAGCACCTAACTGGAATACTGTTCTTAATTAGCATCTGTGGTGAGTCTGGTAAGGTGGGGTTAATTCCAATTCATTCAATGTTCCAGTTGTGATAGCATTGACTTGTATAACAACTGGCCTGGATATTTTGAAACAGTCCAAAGGCAAGCTAACTTAGGCATCCTTAGATGTGAATGGTAGATTTCCTATCCAATTTTTATATGTGTATGTAATTAAAAAAGGAGGAAAAGATCTGCCCGATACATTTTGACTAATATTGACTGACTGTTGGGATTTGAGATACAATGAGGGTGAAATTCAATTCAGTAGGGGCGCAAAATGGGTGGAAGCGGATTGGCCGTTCGTTACACGCCCCGCCCAATTGTTCTTTCCATTGAAGTCCCATATGGGATCTCTGCTGAAGTTGAATTCCTTAAGTTCTTTTACAGAATTTAACAATCATCCATCTTACAATAGGTTTACCAAAAACATTTCTGAAGATAATGATTCTCCTTTAATTACACAAATGTCTACCCAAAATTGAACAACTTGAAGCACTACACCTACTGCCTGCTCTGTAGAGCGGTTTGGTAAAATATTTATTTATCAGCGCACCAACATGCATGCAGATTAAAGATAATAAGGGATAATTACATGAGACTCCACTCTAGGTAGCAACTAGGATGGGTTGGAAAATCACAGCAATAGTGTTATCACCCTATCACTGAGCAGGGGGTCAGAGGAAAGGGAAACAAGGATAAAAGCAAAAGATAGGAAGGGGAAAAACAAAATTGGCAGTCAGAGAAATCAACAGTTTAAATCAAACGTGGCCACAGTAAATAATAATTCTAATAGGTCTAAGAGCGTTAAAAAAACAAACCTGAAAGCCTTGTGTCTTAATGCGAGGAGCAGTCGTAATAAGGTTGATGAATTAGCAGTGCAAATAGAGGTAAACGAATATGATTTGATTGGGATTACGGAAACATGGCTCCAGGGTGGCCAAGGCTGGGAACTCAACATCCAGGGGTATTCAATATTCAGGAAAGATAGGCAAAAAGGAAAGGGAGGTGGGGTGGCATTGCTGGTTAAAGAAGGGATTAACACAATTGTAAGGAAGGATATTAGCTCTGATGATGTGGAATCTGTATGGGTAGAACTGAGAAATACCAAGGGGCAGAAAACATTACTGGGAGTGGTATATAGACCTCCAAACAGTAATGCGGAGGTTAGGGATGGCATTAAAAGAGAAATTAGAGAAGCGTGCAATAAGGGCACAGCAGTCATCATGGGTGACTTTAATCTACATATAGATTGGGCTAACTAAATTAGTAACAATACTGTGGAGGAGGAATTCCTGGAGTGTTTATGGGATGGTTTCCTGGACCAATATGTCGAGGAACCAGCCAGAGATCAGGCCATCTTAGACTGGGTATTATGTAATGAGAAAGGATTAATTAGCAATCTTGGGTCGGAGCGATCATAATATGATCGAATTCTTCATTAAGATGGAGAATGAAGTAGTTGACTCAGCGACTAGGGTCCTGAATTTAAATAAAGGAAACTACGATGGTCTGAGGTGCGAGTTGGGTAGGATTGATTGGGGAATGTCACTCAAAGGGTTGACGAATGATAGGCAATGGCAAACATTCAAAGACCGCATGGATGAACTACAGAATTTGTTCATCCCAGTTTGGCATAAAAATAAAACAAAAAAGGTGACTCAACCGTGGCTAACAAGGGAAATTAGGGATAGCATAAGATCCAAGGAGAGGACATTTAAATTGGCCAGACAAAGCAGTAAACCTGAGGATTGGGAGCAGTTTAGGATTCAACAAAGGAGGACAAAGGGATTAATTAAGAAGGGGAAAATTGAATATGAGAGTAAGCTTGCAGGGAACATAAAAACTGACTGTAAAAGCTTTTATAGATATGTGAAGAGAAAAAGATTGGTGAAGTCAAGCATAGGTCCCTTGCAGTCAGAATCAGGGGAATTTATAATGGGGAGCAAAGAAATGACAGACCAATTAAATTCATATTTTGGTTCTGTCTTCACAAAGGAGGACACAAATAACCTCCCAGAGATGTCGGGAAACATAGGGTCTGATGAAAGGGAGGAACTGAAAGAAATCAGTATTTGTAGGGAAATGGTGTTAGGGAAATTGATGGGATTAAAGGCCGATAAATCCCCAGAGCCTGATAATCTACATCCTAGGGTACTTAAGGAAGTGGCCCTAGAATTAGTAGATGCATTGCTGATCATCTTCCAACATTCGATGGAATCTGGAACAGTACCCATGGATTGGAGGGTAGCTAATGTTACCCCACTATTCAAAAAAGGTGGTTGAGAGAAAACGGGGAATTACAGACCGGTAAGCCTGACATCGGTAGTGGGGAAAATGCTAGAGTCCATCATAAAAGATGTAATAGCAGAGCACTTGGAAAACAGTGACAGGATCAGACAAAGTCAACATGGATTTACAAAAGGTAAATCGTGCTTGACTAATCTACTGGAATTTTTTGAGGATGTAACTGGTAAAATAGATAAGGGAGAACCAGTGGATGTGGTGTATTTGGACTTTCAGGAGGCTTTTGATAAGGTCCCGCATAAGAGATTAGCGTGTAAAATTAAGGCACATGGGATTGGTGGCAAGGTATTGACTTGGATAGAGAACTGGTTGGCAGACAGAAAGCAAAGAGTTGGAATAAACGGGTCTTTTTCCGAGTGGCAGGCAGTGACTAGTGGGGTACCACAGGGATCGGTCCTTGGACCCCAGCTATTCACAATATATATTAATGATCTAGACAAGGGAACTAGATGTAATATCTCCAAATTTGCAGATGACACAAAGCTGGGTGGGTGTGTGTGCTGTGAGGAGGATGCCGAGAAACTCCAGGATGATTTGGACAGGTTGGGTGATTGGGCAAAAGCATGGCAGATGCAATATAATGTGGATAAATGTGAGGTTATCCACTTTGGTGGCAAAAACAGGAAGGCAGATTATTATTTGAATGGCAATAGATTGGGAGAAGGAGAAGTGCAACGAGACCTAGGTGTCCTTGTGCACCAGTCGCTGAAGGTAAGCATGCAGGTGCAGCAGACGGTTAAGAAGGCAAATGGTATGTTGGCCTTCGTAGCGAGAGGGTTTGAGTACAGGAACAAGGATGTCTTGCTGCAGTTGTACAGGGCCTTGGTGAGACCACATCTTGAGTATTGTGTGCAGTTTTGGTCGCCTTAGCTGAGGAAGGATGTTCTTGACATGGAAGGAGTTCAGCGAAGATTCACCAGGCTGATACCTGGGATGGCAGGAATGACGTATGAGGAGAGATTGGGACGATTGGGCTTGTACTCGCTGGAGTTTAGAAGAATGAGAGGGGATCTCATTGAAACTTATAAAATTCTGACAGGACTGGACAGACTAAATGCAGGAAGGATGTTCCTGATGGTTGGGGAGTCAGAACCAGGGGTCACAGTCTAAGGATAAGGGGTAGGCCATTTAGGACAGAAATGAGGAGGAATTTCTTCACCCAGAGAGTGGTGAACCTGTGGAATTCCCTACCACAGAAGGCAGTAGAAGCCAATTCATTAAATATATTCAAGAAGGAGTTGGATATATTTCTTAAGGCTAAAGTGATCCAAGGGTATGGGAAGAAAGCAGGGACCGGGAACTGAAATTGGCTGATCAGCTATGATCGCATTGAATGGCGGAGCAGGCTCGAGGGGCCGAATGGCCTACTCCTGCTCCTATCTTCTATGTTTCTATGGGCCATACGCACATCTAGTGAGGCTCCATACCAGCAACATAGTCTCATAAAATTAGCTTGATACTTTACTTTTTTATGGTTATGTATCCAGAATGAGAAAAGGCCAGCAGGCCCATTCGTTCACATCCCCATGCGTCAACCTACCCTCTCCACCCCTTGTGCCAACCTACCCTCACCATCACCATGGCTAAACTTCACTCGCAATCCCCATGCGCCAACCCCACTGGCCATCCCCATGTGTCACCCTTCGCTCGCATACCCTCTTCCCATCCCCATGCGCCATCCATCAACACACCCTCACCCTCCCCATGCGGCATTCCCCTCATCCTTCCCATGTGCCAACCCTTGCCATCCCCATCCCAATGCGCCAACCTTCCCTCACCATCCCCCCTCTCCATCCCCATGTGCCAACCTTTCATTGCCATCCCCATCCCAATGTGCCAACCTTTCCTCGCCAACCCCCTCTCCCCATCTCCATGTGCCAACCTTCCCTCAGCATCCACCATTTCCATTCCCATGTGACAACCTTTCATTGCCATCCACATCCCCATCCCAATGTGCCAACCTTTCCTTGGCACCCTCCTCTTCCCATCCCCATGTGCCAACCTTTCCTTGCCATCCCCCTCTCCCCATCCCAATGTGCCAACCTTTCCTCGGCACCCCCCTCTTCCCATCTCCATGTGCCAACCTTTCATTGCCATCCCCCTCTCCCCATCCCCATGTGCCAACTTTCCCTCACCATCCATGCTTTCCATTCCCATGTGCCAACCTTTCATTGCCATCCCCCTCTTCCCATCCCTATGTGCCAACCTTCCATTGCCATTCCCTTCTCCCCATCCCCATGTGCCAACCTTTCATTGCCATCCCCCTCTTCCCTTCCCAATGTGCCAACCTTTCCTCACCATCCCCCCCTTCCTATCCCCATGTACCAACCTTCCAATTGCTATTCCTTTCTCCCCAACCCCATATGCCAACCTTTCCTCACCATCACCATACGTCAACCTACCCTCTCCATCCCCATGTGCCAACCCAGCCTCTCCATCCAGATGCACCAACCTTCATGCGCCACGCAAGTAGAGATGAAAATGCAGCTCACAAGTTACAAATCCTTCATCACTTACCTTCAGTGGTACATTTTCTACATTATGTTAATTGCAGCGATTTTCTTTTGATATCAGTAAAATGTTACATCTATAAAGTCATTTTGGAGAGAGAAGCCCAATATGGATCTGCCAGATTGCTAGTACTCCATTTTTGGGCCAAGTCATGTAAACAAATTTGGCACAAATTAAGCATAATATTTTTAATTCTATGAAATGAAAAGTTTGGGATGTTTGAGACACTACCAGCTGCGCATCGCAAACTGCTCAGAGATAATCGAGCTTCACTTACTGGCTGGTTAAATATTAAGAGTGTGAGAGCAGGGAGAGCGAGCCTGAGGGGAAACAGTGTGAGAGGACGAAGTCAGAGTCACAGCGCAAGCTGAACGTGGAAAACTGAGAAAGAAATTCAAAAGTGACGTCACTGCTGCGGAGGAAACGAATTGTTGGGTCACAGGAAAAGATGTGACGAAGGGTCATTGACTTAAAATATTAACTCTGTTTCTCTCTCCACAGATGCTGAGTATTTCCAGCATTTTCTGTTTTTATTTCATAATCCAGCCTCCACAGTATTTTTCTTTTGTAAGTTTATTAGTTTGTTTTATTAAATTATTTGTTTTTTCGCTGTTGAAATTCACTTGGTGGTAGTTTCCATTGTGTTTTAAATTTATAGATACAATTTCCAGTGTCTTTCGTTAACATTTTATTATTTTAATATCTCAGTCTTTCAGAGGTCAGTTTTTTTGGCGTTTTGTAGGTCAGGGTCTCAGTGTCTTTGATTTCAGTGTCTTAGATTTTTAGAGTTCAGTGTCAAGTGTTTTCGTGGTCAGGGTCTCAGTGATTTAGAGGCCAGTGGATTGACTACCATGGCAGGTCAGTGGGGTCCCAATGTTTGCACATCCTGTTCTATGTGGGAACTCCAGGACATTTCATACATCCTGGATAACCATGTGAGCAGGAAGTGCCACCAGTTGTTCGAGCTGAAGCTCCAAGTTTTGGAGCTTGAGGAGCGGCTGGAGTCACTGCAGTGCATCCGGGAGTCTGAGAGTTTCCTCAAATGTACGTTCACCCCACAGCTACAGAAGGTGCAGGAGGTGAGAGAATGGATGACCACCAGACAGGGTAGGAGGAAGACACAGGGATTGCAGGAATTCTCCCCAAGCCAGTGGCACTCGCTAACCGGTTTTCAGTTTTGAATACTGGGAAGGGGGGCAACTCCTTGGAGGAATGCAGTAAGAATCAAACCCCCAGCACCACGGGAGATTTGAGTGCACACCGGGGGGAAAAGAAAGAGTAGAAATGCAGTAGTCATAGGGGATGTAGTGTATGTAACCTATACTACCTTAAGAGGATACCTTAAGGTGATGGACTACTTTTTAATGGCTCCTGTACATTGTAGTACCGGTGGTGACCACACCGGTATATAAACCCTGCGGAGCAAAGTGTACCTCAGTTCTGCCCTGACCCTCAATCACTAAAGACCTGTTTACTTACTTCTGTAGTCTGTGTCCTGTTATTCAGTATAACTGCACTTGTAAACGCAGACTCAACAGTGGCGACGAGTCTGATCGTACCTAGCGGCAGTTGCATCCAATGAAGCTTCGTCCTCAGGAACGGGTGTCGAAACAGGGCATCCACCCTCAACATCCTGCTGAGCACTGCATCGCACGGGAGGCAATCGGGAACCTGGGTTGGTTTCCTGGCCACGAAGTCCAACATCAGCAACAGGCAGTGATCATCCCTTCTACGACAGTGGCGGGTAAGCCCGATCGAGCGGCACGGGGGGGAAGTCGGCCGAGTTGTCAGTGGGAGAAGGGAGGGAAAATGAAGAAAAGGGCGGAGAACATGACCGCAGCCGGTGTCAGGGGCCGGACTGCAATCGGGGCAGAGACGCGCAGCAGCCGGAGAAGCGCTTTATTGCCACAAAGGACCGCGGGAGCGGCGGGGCAGCAAGAGCAGCAGCGCAAGGAAAATAAAGGCAGGAAGGACCGCTGGGAGGCGTGGACGGCAACAGCGCAGGAATCACCATCTTGAGTCGGCGGGGGAAGAAGACAAGCGCGGGAAAAGCCGCCATTTTAAATAAAAAATAAAAAAAGTCATCATATTAAATAATATCCGAAGGGAAAGGAGAAACTCAGCAAGGATGCCAAAAACGGGTAACATCACTGCCTTTGATAACGATGTGGAAGATTGGGCCACTTACGTGGAATGCATCGAAGTTTACAGTACAACGAATGATGTACCGGAGGATAAGAAAGCACTAACCCTATTAAACTCGATGGGTGCGAAGACGTACGGGTTATTAAGGAACCTGGTAACCCCAGACAAACCGGTAGGGAAGAGTTTCGCGGATATTGTTACTATCCTGCAAGAGCATTTAAACCCCACACTGCTGCTGATAGCGGAACGATTTAAATTCTACAAAAGAATTCAACTTAAAGAAGAAAGCAACGCTGAATTCCTAACCGAACTGCGCAAGTTATCAAAGTACTGCCAGTTCGGAACAGGACTAGCAGACGCACTGAGAGATAAGTTTGTGTGTGGGCTCCTAAGGGAAGGAACCCAGAAGCGACTGCTAGAGGAAAAGGATCTTACGCTGGACAAAGCTTTCAGCATTGCAGCATCCCACGAGGCAGCAACACGGGGCGCTGCAGAGATACAGCAAAGGCCACTGGAATTCAGCACCAATGAAATGGCATTGGGCGCAGTAAAGTGCTATCGTTGTGGAAGGACAACGCATGACCAGAACCAGTGCTGGTTCAAAGACAAAGAATGCAGGCAATGTGGCAAACTTGGTCACATAGCGAGAGTATGCCAGTCAGGAAAGAAGACCAGCAGCAAAAAGCCACCGCAGGAGAAGTACAAAAAAGTACACAAGGTGACAGAGAATAGTTCGGATGAACTGAAGACGGATTCAGACTCCAGCAGTAAGGAACTGGGTTGTCTGAAAATACATAATGTGGGTAACACAGCAGATCACCAAACTATCTGGGTTATGCTCCGGATAGCAGGAGTTCAAGTGAAGATGGAATTGGACACAGGGTCGGCATTAACGGTCATGAATAAGCAAGATTACAAAAGGTTATTCTCGCACATTCCCCTGAAGGATATGGAGATTGTATTGAAAACATACACGGGGCAAATAGTATACCCCAAAGGAAAGATAAAAGTAAATGTGGTCTACAATGGTAAAGAAAGTCAGAAAATGGACTTGTATGTGTTACCTGATGGAGGTCCGCCACTACTGGGACGGGAATGGATCCGGAGAATAAATTTGGACTGGCATTCCATACAAGCACTGACTGTGGATGCCTGTAAGGAGGACGACGTCAAACCTAAACGACTGTTCAAAATCTTAGACGATGCTAAGGAGGTGTTCCAACTGGGACTTGGAACACTGAAAGGAATTATGGCAACCATCAAGGTTGAAGAACATGCAAACCCAAAATTTTTCAAAGCCAGACCGGTGCCTTATGCGATACGACCTGCTGTGGAAGCAGAGCTGGAAGGGCTAGAACATTCAGGGGTACTGTCCAAGGTGGACTGGAGCGAATGGGCTACACCCATTGTTCCTGTCATGAAGCGTTCGTTGAGCAACAAGCCGGGGGAACCTGAAAAGGTTCGCATCTGTGGCGATTTCAAGATCACTGTTAATCAAGTTCTTCACACGGTGCAATATCCGCTTCTGCGGATTGAAGATATCTTCGCTTCGCTGTCTGGCGGGAAACACTTCACCAAGATAGACCTGGCGCAGGCGTACCTACAGATGGAAGTTGATGAAGCATCACGACAGTATCTCACGATCAACACACATAAGGGCTTATATCGGTATAATAGGCTGGTTTTTGGAGTGGCATCGGCTCCAGCGATTTGGCAAAGGGCCATGGAACAGGTATTGCAGGGAATCCCTGGCACACAATGCTACCTGGATGACATCCTGATTACAGGAGATAACGATAATGATCACCTTGCGAATTTGGAGCAGGTGCTCATCAGATTGAAAGAATATGGGCTAAGAGCTAATCGCCAGAAATGCAAGTTCTTTCAAAAGCGAATCTCGTACTGCAGCCACGTCATTGACCGGGAGGGGCTCCATAAGTCACCTGACAAGATCGAAGCTGTTGTCAAAGCTCCAGCACCGGAAAATGTATCCCAGTTGAGGTCGTTCCTCGGGTTGGTTAACTATTACCACAAGTTTCTTCCAAATTTATCCACGGTGTTACACCCGCTAAACACTCTTTTGCAAATGGGAATACCATGGAAATGGAGCGATGATTGTAAGCGGGCTTTTCAAAAGAGCAAGGCACTGATCACCTCTAAGGAAGTGTTGGCTCACTTTAACCCAACGCTGCCTATTCGCTTGGCTTGTGATGCTTCTCCATATGGTATCGGGGCAGTGCTCTCACATAAGTTTCCAGATGGCTCGGAAAGGCCAGTCGCTTTCGCATCCAGATCATTGACCTCCGCTGAGCACAACTATGCTCAGATAGATAGGGAGGCTCTCAGCCTCGTGTGGGGAGTTAAGAAATTTAACCATTACCTGCAAGGCCAAAAGTTTACGCTGCTGACAGATCACCAGCCGTTGGTTTCCATTTTCAACCCTAAGAAGGGTGTTCCAGTAATGACGGTGCAGAGGCTTCAGAGATGGTCCCTTTTCCTAGGGGCACATCAATATGATATTGAATTCAAAGGTACAAAGCAACATGGTAATGCTGATGGGTTGTTGTGCCTGCCACTACCTACAGCGGAAGAGGCACCGGCAGTTGACCCTGTCGAGATATTTCACTCGACCATCATCGAATGCTTACCAGTCACCAATGCGGGTATTGAGAGACCCGAAATGACCCGACACTGTCTCGGGTCTACGACTTGACAGTGAAGGGATGGCCAGCACATGGCGATCCACTGTTACCAGCATTCTCAGCCAGACGAGAACAGCTGTCCGTATGTCAAGGAACATTGATGTATGGAACAAGGGTGATTATTCCTCCTAAATTAAGGGAGAGAGTTCTAAAAGAATTGCACGAAGGTCATCTGGGGGGAGTCAAGATGAAAAGCCTTGCTAGGGCTTATGTGTGGTGGCCAGGTATCGACAAACAAATAGAGGATCTGACTAAAAGCTGCTCAGGGTGCCAAAAAGTTCAGAACGCACCTCCAATTGCACCGCTGCATCCGTGGGAATGGCCTTCAGCCCCATGGCAACGTGTGCATATCGACTTTGCAGGTCCATTCATGGATTCCATGTTTTTGATAGCAGTAGACACACATTCTAAATGGCCAGAAGTGATTAAGATGTCGACCAATACCTCTGAGAAGACGATTGCAGTTCTAAGAACCATATTTGCAAGGAATGGATTGCCGCAGCAAATATGTTCAGACAATGGACCACAGTTCGTGTCAGAAGAATTCCAGAAATTCATGAAAAAGAATGGGGTGAAACACTATACATCTGCCCCATATCATCCGGCTACAAATGGGTTGGCCGAGAGATTTGTACAAACGTTCAAAAAGGCGATAAAGGCCATGAGTGAAGATCATATTCCACTACAACACAAGGTGGACAATTTCCTAATGGCGTATCGAAATGCCACGCATGCAGTGACAAATCAAAGCCCTGCCATAATGTTCTATAACAGAAGGTTGCAGTCCCAGTTGGATTTGTTAAAACCCAATGTGCGACGGGAAGTCGAAAACAAGCAATTCCAGCATGTAAATAAAAAGGCCACTCGTAGTTTCGAAATAGGACAACCAGTGTTGGCCAGGGACTATAGGGATGATAAATGGCAACCTGGGACAATTCGTGCACGACAGGGACCCTTGGTGTACACGGTAGACGTTGGAGAGAACGTAATACGACGTCATGCTGACCAACTTGTGGAATCGAGAACAAGGGTCGACCCCATGTCTACGACAGAGACACCAGTTGAAGAACTTATTGAGCTTGTAGCATCTACCTCAGACTCGAACGTATTGGATGATGTTGAATCCATAGGAGATCAAGTGGATGAGTCACCCCAACAACGGGAACCAGAGATTCCTGAAAGCCGTTATCCGGGCCGGATCAGGAGGCCTCCTCAGAGACTGAATCTTTGAACAGTTCTTGTGTGTAAATTGTATATATGTTATCCATGTAGTGTATTAATTGGGGGTGTCCACTGTTAAGCTAAAAGGGGAGGAATTGTAGTGTATGTAACCTGTACTACCTTAAGAGGATACCTTAAGGTGATGGACTACTTTTTAATGGCTCCTGTACATTGTAGTACTGGTGGTGACCACACCGGTATATAAACCCTGCGGAGCAAAGTGTACCTCAGTTCTGCCCTGACCCTCAATCACTAAAGACCTGTTTACTTACTTCTGTAGTCTGTGTCCTGTTATTCAGTATAACTGCACTTGTAAACACAGACTCAACAGGGGAGTCAATAGTTAGGGGCATAGACAGGTATTCCTGTAACTGCAAACATGATTCCCGAATGGTATGTTGCCTCCCTGGTGTCAGGATAAAGGATACCACTGAACGGTTGCAGCACATTCTGTGACGGGAAAGGGAACAGCCAAGAGTTGTGGTCCATGTTGGAACGAATGACATAGGTAGAATGAGTGTTGAGGCCCTTCAGGCAGAATTTCAGGGCTAGGAAAAAGATTAAAAAACAGGACCTCAAAGATAATAATCTCAGGATTACTCCCAGTGCCACGTGCTAGTGAAGATAGTGCAGGTAAATGTGTGGCTGGAGAAGTGCTGCAGGAGGGAGGGTTTCAGATTCTTGGGGCATTGGGACCGGTTCTGGGGGAAGGGGCACCTGTACAAGGTGGACAGGTTGCACCTGAACAAAGCCGGGACCAATGTTCTAGCTGAGAGGTTAACTAGTACTGTTGGGGAGGGTTTAAACTAATTTGGCAGGGGGAGGGGAGTCAGAAAATAGCAGAAAGGAGCAGAAATGAGATCAGTGGACAGAGATATATAAACAGCAGTAAAATTAGAAATATCCCAAAAATTGCAGGGACCAGATTGAGGAAAATAGCAAAAGTGACGAAAGACGTATTAAATTGTATGTATGTCAATGTCTGTAGTGTAACTAATTGGCCAGAATATTTACCTTAGAGTCTGGGTGGGTGCGTGCGAGTTGCATAGCAGATCGCCATCCCGAAGGTTTCAACAGCACGTTCTGCACTGTGTGTTTAATTGAATTGGATCAATTGAAACAGTCATGCGGGTTTCCCGGCCAATTAAATAGAGCGGGTCTGATGACGTCACCGACGACTCGCTTTCAGTTCAGATATTTAAAAGAGCCTTGCACACATCACAGTCGAAGGTTGTTGGAGGAGGCGTACAGGTGGTTGGGGGAGGTGGCTATTGGTCTATATCGAAGAGATTTGTGTGGGTGTGGGAGTCACAGCGTCAGAAGGCTGCACCAAGGTTCTCAGATACCTCCCTGAAAGTCCTGGCTCAGGGAGTCAGAGCACGTAGCGAGGTCCTATTCCCTGGCAGTGGCAGGAAAAGAGTAGCCAGAGAAACTAAGAGGGCATGGCTGGAGATCTCCCAAGAAGTGAGCAGAAGGGTTGTTGATAGATACTCCTGGATTCAATGCCGGAAAAGATTTAATGATCGAATGAGGTCAGCAAAGCTAAGTACAATGCCATATTCAATACATCCTGCTGTGCGTGTCACTCCAACCCCATCACTCTGCCTTCTCAAGCCTACTCCTGCACGTCACTCCTCACACCAACCTACCTTCCAGGTGCACCCCCTCTATGAACCTACTGACATCCCCATCTGACTATCCACCACTGACACTCACCCTCATCCTAATGCAATCCTACAAAGGAACGCCACAGCAGCAGGCTATTTGGCAATGTCACGCCACTCTTTCATAGTCACCCTCTACAGATGTAGCCCATACATTTCTTACTTCTTTGTCTCTAAGATAGAGACCATCCGATCAGCAGCCTCTGCAAATTCCCTTCCTTCCCCTAGCCCACCAGGCCAAACTTCCTCTAAGGTTCCCCCCTGCCCCAGCCCTGAACTCACATCTTTCTCCAGTTTCTCTCTGATCTCCTCTCAAGGTAAAGATGCTCAACTGGGGAAAAGCTCATTTCAGTGATTTAAGATGGGACCTAGCACAGGTGGATTGGAAAAGGCGATTGCAGGGTGAAACAGTGAACAATGGAGGGCATTCAGGGAAGAGATAGTTTAGGTACAAACTAGGCATATTCCTTTGAAGGGAAAAGGGAAAGCATCCAAAGCTAATGTGTCCTGGATGACGAAGGAAATAAAAGTTTAAATAAAACAGAAAAAGGAATCTTATGACAAATGTCAGGAGCAAGATTCAGTTAATAACCAGAAATATTATGGAAAGTACAGGAGGGAATTGAAAACGTTAATATGGGAGGCAAAGAGTGGTTACGAGAAAAGATTAGCAGGCAACATTAAATTGAACCCTAAAACTTTTGATAAACATGAAGTGTAAGAGGTTAGCTAGAGAAATAATTGGGCCTATTTCCCAATAGAAAGGACTCAAAGGAAAATCTTCATGTAGAGGCAGAGGACATAGCTAAAGTGTTAAATGAGTACTTTACATCTGTCTTCACAAGCAGATGATTTGAAGGTTACACTAAAAGAGGAGAGGGAAGTTATGGACAGGATTAGAATAGATAGAGAAGATGTACTAAAAAGATTAGCATTACTGAAAGTTGGTAAGTCACCTGGTTCAGATGGAATGCATCCTAGGTTGCTGAAAGAACCAAAGGTAGAAATAGCAGAGACATTGGTCACAATCTTTCAATCCTCATTGGATGCAGTAGTGCTGGAGGACAGGAGGGTTGAAAATGTTATACCACGATTCAAGAAAGGTAGAGAGGGATAAACCAGGAAGCTACAGACAGTCAGCCTAATATCGGGGGTGGGGAAGTTATTGCAGGTTTTGGGTCCATTAATCTTTGCAATTTTTATAAACGGCTTAGACTCAGTTGTAGGGAGCAGCATTATAAAGTTTGCAGATGATACAAAACTTTGGCAAAGTATTAGTGATGAGAATAGTTACAGGTTGAAGATGACATAAACAAGATGGTGAAATGGGCAGAAGAATGGCAGATGAAGTTCAATGCAGAAAAGTGTGAAGCGATGCACTTTGGGAGGACTAACATGGAAAGACATTGGCCCAGTAATTCGGGTCGGTGGCTTGCCACGCGTGCAAGCCCCGTATATGCACTTACCCGACGCGCTGACATTTCACCTCCAGGGACGCCTGGAATTCGTGTTTGAAAAAGAAGAATCCCGGGCAGCGTCTGACGTCACGCCGCCCAGGAGTGCAGCCAGCGCGAAGCCTGGAGCGCGCTGTGCAACTGAGACACGCCCCTTGAGGTCTCAGTTTAATAGGACACGCCCCCAATGTTTCTCACAAGCTGCTAAGCATTTTTACATGCAAAGCAGCATTTTAAATAGGTTTTTGGTATTTTTATGAAGCTTTTGGTAACTTTTATAAACTTTTAAAAACGTTTACATTATTTTGAAGAATCTGAAGTAGTTTTAAACAGAATTAAAGCAATTTAAAGACTTTTAAAAGCCCTAAAATAATTTTTTTAATTCCATTTATTTATTTAGCAATGTCGTCATCATACGTGTCTTCACACTGTTCCCTTTGGGGAACTGTATGAAGTGGTGGAAGGATTTATGGCCGTGATTAACACTCATTCCGTGACCGTAACCATCTTTGAACCAGCCATTAGGGTGGTTAGTCCTATGGCGGGAGGGTTTTACGGGCTCCCACAAGCTATACAAGGAGGGGGGGCCACCCACACCCACGGACGCAAATATCCCATTGGATGTCAACCCAGAATTTAGAGCCGGAGCTCCGACTCCACTTGCTGGGACTGTCTGGAGCGGGGTTCGAAACCCTACCCCGTCTGGCCCAGCGGCGGGGATCCTACCGCTACGCCAAAGGCCCAATCCGATTAGCAACGTGAAATGGCTGGAATGAGCACAATTCACGGCATTAAAAGAACTCACAATTGAACTGATGATGACCTCAGCAATCTCCTCAACTAGGTGGAGGCGCAGCGCCTGCTCATCATTGGTAATGAGAAGTCAAAGGCGCCGCAAAAAGGACAGATGATAGCTTGGTCTTTCAAGTGGCAGCATAGGGCTCCAGTCACGGGGAGGGAAAAGGCGCAGGAAACGTATGGGTGTCACCTTTTGCGCGGAGTGGGCCTTTTGCGTAGCGGTAAGCATCCCCGCCGCTGGGCCAGAAGGAGTAGGGTTTCGAACCCCGCTCCAGACAGTCCCGGCAAGTGGAGTCGGAGCTCCAACTATAAATTCTGGGTGGACATCCAGCGGGATACTTGCGTCCGCGGGTGTGGGTGGCCCCCCCCCTCAGATGGGTTGTGGGAGCCCGTAAAACCCTCACGCCATAGGACTAACCACCCTAATGGCTGGTATGAAGATGGTTATGGTCACGGAAGGAGTGTTAACGTGGCCAGAAATCCTTCCACCACTTCATACAGTTCCCGAAAGGGAACAGTGTGAGGATACGTACTACGATGACCTGTTGCGCAGTGCACCTCCTTGGACCCTCAGTCGCAGATGCGAGGGGGCAAATCGTGCAATTGTTAAATTTTTCATTTTATTGACATGTAAAATGTTGGCCCAGTAATTCCCTTCCAAACGCGCGAGTACGGTCGGGGTACTTACGCGTCTGTCCGGAGGAAATGCCGGTTTTCAGCATGCACAGCGCATGCGGGGAAAACAGGCATTTCCTGTCCTCTGAACGAAGGGGTTCAGAGGCAGAACGCGTGCGACTGTACAGGCAGCGCGTGCGCAGTAAAATTCGTCGCTTTCATTCATGCTTTCAGTGAGGTCAAGTCCTTACAACTTACACATGAAAAAAGCATGAGTACAGTTGCTCCAGAGGCTGCGGTTGTTTGGGAAAGGGATGAAAGTTATTTTAAGAAATGCTGAGGTAAGTTTTAAAGTTTATTTTTGTTTTTTAAAACGGGTTTTCTGTACTGTAGGTAGAAGGATCAATTGTGGCTATGTGAATTGAATTTGCTGTGTTTATTAAATGTGAAAATGACTCCAACATTTTTAAGAAAGAAACTTTTCATCAGTAATATATTCTTTTAAGTAATTTTGTATGTATGTCTATATATTCCTTTGCGTGTATGTATATATTCCTTTACTTATGTGTATGAATGTATGTATTTAATTATGACTTTCAGAGAAAGTAACTTATTGGAAAATCATAATTAAAAACATACATTCATACACATAAGTAAAGGAATATAAAACATACATACATATACGTAAAGGAATATATGCGGACATACATACATAATTACTTATTACTGATGAAAAGTTTCTTTCTTAAAAGTGTTGGAAATGTTACATTACTCATTTTAGAACACTCATTCTCACATTCAATTCACACAGCCACAATTGCTCCTTCTACCTACCGTACTGAAAACCCGTTTAAAAAAAAAAATTTAAACTTTAAAACTAACCTCAGCATTTCTTAAAATAATTTTCCTCCCTTTCCCAAACAAAAATATTGCCTTTCAGAAGCTCCACGATAAAATATATCTTCCTCCGCAGCGTTGGAGCAACTTTACACATGCTTTTTTCAAGTGTAACTTGTAAGGACTTACCCTCACTGAATCCATGAATGAAATTGACGAAGTTCACTGCGCACGCGCTGCCTGTGCAGTCGCACGCGCTGTGCCTCTGAACCCCTTCGTTCAGAGGACTGGAAATGCCGGCGTTCCCCGCATGCACGGTGTTTCCTGAACGCCGGCATTTCATCTGGCCAGATGCGTGAGTACCCAGACCGTACTCACGCATTTGGACCCGAATTACTGGGCCATTATGCTATAAATGGCACGTTTTTGAAAAATGTAGATGAGCAGAGAGACCTGCATCCATATACACAAATCCTTAAAGGTGGCATAGCAAGTTGATAAGGTGGTTAAGAAAGCATATGGGTTAGTTGGGTTTATAAATAGAGGCAGAGAATATAAAAGCAAAGAGATCATGCTAGAACTTTATAAATCACTGGTTAGGCCTCAGCTGGAGTATTGTGGACAATTCTGGGCACCATACTTCAGGAAAGATGTAAAGGCATTAGAAAAGGTACAGAGGAGGTTTACCAGGATGTTACCAGGGATGAGGGACTTCAGTTACGAGGAAAGATTGGAAAAGTTAGGACTGTTCTCCTTGGAACAGAGAAGGTTAAGAGGTGACCTAAGATGATGAGAGGTTTTGATAGAGTAGATAGAGAAAAACTATTCCATCTGACGAGTGAGTCAATAACCAGAGGTCATAGATGGAAAATCATTGGCAAAAGATCTCATGGGAAATTTTTTCACTCAGAGAGTTGTCGGGATCTGGTGCACCCAACCTGAAAGGTGGTGGAAGCTGATTCCATAAATAATTTTAAAAGGGAGCTGGATAGGTACTTGAATGATGAGGAACTTACAGGGTTATGGACAAAAGGTGGGGAGGTGGGACTAGGCACAACTAGCTGGATGGCCACCTTCTGTAATGTGAGTTTCTATGATTCTATGAATGTTGGGAGAGTGCAGACAGGAGCATGCATTTTCTCCTAAAATCAAAAATATTGACAAGAAATTAAGAAATTCACAGCCCATTGAATGGCCCAGCTAGGAGTTTTTTTAAACTTGACTTTCACCTGAGCTGCAATTATACTGTGAATTCCAAGTGAATCCCATCGCTGAATCCCCCACTATCAACATCCTGGGGGTTACCATTGATCAGAAACTGAACTGGACCAGCCATATAAATACTGTGGCTACAAGAGCAGGCCAGAGGCTGGGAATTCTGCGGCGAGTGTCTCACCTCCTGACTCCCCAAAGCCTTTCCACCATCTACAAGGCACAAGTCAGGAGTGTGATGGAATACTCTCCACTTGCTTGGATGAGTGCAGCTCCAACAACACTCAAGAAGCTCGACACCATTCAGGATAAAGCAGCCCGCTTGATTGGCACGCCATCCACCACCTTCAACATTCACTCCCTCCACCACCGGCGCACTGTGGCTGCAGTGTGTACCATCTACAAGATGCACTGCAGCAACTCGCCAAAGCTCCTTCAACAGCACCTTCCAAGCCCGCGACCTCTACCACTTAGAAGGACAAGGGCAGCAGACGCATGGGAACATCACCACCTACAAGTTCCTCTCCAAGCCACACACCATCCTGACTTGGACCTGTATCGCCGTTCCTTCACTGTCGCTGGGCCAAAATCCTGGAACTCCCTTCCTAACAGCATTGTGGGTGTACCTACACCATATGGACTGCAGTGGTTCAAGAAGGCGGCTCACCACCATCTTCTCAAGGGCAATTAGGGATGGGCACTAAATGCAGGCCGAGCCAGCGACGCCCACATCCCATCAATGAATACATTAAAAAAAAAAGTGGTGCGAGACTCCCAGTTCAGGGGGTGACCTCACAATTCTTGGCTGCAGTGTACTCGAAAGTCAGGTTGCCAACTTGTCTCCCAAGCTAAACGGTATCAAATGTGAATGTGAACAGCTTTATTTCAACAGTGGTATAACAGTGGCATTATTCACCATCAGAGTCTGCAGGCCAACGGGTAGATGTGTGGTTTGTGAGTAATTCCAAATAGCTGAAGGAAAAGAAAAATAGAGGAAAGCTGCCTTATCAAAGGTTGATTGGGTTTTCATTTTATGGTTCACTTATAAGCACCTTTCAGCAAATTAAAAAAAAGCAGGTAAGAGTTAAGAAGAGATTTTACTTCATGTTGCTATGGTTATCCTTTGTGGATACAAGGGGAGATTTTCCATTTCAGCGCTCCCAAGTTTAAAATTAATGGATGGAAAATCACAGGCAGGGGGTGCACAAATTCTCAATATTTGGAAAATTTCCTCTTAGTTACCTCAGTGAATCATAGATAATTCACAGGTCAGTGTAGCCGAGATAATTGAACTCACATTTTGTATATGAATCATCTGAATTTCCAAGGGACTCACAATGGTATAATATAACTTGAAGTGGACAGGAAGTGAGTCACTTTTAATTCCTATATGAGGCAAATGTGAATAAATTAACAGGAGACAAAATATCAGTGTTATGTCTATGTGCACGAGAAACACTGTACAGAGATTGTTTTAGGAGACTTAGAGGTCTGTTCTATTGTGTTTCTGCCTGACAAACATTGTCATGGTATGCTCTTTCTCACGGGATCTGGAGATTCTACAGAGGTATCATTAGTCACATTTAGAGCAGGTAACCCATTTCTCCCAGGAGCCAGCCTTACCTTGTCTTCCCCCCATGAATAACATATGGAACCCTCATTGTGAGCACTCCTCAGAAATTAGCATTAACTTGAATGCCAAGAGAACAGTAATCCCTTCTGTTTATAAAAGGGAAGCCACTGCCTGCAGATCCACAAATTATGGTGTAAATGCTACCTATACCTGAAGTTGACTGGCAAAATTGGGTCTCTCCTGTTCGTGCTGCATGAATTGAATAATGCTGATGCATGGCAGAAGACAACAGTGACCTGAATTCTGGCTGACCCAAATGTCTGTTAGTGGTGTCAACTTTAGTGTGGTGGTGTCTCTCTTTCACTGAGAATGGCAACCAGATATTGGTCGGTGGCTGCAGATCTGTTGCAGGAGCTGAGACTAGTCTAAGGGGATGATTTTCATTCAGAAGTCGGGAAGGAGGCGGGACTACAACTTTCGGGGTTGTAGTCCCGCCTTCATCGAGATGCGGCCAAGCCACGCGATTTTAACTTGATTGACCTTGTTGAGCCCACCCAGCGGGCTCAGCAGGCCAATTAAGGGCCACCCGGCAACAGGTGACATCACAGACTGAAATTTCATCTGTCAAGATGTTTTGACAGATGAAATATCAGTGTTTCACAGCTGTTTGAAGCTGTCAAACACTGACAGTCTTACTTCTAACCTGAGTCCTTCTACACAGACTCAGTTAGAAATCTCACTGGCACAGAAAGCTGCAGGCTGTCACTTTTGACAGTTCGCAGCTGTTCTGCTTTCTGTGCCGGTTAGATGATGGACTCCCAAAACCGAGAGGAAGGAAGGCTGAAAAGGTAAGTACAGGTAATTTAAACATCTTTACACACTTTAGACACACCAAACACACTTACCTTTGCACTCAAGACGGCCACCGACAGAGAGGTCCTGCACCGTAGACGCGGCTGCAGATCCTCAGCAAGCAGGTGGCACAGCTCAATCACAACCTCCTTACCAAATCGGAGCCTTTGCAGACACTGCTCCTCCGACATGGTAAGGTATGACACCTGCTGCCTGAAAACCCTCGGAGCGTATCTTCGGAGTGGCCGACCTCCATTGCCCCTCCTCCTTCTGGCCAATCCCGGCCCTCTCTCCCGCCATCTCTGTGCCCCTTCAAAGTGTCCGGCCATGAGGACGTTCCCCTCCAAAGCAGCTCCCATTGCTATGCCAGACGGGCAACACGCTGTAATGTCTAGCGCTCCAACTGCTCCGGACAGGGCTGAAGGTCCCAAGTATTCGAAGGCTAAATCCGATAAATCCTGTGCAACAGTAGCTCACCAACTCTCTCCAGCAATGATCAGAATGAACAGGCCAAGTGGCTGCAGCTTTTATACTAGAGCTGTCCCCTTTAAATAGCACCCCCGACTCCGAGAAGGGCCTGGGAACGTTCCATCGAACTGTCACTAATAGCGCCAGGTGGAAAGGTTCCGGGCGGCACCGAATATCCGGTCAGGGGCGCCAAAAGAGCATTGCACACTGAAATGATGTCATGATCTGCCTGCGCACGCGGGCGCGCGCTAACAGTTAGCGCAGGCGCTAAATGTATACTCAATATGGGAGTTGTCGCTATCCTCATTGCGCCCGCCCGAACATTGGGTAGCGCCCCAAATCTCGGGCTCATTAGGCGCTAATCGCTGGCGCAACCAACCGAATTTCTAGGCCTATGACTCTAAAATGCTGGTTCCACAATTTTAAAAACTCATCTGGAAGGCAGCAAACAATCAGGACTGAGCTTCTGTAATGTCATTCTTTGAAAATCAGAGCTATTGTGAGGGCTGTCACTGAATTCCTCTGGGTGCAGACATCAAACCCAATAAAATCAACTAGTCAGATATAAAATACCACGTGCACACAGCCTCTGACTAATTGTCCTGGCAGCTGATTTACTTGATAAAAATTGGTTATAGATTCCGACAGATCAATTAGCATGTGGGCTGCACCGTTTCAATGAATGTTCAGTCACAGTCACCGACAGACTGCTCAAATGTAAATTTGATATTTTTACTGAATGACATAATAAACGCTTTTGATACAGGTAGGAAACAGGTTAATAATTGGAAAAAACCTTCAGTGTTTTGTGGAATAAGTTTATTTAATTGATTTACAAAGAATATACATATTTGCAGTTTTCTTTAACTTTACATGCACATACAGAAGGTCATAAATACATACGTTTACTATTCGTTTCAAAGAACATTCACACCTATCCCCCTGTCCCCACCTAAATACCCAAGAGGACTGCTTTTGTGGGAGGCAGGGAAAGCAGTTCAAAATGTCCTCTGGGTTAAAATCACTTCCATCTCCATCATCTTGTTATAAATTAATTACAATGCCTCAAGGACGAATGTTTCACTCCTGCTCAATGACTTGTTTTTCCACAGCTCTTAGAGTCAGTGGTCTCTCTTCCTGCCATGTTGAAGGAAGTGGGGGGGGGGGGTGGAGATGGATCCTGTTGATCTCGAATGAACGAATATTTCTGCTGGACGATCTATATTAAAAATCTCACATCCACATGTACTTGCTGTGTTGACTTTTCCTATTATAATTCCCCAAGTCTACATGTATAAGGGAAACTTCCCATTAAAACCTGGTACAGGAAACTTTGGTTTATCCGGAGGTTGTATGTCCGGAAACCTCGATCTAACGGCAGAAATCAGCAGCCGTTTTGTTAGGTTTTTTTTCTTCTCCTAGCATTTTTTTAAACAGTCAGTCTCTGGAAAGCCTCTCTGAAGCTGTTGCTAAGCTACAGAGACGCTTCCAAGGTACGGGCCGACTGTTTACAAGCTGTTGCTAAGCAACAGTGTTTGTTGTCAGATACGGAAATGAAACCTCCGTATCCTTCAACATTAGCGCTGGTCTGTCCGGAAGTTTTCATAGATCGGCATCACGCCGGTCCCGTCGGTGCCGGATATCGCGAAGTTTCCTGTACGCTGTAATTATACCCTCCTGCCAGTGGTGGTGCTGCAGCAGCTCAGTTTTGCATCTTGGGTTGCTCAGCCTGTATTGCAGAGAAACTCCTATGTTGTAACCAACTCTACTTCTCTGCTTCCCAAATTACCATAAGTTTTCTCAAATATTATATAAAAATAAGGACAGAATGTATGACTTTAAAATGGGGATTGAGTTATCTCTGCATGCAGGTCCTGGTCCAGTTATCCCCACACTCTAATTCTCTTTCACTTGAAGACTACCTTTGGTCTTCTCTTCTACGTGCAACACCACAGGAGATCAACCAGGGGTTTCATAAAGCCAGTTATACCCCAGGTTTTGTTGAGAAGAAACAGCAGTTTTTTGTCTAATTTATTCAGGTAATCTTAGATTCTTTGCGGGGGGAGGGGAAATCAAGACTTGAGGAGAGAGAGAAAAGCAAAGAAAGAACAAAAGTCAAAAAGGAAGAAAAAAATAATCAGATCAGACAAGGTAATAAAATTACAATCTGTCTTCACCAGCCATTTGGTTCAGTTCACACACTGTGATGCAGAAACTAATCCTAATATTATAATAAGAAAGTTCCTCAGATGTTAAGAGCAGTCTAATCACTAACAGTATATAAATAGGCCCTAAATTTCCTCAATTTTTGGAGGATTAAAGTGCTACACTGACAGTGGGCGGGGTGGGGGGGGGGGTTGGGGGAGTGGGGAGAACCAGGTTATGCCAGGTCTCTACCTCTTTCTTCGCCTCAAAATTGCCAGCCGATTTGGGGGGCAGACACATCATACACCCACCTGTAATGGATGGGCACATGTGAATACAGGAATTAAATCATACAATAGAACACCCAAATTTGCACTCCATGCATCCCTGATCCAGCATTGCTGAGGGTATTTGTTCCACTTAAAAGTTAAAGGGTCAGTGTTTCCCTACAACAATTAATCGTAGAGCAGTGGGCACAGAAACTGGCCTATTAAATGAACAAGTCAGTGTGTGTTTTTTTTTAACAATCTTCAGGTGCTTACACTGTGCCCAGGCTCAGCTGCCAATTTCCTGAGACAGGCACCCCAGTAGCACCATAAATTGGCATCAGCAGCCTCCAAAGATGTGCTAATGCCCCTGCTCCCTAAATTTGGGACATGGTGAGGGACATATCCATGGGCAGGAAGAAGTACCGACCTGCTCCAGATCCACACCTATGGTTTCTGTCTCTCATAGGCATGGGAACAGTTTGAGGCCAATCCATGAGTGAGTTACAATGAAAATCCATGTCCATGAATCACTCTGTTCTAATCAACCTGATACTGCATTCTGTTATCTGTCTGAGATTTCCCTTTTTCTCAGCTAGCTGGATATATGTTGCTTTGAATTTGAGTGCCTTGTGATATTTTGCTCCATCACTGACTTCTGTTTTGGGTACTGCCTTCCCAGGAATCAATGAGAATATTGCACACCTGTTTAAGAAAGTACCAGTTACGCTGTCCGCCACAATTGCAATTGCTTTTCTATGGCTAGCAATATAGCACTTTCTTCAAAAGACACTAATCAGCCATCCTAATTACTTGTGCTTTCTTGAGCCTGACTTCTCAGGTTGATACAGCACCCCTTGTTTCTTTTTAGGTGGATGGTTAAGCCACAGCATTTAGTTACAGTCCCTGAAGGGTGTGAATAGCAAGTGAACAGTCATCATTCAAGCGTAGTTATTGAACAACCTATTCCTGCTATTTTGTCTTCACCTTGAGTTAAATAGCTTTTTTGAAGTTCTCATTAAATGAAGATTTCTGTCATGAATAACAGTGGCATCGTATGGTGTTACTGCAAAGGGCAAAGTGAACAGGGCGGGTGAAAAGATGCATCCTTGTTTCTCTTTGTTGGATATGGCAAAAAGTCTGAGATGTCACCATTAATAATGATTTTCCCCACCGTTTCACTGTGGAACTTTGGAGGATATTTAGACTTGGTAAGTACCATCCAAGATTGACAAAATCAAAAGCTTTGGTGGGGATCTGACGATAATTTGTTCATTGCACTTTTCCTTAATCTATTGAGCAGAATACATCCAGCCAATGGTGTCGAAGCAGGAGCAAAATCTAAACCATGCTTCGGATAGGATGGGCATCATACTGAATATTTAGTAATGCTCCAGTAAAGAACTATGGGTAGATAGAAGTGAGATTCCTCCATAGTTTGACCTCCTTTATTCTTCTACAGTGTCATTAGGAGAGTATTCTTGAGGCTGTACAGTACCATTTAATTCAGATCATTTAGGACCATTCCAATGGATGTTGTCAAGATCTGGGCCAGCTCATTTACTGGAATCCATCAGGGCCAGAAGCCTAGTACAACTAAGCTATCTCTTAAAGCACCATTATAAATAACTTTCTTTTTTAAAAATATGAAAACTTTATCACTGTGCACCTTCTTTTTCCCTCATTCTTTCTTCTTTCCCATTTTCATGCTTTTCTATTTTTGTTGCGTTATCTTTACTTTTATCTAATTTCTAATTAACATGCCTTGTTGTAATTAATCTACATTTTTTGTTTAGGGTAAAAATACTTGACTTGCTGTATTTTCTATGCCTTCCATGTCTCATTGTCCATTTGGAGGGGTGATCCATGTTGGTAAAAAGTGGCCCCCAAGTGGCCAAAAACCAGTCTATGGCTTGTTTTTCAGGCAATTATCTGCTAGAACTTTCTGTAAATTTTTCACAACTTTTTTTGAACACGTCAAACCAGGTGGACTGCAGAATGGGGTATATTGCCCGCTATTCATATGTTCCTCCATTCGCATTTTTAGATAGGTATTAACTTGTTAATTGCAACAGTGACAACTCATCAAAAGTACTTAATTGACTGTAAAGCGCTTTGGAACATCCTGAGGATGTGAAAGGCGCTATATAAATGCAAGACTTTCTTTTTTTAATTGAGTCAATACCTACCTAAAAATAACAGAGAAATGCAGTGCAAGTGACGATCAGAAAAATAGGCTCTTTTAACTCCTCCATAGTTAAAGACAACAGAAATATAAAAGGTAAGAGAAAAACAGTAAGTTGTAACTATTACATAGGATCACTTTACAAGGCATTGCTGCTGGTGTGGAGCCTTGGTGGGCAGAAGCTTGAGTCAGAGAATCATCCCTATTGTTCTATATTATACATTATACAGTCCTATCTCTAACCTGCCCTCCTATTTACCGAGGTTCCATGCCGGGACCACAGCCTTGCAATAATTAATCCAAGGTTACTTTTCCTCAACACTACACATTTTCCCGCATTCCTTTGGGTTTACACAGATCTTGGATCAAAGTATCTGAAGAGTTTGATCGTTTCCGTGCTTTTCTTGGTGCATTGAGTCCATATATAAAATATACAGGAAAATTCCACACAGTGAGTCCCTACTCTGCAGGAACAGTTTGCTTTCATAAGTATTTGTGGCTTTGTCAACCAATGAGAACCAGAAACAATTCGAACACAATTTGTATACTGGTCAATAAAGTTAAAGAGCATTTGAAAAAATATACAGTAGACAGGTGAATGACAAGCCACAACAAAATAATATTGGGATTTTCCTTCTTTCAAGGTGGTTTCTTTGAGCTACTGTAGCTGATTAGTTTGGCATCACATTATCATCAATGGAAATTCCCTTTGATGCCCTACTTAAGGCACTGGGTTGATGTTACAAAACTCATATAGGGGTATAAGCATCTTTTCCCTTGGGGAAAGCGAAAGATACTTTTCCTATCTGCTTATTCTGAAGTATTAATATTGCATTATATTCTACCTGGCAGCCATTCAGAAATAAAAACATCTTTACAGTATTGAGAGGAAAAAGTCATAGAGTGGAGCATAATAGTCACACAAAGTCACCAAAATTGGAATGTGAAAGGGGGAAAAGAACGAATTTACGAATTTTCACTGCAGTACAAAGTTTCACCACCAAAGTCCACAACACTCACGGCCAAATTCCCATTATGAAATCCTGGGCGTGGGTGTTGCTCCCTGACAGGAGCACAAATTCATAGTTACCCTAGAGTTCCCAACTCTGGTTGGATGGATTACTGGAGGTTTGATCACTCAGTCACATGACACTCGATCACTGCAATTTCCAAACGTTATTGCACTTACCTCAAAGGTTAAGTCCCCTGGAGCTGAGTGCCTTTGCTCACAGTTTCTTTCTACTTTGTTGGGAATTTCGGCAGTGGGACGACCAGCCACGAGGAAATACCAACACGGAATGAATAGCCAACTGGCTGAAACAAAAGGTGAACAATGCCTGGAGTGCCTGGGAGACAGTCAGGATGGTGCAGGGCGGGAACTGAGAGACTGGGCCACAGAGACACACAGGGGCAAACTGCACATATAAAGAGCTTTTCTCCTGGGTCGCCAGCAACAGCACGTGGGAGATCAATTGTCCATCCCGGTGGTAGGATGATCAGCAGGGGCCAGGGACTGGCTGAGAGCGAAAACAGCCAGGATAGTGTGAACTGCGCATACAAGGAACTTTTCTCCCAAGACGTCAGCGGTACCCAGGACACCAACTGCCGATTCCGGCAGGGTTGGCAACCCTAAAATTACCCTATAACACATTTTAGCAGGTCCTGTTGCAGGTGGCTGCATAAATCAGCAACAACCTGCCTGGTGAAGGACAGTCGCCCGATGCAGTGTTCCTCGATCACATCCAGGAAAATAACTTGGCCTACATTCCACTGTGGGGTTGGTAAAGTCTTCTACGAGCAGCTCCCCTCTGCTGCAGTAGTCCAACAGGCCCACCCAACTGCTCGTTCTGGTGGTGAGACTGCCACTGCTGCACCTCTTCCTCCATCCAAAAGGAATGCAGCAAAAACAGCACCCATGATAAGCTGTGAGAGCTTAAATTAGGGTGAAGGTGGCAAAAAAGTACAGAAAGCAGCTCAAAACTCCATTGGCAATCCACTAAGCAAAATACAGAAAACTTTTCTTTAACCGGAGGTTAAATGTCCGGAAAGCTCTATCTACCGGCAAAATTCAGGAGCCGTTTCCTATAAGTTTTTTTACTTCTCGTTGCTTTTTTTTTCCAGTCAGGCTCTGCAAGGTCTAGCTGAAGCTGTTGCTTAGCTACAGAGACACTTTTAAGCTGCGGCCGACTGTTTTGAAGCTGTAACAGGGTTTATTGATTCACACGGAGCTCAAAAGCGGCGTATGTTTTAACATTAGCGCTGGTTTCTCCGGCAGTTTTGATGGTACGGCACCAGCTCGGTCCCGTCAGTGCCGGATACCAGAAAGTTTCCTGTAGTGCCATCAGCTGAGTGTCACTTTAAATTGTGCTTCCAGTTACGTCAGTCAGTGCCTGAAGCCAATTCCTCGGCAAGGATTCTGTCCTAATTACAACATAGGAGCCCAATTTTCATGCATTCATGAGGCACCTGCCTACTTCCAGCAGGCACCTCAGCCACCTAAATGGAGTGAGCAGTTAAAATGGCGGGCAGTGCACTTACAGCAGCAACAGGGCAGCAAGTAAAACCAAGAGATTGTAACGACTCCCTGCCCCATTCCTGCCTGTTGGGTTGAGTTAAAACGTACCCTTATGACTATACTGTATATCATCTGAGGCTAGGGTTGTCAACTCTGGTTGGATATATTCCTGTAGGTTTCATCACATGACCTCCCATCGCCAACTGCCCCACCCAGTAAAGCAGCCTTCTTTAAAATCTTCAATATTTTTATAACTAATAAACAAATGTTTTCAAAGAAAATTACAAAAACAGACAATTTTTTTTACGACTCTATGGAGGGAATTTTAACCTAAAAAAACGGGTGGGTTGGGGTTGTGTGGGAAGTTAAAGTGTTAAAAATCTGAATCCCGACCTGAACTTCCAGTTTTAACCAGGAGGTGAGTCACCTATTTAAATATTATAATGCGGCTGGAAGCCTCTGCTTTAACCTGCATTTTGTATTTATCTTTAGCTGCTCGGGTTTTGCATGCCTCGTGAAACCCGCCAGCTAAAGATAGGCGAGGATTGCTGGATCCAAGAGGTGAGTGCCATTACACTTACCTCCTGGATCCAGCATCCCTGCCTAAACCACCCCCAAGAGGCCTCCGATTCCCCCCCCCACCCCCACAATATGCTCCTCCGGCCCCCGGTCTGCTATTCCGGCCGCCGATCGTTCCCTAACCCCCTCCCCACTTCTCCAGCTCCTGATTCTCAACCAACATCCCCCCCCCCGCCCCCAATCCTCATTCAACCCCCCCACCCCCCACCACTCCTCCGGCCACCGAACCTCACCGACACACCCGCTGCTTCTCTGGCATCCGATCCTCACCCAACACCCCTCCCCCCCCCCCCCGTGCTGGTCCCGACCCCCGATCATTATCCGACTCCCCCCGACCCCTTCATGCTGGGTCCGTCCCGATCTTCACCCGATGTCCCGCAACCCATTCTGGACTTGGACCCTGACCGTTCTCCGACCCGTCCCCCCCGTGCTGGTCCTGGGCCCCAATCTCCATCCAACCCCTCTCACCCACCCTCCCCCACCCCCTCCCGTGCTGGTTCCGGCCCCCGATCTTCAACCGACCCCCCCCTCCACTGCTCCTCCGGCCACCCTTGGCCCTCATGCAATTCCTCTCTCCTCTCGGCGACCTAGTGCAGCAGGCCTACCCGCCCAAAGCCAGCCAGCCTCTCAATTTGCCTGGCTGTGGGTGGTGTAATGTATGTAATGTATATATACCTTATTAAGGGAGAGAACTACTTTTTACAGCTCCTGTATACTGTAGTACTGGCAGTGACCACACCTGTATATAAACCCTGAGTAGTGATCTGTACAGTTAGTTCTAGAGTAACCCTCATTCAGTAAACACCTGTTGATCGTTCCCTCCAGTCTGTTGTCTGATTATTGAAGGACACAACATTAAGGTACACGGATATAACATTGGCGACGACGCAGATTCGAACCTACCTGCAACTCTGCATCACCTCCCAGGGATTCGCTCCTGGAGAACAGTGGAAGGAGGTCGAGTCCAGAAGCACGGGCGTCGACCACGGGCAACTGCCCAGTCATCCAGCAGAGATTTGAGCATCGCAGGGGAGGCTGTCGAGAGCCAGGCTTGGCTTTCCAGTCACGGTGGTCCAGCGAAACGGGCTGGCAACAGGTACTGCGCAGACCCTTCCCGGACAGCGACGGCTAGAGCCGACCGAGCGGCACAGAAAAAGGCCGAGCAGCGTCGACGGGAGAGAGAGAGAGGGCAGAGCGCACAGGGCACAGCCGGTGGTCAGGACCGAGCGGCATCAATGGGGAGAGAGACGAGAGAGCGCAGAGCGCAGCCGGTGTTCAAGGGCCGAGCAGCGTCAACGGGGGAGAGAGGCGCGCAGGAAAACGCGAGGCACTGCCATTGCCACGAGGACCGCAGAGAGTGGCATTCGCAGGAGCAGCGCACAAAACCCACAGGGTGTCGCCATTTGCCACGAGGACCGCCGGGAGCGGCGTTGGCAGCAGCACGGGAGCCGCCATTTTAAGCCGCAGCGGGGAAGAAAGGAAAGCGCGGGAGACGCCATTTTAAGCCGCAGCGGGGAAGAAAGGGAAGCGCGGGAGACGCCATTTTAAGCCAGTCTAACCACACCCAAAAATGCTGAAGAGTGGCAGTATCACAGCGTTTGACAATGAAGTCGAAGATTGGACGACATATGTCGAACGCATAGAAGTATACTGCAAGGCGAATGAAGTGCCAGATGACAATAAAGCGCTGGTATTGTTGAATTCAATGGGTGCAAAAACGTATGGCTTACTACGAAACCTAGTGACCCCAGAAAAGCCAGTAGAAAAGGATTTTGAAAACATAGTGTCAATCCTACAGGACCACTTAAACCCCACACCGCTGCTGATAGCAGAAAGATTTAAGTTTCACAAAAGGAACCAGCATAAAGATGAAAGTAATGCTGAGTATTTAACAGAACTGCGCAAGCTATCGAAACACTGCCAGTTTGGAACAGGACTAGCAGATACTTTAAGGGACAAGTTTGTGTGTGGGCTTCAAAGTGAAGGAACCCAGAAACGGCTTCTATCAGAAAAGGATCTTACGCTGGACAAGGCTTTCAGCATTGCAGTATCACACGAAGCAGCAGCACGGGGCGCTGCAGAGATACAATGGAGACCGCAAGAATATGGCACAAATGAAATGTCATATGGAACAGTGAAGTGCTATCGCTGCGGCAGAACAACACACGACCATAATGATTGCTGGTTCAAGGACAAAGTGTGCAGACAGTGTGGAAAAGTAGGACACATAGCAAGAGTCTGCAGGTCGGGAAAGAAAACCAGCAGCAAGAAATCTCCACAGGAGAAGTACAAGAAGGTATCTAAGGTGACGGAGAGTAGTTCAGACGAACAGAAGAGTGATACAGACTCCAGAAGCAAGGAGCTGGGTTGTCTGAAACTACATAATTTGATCAAAACGGAGGATCACCAAACTATCTGGGTCACGCTCAAGATAGCAGGAGTCCAAGTGAAAATGGAATTGGACACAGGATCAGCCCTAACAGTCATAAACCGAAGGGACTACAAGCGACTATTCTCATATATACCCTTGAGAGATACAAAGATTGTCTTGAAGACGTACACGGGGCAAAAAGTCTACCCCAAAGGAAAAATAAGGGTGAACGTTATATATAACGGCAAGGAAACACCAAAAATGGACCTATATGTATTGCCAGATGGAGGACCACCACTACTAGGACGTGAATGGATCCGGAAGATACAGCTAGATTGGCATTCCATACAAGCACTGACTGTAGATGCCAAAAAGGATGACGACATCACACCTGGACGACTGTCAAAAATGCTAACTGACGCACAGGAAGTGTTCCAGCAGGGACTCGGAACACTAAAATGCATAACAGCGACGATCAAAATAGAGGAAAATGCAAGCCCAAAGTTTTTTAAGGCCAGACCGGTACCTTATGCGATCCGCCCAGCCATCGAAGCAGAGCTGGAAGGTTTGGACCGTTCAGGAGTACTGTCCAAAGTGGACTGGAGCGAGTGGGCTACACCCATCATTCCTGTAATGAAGAGGTCGTTGAGTAATACGCCTGGGGAACCAAAGAAGGTTCGCATCTGTGGGGACTTTAAGGTGACAGTGAACCCAGTCCTTCACACTGTCCAATATCTGCTTCCGCGGATTGAAGATATTTTCGCCTCGCTATCTGGAGGGAAACGCTTCACTAAGATTGATCTGGCCCAGGCGTACCTGCAAATGGAGGTAGAAGAAGCCTCGAAACAGTACCTCACGATCAACACTCATAAAGGTCTCTACCAATACAACTGGCTGGTGTTCGGGGTAGCATCAGCTCCGGCTATTTGGCAAAGGGCAATGGAACATGTCCTGCAAGGGATTCCAGGGACCCAGTGTTATTTGGATGACATCCTGGTCATGGGCGAAAATGACAGTGATCACCTCGCCAACCTGGGGCAGGTGCTCACTAGATTGAAGGAATATGGGCTCCGAGTTAATCGCCACAAATGCGAGTTTTTCCAGAAGCAGATCTCGTATTGTGGCCATGTTATTGATAAAGAGGGGTTACATAAGTCCCCTGAAAAGATTGAGGCAGTAGTCAAGGCTCCAGCACCGGAAAATGTGTCACAACTGAGGTCGTTCCTCGGGCTGGTGAACTACTACCATAAGTTCCTGCCGAATTTGCCTACCGTACTACACCCACTGAACACCCTACTGCAAACGGGGGTACCATGGAAGTGGAGTGACGAATGTAAACGAGCTTTCCAGAAGAGCAAAGCATTGATCACATCAAAAGAGGTGTTGGCTCATTTCAACCCAGCACTACCAATTCGGTTGGTGTGTGATGCATCACCCTATGGCATTGGAGCAGTGCTGTCGCACAAATTCCCAGACGGCACGGAGAGGCCAGTAGCCTTTGCGTCTCGGTCACTAACCTCAGCCGAGCGTAACTACGCCCAGATTGACAGGGAGGCCCTCAGCCTAGTGTGGGGAGTGAAAAAGTTCAATCACTATCTGCACGGGCAGAAGTTCACCTTGCTGACTGACCACCAACCATTTGTCTCCATCTTTAATCCAAAGAAGGGCGTTCCGGTGATGACTGCGCAACGGCTACAAAGATGGTCCCTTTTTCTAGGGGCGCACCAATATGAAATCGAGTATAAGGGCACGAAACAGCATGGAAACGCAGATGGGCTATCACGCCTGCCACTGCCTACTGTGGAGGAAGCACCAGCAGTGGATCCTGTCGAAATATTTCATTCGACTATAATTGAATGCTTGCCAGTAACTAACGCTGGTATAGAGAAGGAGACCCGAAATGACCTGACACTGTCTCGAGTATATGATTTGACGGTGAAGGGATGGCCATCACATGGCGACTCACTGTTGCCAGCATTCTCATCCAGAAGAGAACAGCTGTCAATATGCCAGGGAACCTTGATGTGTGGATCCCGAGTGGTAATTCCACCCAAGTTAAGGGAGAGAGTGCTCAATGAGCTTCACGAAGGTCATCTGGGAGGGGTGAAAATGAAAAGCCTTGCTAGGGCTTATGTGTGGTGGCCGGGGATCGATCGGCAAATCGAGGACCTGACAAAGAGCTGCTCAGTATGCCAGAAGGTCCAAAATGCACCACCGCATGCCCCTCTACACCCATGGGAGTGGCCCTCATCTCCATGGCAACAGGTGCATATTGATTTTGCTGGTCCATTCATGGACTCAATGTTTTTAATAGCCGTGGATGCGCACTCGAAATGGGCTGAGGTGATCAAAATGTCCTCCACCACCACGGAGAAAACTATTGCAGTCCTACGGACCATTTTTGCCAGAAACGGCTTGCCAGAGCAGATTTGCTCTGATAACGGACCACAGTTTGTGTCCGAAGAGTTTCGAAGATTTATGAAAAGGAATGGGGTAAGGCATTACACATCCACCCCGTATCATCCAGCCACAAATGGATTGGCTGAGAGGTTCGTACAAACCTTTAAAAAAGCAGTAAAGGCCATGTGCGATGACGACATTCCACTGCAGCATAAGGTGGACAATTTCCTGTTAGCCTACAGAAATGCGACACATGCAGTCACCAACCAGGCCCCGGCCATGATGTTCTTTAATCGAAGGTTGAGATCTCGTCTGGATTTGCTCAGACCAAATGTACGAAGAGATGTTGAGAGTAAGCAATTCCAGCACATCAATGAGAAGCCGACAAGGAGCTTCAATGTAGGGCAACCAGTCTTGGCCCGTGACTACCGAACAGAGAAATGGCAACCAGGAACGATATGCACACGGCAGGGGCCACTAATGTACACAGTGGATGTTGGGGAGAACATTGTGAGACGCCATGCTGACCAGATCCTAGAGTCACAGGAACGAGTCAACCCCATGTCTTGGCCATACGTACCTGGTGAGGAACCCGACGTACAGGTCGCATCTACCTCAGAAACAATAGCATTGGAAGCTGATGAATCAACTGATGACAGTGTGCTAGAATCGCCTCCACACCAAGAGCGAGACACTCGGGAAAGGCGTTATCCAGAAAGAATCAGGAAGCTGCCCCAGAGACTGAATATATGAATGGACTATTTTCATATAACATTGTATATTAAAAATGTTAATTGTTAAATGAGTATTATGGTACTGTTAATCTAAAAGGGGAGGAATTGTAATGTATGTAATGTATATATACCTTAAGGGAGAGAACTACTTTTTACAGCTCCTGTATACTGTAGTACCGGCAGTGACCACACCTGTATATAAACCCTGAGTAGTGATCTGTACAATTAGTTCTAGAGTAACCCTTATTCAGTAAACACCTGTTGATCGTTCCCTGCAGTCTGTTGTCTGATTATTGAAGGACACAACATTAAGATACACGGATATAACAGGTGGGAAGCAGAGATATCTCATGCAAATCAGGCCCTGCCGAATGTAACGTCTGGGCCTGCAGGAAACCCGTTCACCCGGGTTTACTGACCGCTTCGGAACACCCCTCCTCACCACCCCCCCCCTCCCCGCCTTCCCCATTAAAATTCAGTCCTCTGATTTCTCTCCTGGGTTGCTCGCAACTATTTACAGGAGATTAATCTTTAATTCTTAGAGACTCCAGGTCAATCATGGTGGGTTGGCAACCCTATCTGAGGCAGATGTTTTAGATAATACTGCATAAGGCCTGAAACCTGGTTTGCTTTAATAAAAATCTTGACAATTCTTCAATCTTGGCTTTCTTAATATTGGTTAATCCTGATCTATTTTCCCCTTCTTCAGCAGCCCAGCCACTTTATTTGGAGGGATTGCATTTACCTGACCAGTTTGATAGCCATAAATTGCAGGCATTAACGGAATGTGACTTGCAAAAGGATTGCCCTAGTTTCTTTCTACAATCTGTTGGCATTCTCAATGAAAAGGAGGTTTCATTCTTGTAACTTTGAGATCAGAAACTATTTTCTACTCTTTATCACCTGTTCATAGTCAGCCACATTCAATAACAAAGGTCAAGTAGCTCATTAGCAGTTGTTGCTATGAACAGCACAATCCATCTAACCTTTCACTGAATGGTTTCTATTGAGCGACCTTAAAACACCACCTGCAATGCAGGCAATATTGTTTTTATGGCTCATTTTATGGGAATGTCTCTCTTGCTTATCCCTATGTATTGCCAGACACACCTGCCTATATTTTTCCTCTCTGTTGGCAAGAGAATTAACACTTGTGTTTTAAGATCAGATTGAACACTTTATGTCATCCCGATAGATATAGCAGTGCTCAGGATTGGTATAATAGGAAGGAACAGGCCTCGCTGGAAATAAACCAACATGGAGAAACCAGACTACCTGGACAGAAATAAACAAATAAATAAATGAGTAAGAATAGTTTAGATTGGAAATATGAAGGGATAGAGCTAGTTGGAAATAATTATATCGATCTGGAATCAACCTGACTGGAAATCTGTTGAGTTACCTAAAGAAAATAACAGAAAATGGAGGAAATGCACAAGAGGTCAGTCAGCATATGTGGAGAGAATGAACAAGTTCAGGGTTTAGGTATCCCTTCAAAACTGAAAAGTGGGAGACAGATTAATACAAACAGAAAAAGGGGGAGTGGGAAAAATATATATTGGCCCAGAAATTCGGGTCCCAACGCGTGAGTACGCAGTGGGTACTCACGCGTAGGCCCAACGAAAGTGCCGGTTTCATGCATGCACTGCGCATGCACAGGAAACCGGCACTTCCGTTCCACTGAAAGAAGGGGTTGACAGGTGGAACGCGTGCACCGGAGAGGCAGCGCGTGCGCATCGAACTTACGTTTTTTTTGCAGGTTTCTCCAGGAGGGTAAGTCTCCAGCAGTTACACTTTTAAAAAGCAGGTGCAAGGCCTGCTTTTAACAAGGTAAGTGGTGAATTAATTAAAATTAAAACATTTTTTCCACAGGTTTATTATTTTTAAATACTTTAAAGAAAGGTAAGTTTATTTTTAGCCCCATTAGAAAATGTAATTAATTTTTTCAAAAATTTAAATTATTGTTTAAAATAGTTATTTCATGTAATTTATAGTTATTTTAAAAATGTGATTTAAAAAAAAAAATTATTTGAAGTTTTAGTGATGTTTTGGGGCTTATAGTATTTATAGGTTTGACAGCTCTTCCTGTCAAACTTATGAATGAAGCATTCCCTGCTACCATTGGCTCTCCATGGCCCACATGATCCCAGGGGACGCATCGAACTAACTGCGCCCCTGGGATACGCAAGCACTGCGCGCCGGCAGTTGGAGGAGGCCCAGGATCGGAATCCCACGTGGGCCCACAGCTCAACAGCCGGCGCGCAAGGTAAGTGCAGGTCGGGGGCTTGCACCTGCGGGAAGCCCCCGACCCAAATTTCTGGGCCATTATAAAATACAGATAAACCTAAAAAGGAATGATGAGAGGAAATGATGTAACAGATCACCTCAGTCAAATAATAGATATTAAAGGAAGAAAAGGTGTGTAAATAGCTAAGGAAGTCAGAGGCCTGGAGAAATGTGAGCAAACTGGAGCAATGGAAAATATGAGGGTCAGGTATGAAATTAAAATGGGGGCCAGGTGTAAAATTAAAATAGGTTTGAGAACGAGGATATAACTAGAAACCTGAAGATACTGAAGTCAATGTTGGGGTGCCTATGAGAAAGATGACATATTGTTCTTGAAACTTATGTTTATTATATAGAATTTACAGCACAGGAACAGGCTATTTGGCCCAACTGGTCTAGGCCAGCATTTATGCTCCACAGGAGCCTCCTCCCACCCTACTTCATCTAACCAGATCAGCATTTCCTTCTATTCCTTTCTCCCTCGTGTGTTTATCTAGCTTCCCCTTAATTGCATCTATATTATTTGCCTCAACCACTCCATGTGGTAGCAAGTTTCACATTCTCACCACTCTCTAGGTAAAGAAGTTTCTCCTGAATTCCATATTGGATTTATTAGTGACCATCTTATATTTATGGCCCCCTAGTTTTGGTTTCCCCCACAAGTGGATACATCTTCTCTACGTCTACCCTATCAAACCCCTTCATAATTTTAAAGACTTCTATCAGGTCAGCCCTCAGCCTTCTCTTAGAGAAAAGAGCCCCAGCCTGCTCAACCTTTCCTGATAGCTTTAACCTCTCAGTTCTGGTATCATCCTTGGAAATCTTTTTTCCACTTTCTCCAGAGCCTCTATATCCTTTTTATAATATGGAGACCAGAAATGTGTACAGTACTCCAAGTGTGGTCTAACCGAGGTGCTATACAATTTCAAGTTAACTTTCCTGCTTTTCAATTCTATTCCTCTAGAAATTAAAACCTTTGTTTGCATTTTTATGGCCTTGTTAACTTGCGTTGCTGCTTTTAATAATTTGTGCATCTGTACACCTAGATCCCTTTGCTCCTCTACCCAGTTTAGACTCTTAGGACGCGATTTTATTTCAGGAGGCGGCTTGGAGTCGGGTTGCGTGGGAGGTGGGGTCCGGACCCGTTGCCGCTGCACCCGATCCCCAGTTGAGATTTTGGTTTAATTGGCCCCTTAAGTTGAGTGGTGCGCACTGGCCCATTCAATGACTGGGATCGGGTCTGTTAGTCGCCTCTGATAATATCATTAGAGCGGATGTTTTTAAGGGCCCCATGCAGGCTCAGCGTTTAATTTATTGATTCTGCTGGAGTCTGGAATTGGGAAGGCCACAATGAGTTCATCGAAAGCTAAGGCAGCACCACGCTTCACTGAGGACTCCCTCCAAGCTCTTGTGGAGGGAGTAAGAGGGTGCAGGGAGATTCTGTTCCCTCCCGATGGCCAGAGGAAGCCTCCTCAGCAAACCAAGGCAGCCTGGTTGCGCATTGCTGAGGAGATCAGTGCAAGGTTCATTTGTTCACGCACATGGATCCAGTGCAGGAAACATTTTAATGATCTTCTGCTATCATGAAAAGTGAGTATCCCATCACACTTACCTTCAATCTGCTTCCCTTCTCTTCTCATCACCAGCACTCTGCTTTGTAAGCCTGCTCCTCCACATCCCACCTTACCCTTACTTCCCTTGCACCCTTACCTGTCCATCTCTCTCTCTCTACTGAATCACTTCACCATCCTGCCTTTGCATTCCTCAGACTCGCTCTCACTGTTATGCATTGACAACAACTAACAATGCACAGGGGGCTAGCTTCCTCTTGGCACCTCACTTCATCTTGGTCTCCCTCTAAGCTTCTATGTTAGGGATTCTTCACACTCACTCCATCACTGTGGTTAAAACTCCACTTGTGTCCATCCTTGCAGGAAAAGAAAGCCCACAATATGAAGGAGAGAGCACTGACTGGAGGAGGAACACCTACCCTAGGAACATTGACAAGTGCTGAGGAGGCTGCGCATGAAATCGTCAGAGGTGGCGAGGATCTGGAAATGGGCGATGGAGAGACTGGCGCACTAGACAAAGCTGGTGACAGAATAGGGTTTCATCCCTCTCATTTACATTTAATGATTGACTGCAATGGCATATGATGTTCATAGAGATTCACTTTGTATCATCTGCACAAAAGGATGTGTCTGCTGCATCAAAATCAGATGGCTAACTCATGCCTTTGCTCTCCCACAGGACCATCGAGCGCCCCCTCCCCACTGTCCAGGAGGAACAGCCAGATGACTTCTCAGAGGAACCTGCAGCCTCTGAGAGAGCAGCATCACCAGGACTCAGCGCAGCCAGCACCAGCGCAGATACGCACACCTCGGCGGGGCCCTCGTGACTTAGAGTAGTGTTGTCACCTGGTGTATCACAGCTCACAAGTGAGCATCAGCAGATGGTGGAGACAGCGACAGCAGTGAAGAGTCCTTGTCGGAGGCTGCAGGACTCTCCTAGCTCTGCTCAGCTGCATGCAGACGCTGTGCCTCTGGGGCCATCCAGAAAAAGAGTGGTTCGGGAACTCCAGGAACAAGTGCAGGAGTCTCTGGAACGGTTTGCCTCCAGGGTAAGTGCGAGTGTGCAGAGAATGGAGGAGTCTGTCTCTAACATGAGCGCTCCCGTGGTGGAGGCAATGGCGCATGAACATACCTCCATGGATAGGATGGCAACCTCCATGGATAGGATGGCAGAGTAACGAAAACATGGTGACTGTTCAAAATAGATTGTCATCTCTGGAGGAAAGATGGGCAGCTATTGAGCAGAGACAGAGCTTCATGGACGTCCTTGTTATGAGGGCTGTCCTCATGGCCCCCCGATGTGCAGCAAGGTGCTCTCCAGCCATTTGCTAGCACTGAAGAGCGGCTGATCCATGAGGGGGATGTTGGTGGCAGCCAACAAGGAAGTGTGGGCTCCTCTCCAAGCACTCACACGACCATACCACTGCGGAGCCCTCGCCCAGAGACCCACTTTGCAGACCCAACTGAGATGGACGTTTCAGCCCCTGCACAGCCGCAGGAAGAGCAGACTGTTGCAGAGTAGACTGTTGCAGAGCCCTCCCAGGCTCCCAAACCCAGAGGATGCCCGCCAAAGGCATCTAAGCATCATCCAAGTGAACAAGGTGCCTCTACCTCTGCTGAAGCCACAGGGGAAGCACCACATAGAAGCACACGTAAGAGGAAGATAAAGCACAAATAGTCACAAGGGGACTCACTTGGGTGTTTTGTCATGATTTTTCTGCTTCTACTTAAGAGTTTGCATTGTGATCCTTTTGTCGATGTAGTAAACAAAAGTGATGGCAAACAGTTGAATGTGTGGCCTATGTGTTGTGGGAAATGGCAAATGTGCATTGAGGGCTCAGGGTGACTTGCATTTGTAATGACGATGGTGAAAGTGATAGGAAAGAACCGGTTATAGCAGAGATTATGTATGACGTTGGAGGAAGGTTGCCTACAATTAGAGAGCCATATGGTAGCCACCTATGGTTGAAGAGTAAGCTTATGCGAATGGGCAGCAGTGAACTGGAGGGGTGCTGCATTGGTCACAACAGGGCCCGCAAGGCACGCCTCCTCCTCCTCCTCTTCTTCCTCCTCCTCCTCCTTGTCCTCCTCCTCCTCATCCTTCTCCTCTTCCACGTCCTCCTCTTCTTCCGAGGTAGCTCTGCGCTGAGCCACACGGCTGCTGCTCTTCCGATTATGACAACCAGGATGAGAGGAAATAAATGGAGCCCATACCGCTGGTAGATATCCCAGTCGAGGAATGGATGTTGTGAGCACTCAGACAAAGTGGCCAGAGGCTGTTCCAAGGAGCTGACACAGCAGATGGATGTCAGACTCTAACCTCACAAGATTAGTTGAGCACAAAAATGTCTCCCAAACCTCAAGCTAAGTTATGGCATGTGAATGAATGAGACATTACAGGACCGCTTTAAAGCTGCTCGAGCAGCTGTCAACTATTGAGGTCCGAGGTGAACACGCCTCCATTCACCAGGCGTGTTTTCATGAAGGCGGGGCAGCATCTTGAAAAACCATGAAAATATGATCAGCCCTTTAAAATAGGATTAGCCAGGCAGTTAACAACCTGCTCACAGCCTTAACAACCTATCCCGCCGCTTGGTGTCGCGTCAGTTCCAAAGCGGCTGACCCGACACTTCCGAAAGTTGTGTGGAGGCGGGATGGAGGCGAGTTCGCAGCCCGCCCCCAACATCTGCAATATTCGCGCCAGACCCGCCTCCAAACCCGGCCCCCCAGGGCAATTAAAATTGCGGCTTTACTTTCCGAGGAGTGTGTGGCCTCCTTATTCCTCCGACTAATCTATATTGAAATGAATTTGCCAATTATGTGCCTATTCTTCAAGTTTATTAACATCTTGTATTTTGTCACAATCTTCCTCAGTATTAACTACACCCCCCAATTTGGTATCATCTGCAAAGGTTCTAACTTGGCAGTTTCAGATACACCCACATTATTTATAATCCAGTCCCTCTTCTCCCTCATTTGGAATTTGAGGGTCTGTAGCACACTGGGCCACACCTGGTGTTAGATGACTGTGTGATCCGCTGTCCCCCCCATCATTGTCGTTGGAACAAATTTACGAGACTAATGACAGAGGTTAGAGTGGGAATGGGAGAAGAAGTTAACATTGAAACATAGAAGATAGGAGCAGCAGTAGGCCATTCGGCCCCTCAAGACTGTTCCACCATTTAATGAGATCATGGCTGATCATCCAAATTCAGTAACCTGTCCCTGCTTTCTCCCCATATCCCTTGATCCCTTTAGCCTTAAGAGATATATCTAACTCCTTCTTGAATATATTTAATGAATTGGCCTCAACTGCCTTCTGTGGTAGAGAATTCCACAGGTTCACCACTCTCTGGGTGAAGAAATTCCTCCTCATCTCAGTCCTAAATGGCTTACCCCTTATCCTTAGACTGTGACACCTGGTTCTGGACTCCCTGCCAGCGGGAACATCCTTCCTGCATCTAGTCTGTCTAGTACTGTTAGAATTTTATAAGTTTCAATGAGAGCCCCTCTCATTCTTCTAAAGTCTAGCGAATACAAGCTCAATCGACCCAATCGCTCTTCATACGTCATTCCTGCCATCCCAGGTATCAGTCTAGTGAATCTTCGCTGCACTCCCTCCATGGCAAGAACATCCTTCCTCAGATAAGGTGACCAAAATTGCACACAATATTCAAGGTGCGGTCTCACCAAGGCCCTATACAACTGCAGCAAGACATCCTTGCTCTTGTACTCGAATCCTCTCGCTATGAAGGCCAACATACATTTGCCTTCTTAACCGCCTGCTGCACCTGCATGCTTACCTTCAGCGACTGGTGCACAAGGACACCCAGGTCTTGTTGCACTTCCTCTTTTCCCAATCTATTGCCGTTCAGATAATAATCTGCCTTCCTGTTTTTGCCACCAAAGTGGATAACCTCGCATTTATCCACATTATACTGCATCTGCCATGCATCTGCCCAATCACCCAACCTGTCCAAATCATACTGGAGTTTCTCTGCATCCTCCTCACAGCACACACGCCCACCCAGCTTTGTGTCATCTGCAAACTTGGAGATATTACATCCATTTCCCTTGTCTAGATCATTAATATATATTGTGAATAACTGGGGTCCTAGCACCGATCCCTGCGGTACTAGTTAAACTGGTGAACTACCGAGTCACACTTGCAGACAGAACAATGTGTTCGGCAAAATACACAGCTACATTGGCCGGAATCTTCCCATAAAAAATGGGTGGGTTTGGAGCGTGGGGGCAGTTAAATTGTTAAAAATGGGTCTCCCGACCTGATCCTGCCTTCAACCTGATAAGCTCCTGTTTTGCCAGGTGCGGGACGGGGGCGGGCAATGTAAGGGGGGGTGGCGTGCGCCCAGTCAGCTTCACCTCTGACTGTCCTTTGAGCGGTTCAAATCGCTCCCACACCCCTGGGTTCTAGACACCGGACTTAGGTACAGGCAGCGATACAGAAAATCGAGTAGACAAGTGGTTTGGTGTAAGAAAACTAGAATTTTATTACAAGCAGAATACAACAATCTTATGAAAATTACTGGTATGAAAATTACAGGCATAAACAATTACACTTATATGGGAATGGGGAACACACGGCACTTCGAGGGAAAGCAATTACATTAACAATCCCCTTATCTTTAATCCCACCCCCTAAACCTAACTAGGTTAAACTATGAGGGGCCAGGAATTCATGCTCACCGCTCCAGAACCTGTTGCTTTAACGGTTGTGACTTTTGGGGTCCGTTCTTGCTGTCCTTTGGGGTATCCCATCGCCACGTGGTCTCAGGGCACGGCGCTGAAGTTGTTAATGCGAAGCACCCTCCCTTTTCCTCAGCTATTGTCGTCGTCAGCCGCGATGGGTTCTCTTCTTCTTCTCCCTCGGGCGGTCGTCGGCGGTAACGTCACAGTCGGGGGTCGGTTGGCGGTTTTTACTGTTTAAAAGATTTTACTACCTATGCTTCGAATGCTAGTTTATTCGTCACGGGCGCTGCTACCCACTCTTCGAACGCCAGCTTATTCGTACTGTCCATGCATGCAACGCCAACTTATTCACCAAACGCCAGCTTATAACTAGGCATTTGGTCTTTCCCAATGCGCCTTTCGCTGCCCTTCTCTGCTTTTATCGGTTTACCTTCTTCTTCGTCTCTTCTCGTCTCATCTGCCCGTTTGTGGCCTGTGTGTCCTGTGTGGTTTTGAACTCGGGTCTCGTTCTCCTCCCACGTTTGGCCCCGGTGTAATGGGTGTCCTTGGTTGTTGAGCGGTGCGGGGAGCGAGAAGAGAGCCCACCACGAGGCCAGGGCATGAGAACGAGCAGCAGCAGGCCAAAAGCCAAACGATGAGAGGCCAGAGCAAGCGATAAGAGAGCTAAGAGAGCGATTTCCACTGATGGGCCTACAATTATACCCATTGTTCAACTCCTTATCTGTGCACCAAATCAGGTCAGTCCTTTGTTTTACTTTTGGCGGGCTCATTTAAACTGATTACAGCCATCTATTTTAACGACTTGTGGAGTGGTTGTCTCCGGGTCTAATGCCCCCGATGTCCTGGTTGTTTGTCATGGATGAAACTTAATTGTCCCCATCCTGACTTGATGGCTACTGTGAGCTGTTACCGATTAAATATGCAGAAACCTAATGGACTCGATTTTAGGCCCACTCTAGCTTGATTTGTTACAAGTCGAATGAATGCATATTCTGTGTTTACTTTGGCTGTCTGTCTCCACAGAGTCCTTCTCACAGATTCCTGCATTTTAAGTTTCGTCTCCGGGCCTGCCTGTCTGCAGAGTCCTGTTTGGTCACAAGACTGCAGAATCCATTTTGGGTACCCTGTTTTTAATAACTTGTCCAAACAGGGTCCCTTGATCCATAATTTTGGGGAGTGCGGGAATTTTGAGAACGCTAGACTTACACTCCCCCCTGTTGATACTAAACTTGCTTTAAGTATCATCCTGATGAGGTGAGCAAAATTTCCGACCCTCCATAGTCAACCTTCCCCTGTAATTACCTATCTAAGATACCCATGACACATGCACTGCCCATTCTGTAAAAATGTAGTGTACATAAGCATTCATAGAATAATTACAGTCATTTACACACATCCAAGCACAGAGGGGGTCCGACACCCCTGCACCACTTGGTACACATCATCTTTATTAACAACACATTTGAGAATCTTTATTAAAAACAATAAAAGAACATAAAAAACAACAATCTTTAATCAACGATACAAACAGCAAATTCAAACAGGTGTATCTCCCTCCACCTTAACATAATGTTCCTTTCGTTTCGGAATTCTAATATCTGACCCTTTTCCCTTGCATTGAGTGCATACTAGGTACAATACTGTCCCCAGCTGGCAAACCACGAGAATGTGGGAAGCCAGTCTGATCCACAAAGGGACCTCTATATTATTGAAAATGTCCCACCAGGGTGGAACTACAATGTCCAATATCTTAGCCCCTATCTCTACTGTTTTCTGCTCCAGAGTGTAAAAATGTTTCTGTGAAACTATAACTGCTTTGAGTATTTTGGTAAGGTTTTCTGGGAGAGGGGGAATTTCGTAGCCGAAATGCGCTCCATACTTTTGCAAGTTGGTAAAATTCTCCTTTACAGTGAGGTGAACAGTGGAGGGTTCAGGAATGGGGACAATTCGTTCCTGGGCCACTTGAACTTCTGCCTTGGGTTTAAAGCAGAAGCTGCTGTCACTTACCGGACACCAGCTATGTTGTCCATGCTGGTAGTGGGGCGCTCCTATGGTGACACAATATGTCCCACCTCCTATATATGCTACCTGCGGGGGAACATGGCCTTGTGCCATTGCCTCCATGGTACAATTTATAGGTTTCGCGCCAGCAGCTCTGAACCCGCACTATGGTTTTGAATAGGTGTTCAAATGCTGGGGACACAGGATTATGTGTGCTCCCCGGCTCCGGCACCCTGAGAGGTCAGTACCTGTCATAGCGTGCTCCCACTTTATGACATAAGGTGGGACCGCTGTGAAACGAATGTGAGCACCCCCTTGAATGACTCAAATGTTCTCAACCCTGTATACCGGCGCGGGTCGGGTTGTCCTACCCATGACCGGCATCCTAACTACTATACCCATAATGGTGTGGTTGGACCGTCCACAATCTACGTGGACTGGGTAGGCTTCAGAAGCTAGCCGGAGTTGGCACGGGCTTAATGCATTCTCAAATGGATGGAGGGCTGCGAGGTGCTTGTTGCTGATCCAGGAGGGGACTAAACCCTGTTTTAAATCCTCCAGGTTACTGCGGCCCTCACCCAGCAACCACGCCCCGTACAGCATGCACACCTTGTTCTGCACAGCCTGGTCAGAAGCATTTCTGTCCTCCCTTATGAGGGCATTTATGGTCTTTGCATGCTTCTCCAACTCCGCTATAATTTCTTTTAAATGGACCTTCATGGCCTGGTCCTCGTGTAACTCTGAACCCACTACCTTGTTCTCATCCATTAGGATTTTCTTTAACTGAGTTTTTAAACCGTTTACCTGGGTCTGTAATTCTATGTCCTCCAAACTGTTGATGACAGAGGACCCAGTGTTGAACGCAGTAAAAACATCATTCCATGCTCCCCTTCTTTGTCTCCCTGCATTACCCAAAAACTCATGGGGTGTGGTGTACAGTTCGGTTTTGTCGACATTGGCGAAATCGAACTCATAACATTTTCTGAACATCTCCTTTAATAGGGCCTGGTATAGCTGCTCTGTTTCTTTGGGGCACCACTCCAGTAAGTGCACCTCGGTGAGACTTAAAATCACAGAGGCTACCGCGTAGTGTACCCCGGTATAGCACCTGATCCGTAGGCACTAGTACCAGCCCATTCCCTGGTCCCTTGGTGGTGGCGGGGCACCCTTCCCTGTGTGTCCTCGCTGCCTGGGTCATGGGCAGGGGCTTTCGGGGGCGGGTCACAAGCTTAGTGGCATTGACTGGGACCGGGGAGTATGGGACCGCACACACCTTCAGGCTGGTATCCCACTTCATCCCCTCCCCAGCGTCTTGCCACTGCCGGTGGAAAATGATGGATATGCCTGCGGGGCAGACCCTCTCTGACCCCCACATACAGACATAAATCCCTTGATCCGGTTCCCACCACTTGTCCCAGCACACACTTAATCCCCCGTGAGTCCCTGTAATCGTCCGGTGGGTATTGTTCCCCAACTGTTCCCACTCGACTGCGGGGTCTCTCATATCTTTGCTCAGCTTTCTGAGCCACCACCACCTATCCAAAGGAATGTGTCCTTTGCACGTTAAACATACACGTTTCCTTACAGTGACGCTAACCCTTGTGGTAACGACCTGTACCCTGGGGCACAGGAGGGAGGCCTCTCCGTACGTGAACCTGGTCTGGCTGGAGTACTGAGACAAATTGGACCCCAGCCACCCTGGCCACCTTCCCTCATGGACGTAGACGGCGGTCTCCTCCACATCCCGTTCGCCACCTCCGTCGGTTACTATAGGTGCTCTCTCTCCTGAGCACCCATAGATGTGGGATTCCTCCATGTCACCTCTCTTTCCAATGCTCAGTCCTATCAGGGCGAGTAGGATTACGCCCCCCTTCATCCTGAAAGTCCTTCTGCAACAGATACAAAAACATACAGCCAGGTCCCCAAGAGATTCTCTGGCTTGGGTGAAGCATAGTCGGGTCTCGCGACCTCAACTCAAATACACACACAATTAGCAGATTACTACTTAATTAAAACTACCCATCACCTTATTTAACTTAAGCTAAACACCCAAACTTAAGCTAAATACCTAAACTTAAACTATCTACTATGCACATCCGCCGCCCGTCTCCGGGCGGCCAGGCTAATCTCTGTTCGGACTGTGGCACACCGCTCCCTTCGGCGTGGCCGCACTGTCCTGCACTGTCGGTCCCTCGCAGCCTGTGGCTGCCGGCTGGGGACCTCTGTCTTTGGACTTACCCCTGACTCGGGAGGCTGTCCCTTTAAAATGGGGAGCCGGTGACCAGGGTTTCCTTGGCTGGGGCGTCCATGGGGACCTTCTAGGGACTTTGGCGGGTGGGGTTTTCTTGGCTGGTGGGCCTTTAACCCGAACCGCCATCCCCTCCGGTGCAGTCTGTGGGCTCACCACTGCCGCTGGCTGGGGAGCTTCTTCCTCAGGCTTTACCTCTCCCGAACCTGGGCTAGGGGCAGGTAACTCTTCGCAGCCTGTTGCTGCAGGCTGACAGTCTCTGCCCCCAGGTCCCAAACCTGGGTCAGGGGCGGGGTCTTCGCCCTCGGGTCCCTCCTCATCTGGATCCCAGAAGAGTGGGGGGGGTGTCCCAATCGGTGGGCGGGATGGCCCCTCCCCTTAAACAAGCCACAGCGCCTGCCTGTGCAGTCTGTGAACTTGTTCCCGCTGCAGGCTGAGGATTTCTGTCCTCATACCTTATCCCAACTGACTGCTCTCTCTCCTTGGGTTTAAACAGTTTACACTGATTAATATAACTAGCAGCCTGTTTCAAATCTTTCCTTACCGGGACGACCTCACAGACGGGACCTTGGGCCTGGACCTGCTTTAGGTCCGGGGCCAAAGCTACCCCGTGTGCCTCCCTTGTCCCGGACTGCGGCTACCAGGCCTGCTCTACAGGGATCCCAGAACTCTCCTTCCCTGGCCCCTTGCTTGGTCACATCGTTGGTCCTTTGGTTATCCTCCCACGTGGTAGGGAGGGATCCTAAAACTATGGCCAAAAGTTTGGCCATTTCCCCAGCCTGCTCGTTCCCTGTGACTCCCATTGGGCCAAATGGGACCTTGTTAGACCTGGGTGAATCGGTCGGGTCTTCCGAATGGACCACCGTGCTGGAAGCTCCAGTGTCCACCGAATATCTCCCCTGCACCGTCTCCACCCGCATCTTAACACAGGGCCTGCTCTCCTCGTCGTTTTCAAGGGGACAAAGGTCGACAGGTTGCGCTGGCTCTAGTCAGGGCTGTGGGTTGGATGGGGCTGACGGGGTCAGAGCACCGGTAGCGGCTGCTACCCTCCCTTGGCCAGTCAATATGGACCTCATGGTGTCCAAGAATGACTGGACCGCTGTGGGAGGGATTCCTGCCTCCGCCTTTTGGGCTGGGGCTGTGGAATTCTTTCCCTTGTTGTCTTTCCAAGGGTTTTTGCACTCCTTCCGCCAATGACCGTCCTTCCCACACCCGTAACAATTCGTCTTTGTGTTGGGGGGGTTATTCCCTTCCTGATACCACTCTTCCCTACCTGGTCCGGATTTTACCTCATGCACCTTCCCCTTGGGTGGGTGTGCATCGGTTCCCCTACCGTTCTTATAGGCTAGGGTCAACTGTCTGATCACCATAAGTTCGGTGGTCTGGGGATTCTTGGGGTCGAACCAGACTTCCGCCTTGGCCCGGACCTGTGGCAAGCTGTTTGCCACCAGGCAACAGAGCCAGTGGGCCAGTGGATCCCCATTCAGGAACGCCCGGTTAGGTGCCCCTGGACAGGCACTCCAGTACACCGGCCATAACCTGTCCGCGAAAGCTTGCGGGGTTTCCCCTGCAAGCTGCACCGTCTTCTCCACACGGGAGAAAGGACTTCCCTCATTCATCCCCATGGCCTCCAGAACTTCATCCCTGAGCTCCTCATGCCTGCACTGCCCCTTCTTACACTCGCCAGAGAGGGATTGGAGGAGCCTACTCTCCAGGGAGAATAGCAGCATCTTGGCCTGCTCAGCACCATCGCAGTCGTTGACGCTGGCTGCCTGCTCTACTTCCCTGAAGTGGATCGAGGGGTCCCCTTTATCGGAGCACTTTGGGATATGGCTCACCATAGCCCTAAGCTGTTGGGTGTTAAAGGGTAATACGAACTGGTTTTGGAGGGGTCCCTCATCGTCGCCATTGACGGGTGGGCCGAACCTCCGATGCTGGGCTGGGCACATCGGTCCCGGCTCCGGTCTCACTGGCGGGGGTTGCTCCACCTCCGCTCCCACCTCTGACTCCACCCCGCCTTGCTGTCAGACCTCGCTAAAAACTGGCGCTATGGGTGGTGGTCGTGAGACCTCCTGTTCCCCAACCGGCTCATCCCTGGGCACTACCAGTGATGTTTGAACTGTCCTCCCGTCGTTTCCCATAAAATCCGCCTGGCCTGCCTTCGGGCTTATGAGGCACACCATGCCTTTCGCCTTCCTCAGGGCCAGGCTCAGATTTTCTTTCTGTTCCTTGCAGGGGCCATGATCTGCATCTTCAAACCCCTGTTCACTCGTTAACTTGTAAGCTGCCTTTACCTCTTTTACTTTCTCCTCCTGCTCTCTAACTTGCCTTGCTAGGCGGGCGTTCTTTTCCCGCAACCTTAACTCATTACCCTTGGTTTCGGTGACTTGGCACTGTAGGTATTTCAACTGGGCCTTATGTTCTCCCATTAAATGCAACATCTCCTGATTCAGGGCCTGCAATGCTACCAGTAACTTCTCCCCTGCTAGTGCCTTATCCTGGATCTCCAGGGCTGACTCCTTTAACTCGGCTGCCTGTGCTGCAACGAGCCTGTCCAAAAGCTGGACCTGCTTTTTGAAACAAATCAGCCAGACTGCCTTCTCTAAGGACTTTTTGTGTTCCCTCCCCTCTGTCCACTTAGCTGCTGCATCTACCGGACGCCCAGCCCTTAACAGAGTGGTGATCCACTTCTTTGTGATATTCACCTTGCTAAACGCATAATCAGAAATCCTTTCCTCCATCATGGTTTGCTCATCCGAACCATTGTCTACTCTATCGCACCCCTGTTGCCGGAGTCCTGCCACGGTCGCCATTTCTGTAAGGGGGTGGCGTGCGCCCAGTCAGCTTTGCCTTTGACTGTCCTTTGAGTGGTTTGAATCGCTCCCACACCCCTGGGTTCTAGATACCGGACTTAGGTACAGGAATTCATGCTCACTGATCCAGAACCTGTTGCTTTAATGGTTGTGACTTTTGGGGTCCATTCTTGCTGTCCTTTGGGGTATCCCGTCGCCACGTGGTCTTAGGGCACGGCGCTGAAGTTGTTGATGTGAAGCACCCTCCTTTTCCTCAGCTACCATCATCGTCGGGCCGCAATGGGTTCTCTTCTTCTTCTCCCTTGGGCAGTCATCGTCGGTAACGTCATGATCGGGGGTCGGTTGGCGGTTTTTACCGTTTAAAAGATTTTACTACCTATGCTTCGAACGCTAGTTTATTCGTCACGGGCGCTGCTACCCACTCTTCGAACGCCAGCTTATTCGTACTGTCCATGCATGCAACGCCAACTTATTCACCAAACGCCAGCTTATAACTAGGCATTTGGTCTTTCCCAATGCGTCTTTCGCTGCCCTTCTCTGCTTTTATCGGTTTACCTTCTTCATCTCGTCTCGTCTCGTCTGCCCGTTTGTGGCCTGTGTGTCCTGTGTGGTTTTGAACTCGGGTCTCGTTCTCCTCCCGGGTTTGGCCCTGGTGTAATGGGTGTCCTTGGTTGTTGAGCAGTGCGGGCAGTGAGAAGAGAGCTCGCCACGAGGCCAGGGCATGAGAACGAGCGGCAGCAGGCCAAAAGCCAAACGATGAGAGGCCAGAGCAAGCGATAAGAGAGCTAAGAGAGCGATTTCCACTGATGGGCCTACAATTATACCCGTTGTGCAACTCCTTATCTGCGCACCAAATCAGGTCAGTCCTTTGTTTTACTTTTGGCGGGCTCGTTTAAACTGATTACAGCCATCTATTTTAACGACTTGTGGAGTGGTTGTCTCCGGGTCTAATGGCCCCGATGTCCTGGTTGTTTGTCATGGATGAAACTTAATTGTCCCCATCCTGATTTGATGGCTACTGTGAGCTGTTACTGATTAAATATGCAGAAACCTAATGGCCTCGATTTTAGGCCCATTCTAGCTTGATTTGTTACAAGTCGAATGAATGCATATTCTGTGTTTACTTTGGCTGTCTGTCTCCACAGAGTCCTTCTCACAGATTCCTGCATTTTAAGTTTCGTCTCCAGGCCTGCCTGTCTGCAGAGCCCTGTTTTAAAAATCCTGTCGATTTGGTCACGAGGCTGCAGAAGCCATTTTGGGTACTCTGTTTTTAATAACTTGTCCAAACAGGGTTCCTTGATCCATAATTTCGGGGAGTGCCGGAATTTTGAGAACCCTAGACTTACAGCGACCAACCCGCTCCCAGGGGCATTACCTCAATTTACATATTGTAATGAGGCTGGAAGCCTCTTTTTCCCCACCCATTTTGAATTTAACTGCCTGTGGACGGGACAATTCGTGAAACCTGGCAGTTAAACCGAGGCAGGGACTGCTGCATCCAGGAGGTAAGTGGCTTTATACGTACCTCCTGGATCCAGGGTCCCTAACTAACCCACCCCCTGCGATCAGAGACCCCACCACGAGGCCTCCGATCACCTCTCCAGGCCTCCCCCCCTAGCGATGATGATGAGGCCGGCCCCGATCCTGTCTTCACCCTCCCCCCCCCGGCCCCCGAGATCCCCGATCCCCCCCACGATCCCCGATACTCCCCCGCAATCTCCCTGCAATCTCTGAACTGCCCCCGCAATCCCCACTTGCCTGCCAATAGCGCCTGTGGGAAACCCAACCTCCCAGGTTTCCCACCCACCTCTGGAAAGAAAATTCCAGCCTTTGTGTTTGGTCTCCCCAGTGTAGATGAGACCGTACTGTGAACAATGAATACAGTATACTCGAGTGGTAGAAGTAGGTGTGACACATACTCTTTTACTTCAGAGAGTCTAGCTAAAAGAAACAAAGACTGATTAACAATACCTGCACTTACCCTTAGTATTAGTCTTCCAAAGCAATTATTATTTACATAAAGTTTTAATTATGTAGCTGTACGAGCTATTCACAGTATAAACTCAAGGATCTCACCTCCCACTGTTACTCTCTCCCCTACATATTGCTGCCTTTCCCTCCTATTCATTGCTGGGGAAACACAAGATTTCCCTCTCCCTCATTCTATAAAACCCCCAAACACTGACAGGTCCCCTCCCAATGGTGCCAACGGCCCAAGTTCTTCCCTTCTCTAGTATTAGTCTATCCTCCATCTCACTATGATCATCGTCATGGGCGATCCACCAATAATATACTAAAAATGATACGTCAGCTCACACTTCCTGTGTCATATTTCTGGCACCATGTTCACATCACTAAATAGCTACCTGCTGAATGATTGACATGCAAATTTCTTAACAGGGAAATGGCAAGACAAAGCAAACCAATCAAAGCAATCATTCAAAATATTCTTTGAAGAGATTTTCTGTCATTATTTTTCTCCTTAACCCAGTGACTACATATAGGTGCAAAAATACAATTTATAACATAACAAACATGTAAAAGGAATAACATTTCCAAAAATATTTGGACCTGCCTATAAACTTTTTCTCAATGGACAAGGACCTTAGTCTAAGACAAATATTGTTCTAAACAGTGGCCTAGCAAATCACTCAGTCGCATCAAACACCTTACAGCAGTTCAAGAAGAGAGCCCAGCACCACCTTCTCAGGGCTAGGGATGGGCAATAAATGCCGGTCATGTCAATGATGCCCACATCACGATGTGCCTAAACCCTTGGCACCTGACCTTATTTTTCCCAGACCCCAGAACATCCCATTATTCTCTGAGCAAGGAGCTCATGGACTTCTTTGTCTTTAAGATTGAGACTATCCAATCAGCTGCCTCTGCCACTTCTATCCTTCCCCTAGCCCACTGGGCCAAACTTCCTCTAAGGTTCCCACCCTGCCCTAGACCTGAACTCACATCTTTCTTCAGTTTCTCTCTGATCTCCCCTCATGACCTCTCCGCGCCCATCTTGTCCATGAGACTGACTTCCTGCTCCCTCGACCCTATTCCCACTAAACTGCTGACCACCCAAATTCCTTTTCTCGCTCCCATGTTAGCTGACATTGATAATGGTTCTCTCTGCTCAGGTACTGTGCCCCCCTCTCCCTCAAATCTGCCGTCATTCTTATCTATCTAATCATAGCCAGAGAATCACTTGCAATGGCTTCTCTTCCTGCTCCTGCATCGTTACCTCTGGTGTCCCCCAAGGACCATGGCCCCCTTCTATTTCTCATCTACATGCTGCCACTCAGCAACATCATCCGAAAACACAGTGTCAGTTTCCACATGTGCACTGATGACACTCAGCTCTACCTCACTACTTCTTCTCTTGACCCCTCCACGGTCTCTAAATGGTCAGACTGCTCGTCTGACATACAGTTCTGTATGAGCAGAAATTTTCTCCAATTAAATATTGCAAGATCGAAGCCATTGTTTTCGGTCCCCGCCACAAACTCTGTCCCCTAGCCACTGACTCCATCCCTCTCCCTACCATCTGTCTGAGACTGAACCACACTGTTCGCAACCTTGGTGTCATATTTGACCCTGAAATGAGCTTCCGACCACATATCCGCGGCATAACTAAGACCGCCTATTTCCACCTCCGTAACATTGCCCGCCTCTGTCTCTGCCTCAATTCATCTGCTGCTGAAACCCTCATCCATGCCTTTGTTACCTCTAGGCTTGACTATTCCAACGCACTCCTGCCTGGCCTCCCACATTCTAACTTATATAAACTTGAGGTCATCCAAAACTCAGCTGGTCATATCCTAACTCACACCAAGTCCCGTTCACCCCTGTGCTCGCTGACCTACATTGGCTCCCGGTTAAGCAATGCCTCGATTTTAAAATTCTCATCCTTGTTTTCAAATAATAATCATGATTTACAGTTTTATAGAATAATAGACATTAATGGAATTTAGTTTTCAAACAAGCAAAAATCTCAGAATCCCATATAACAGAAACAGAGCTTGATTTATTCAGCCACCATAAATTATTGACCCCAATAATACATTGGATATGGCATACTACAGCCTATCCTTTGATTTCCCACAAGCAATGCTAAGGGAGATCTGCTAATACATAAATAAATATGGAGGAACACTCCCGACCAGAACTGAATAAAATGAAAATCAGGAGCAACAACTGGAGCTGCAAAGAAAGCAGGAATTGCCCTGTTGGAAATAAGTAATTACAGAGCTTGGATTAGTCCCAGTAAAAAGTGAAGGAAATAGGATCTGCACTGGGTAGAAAGAATAAAAGGAAGAAAGGTCAAATGGTGGAACTGAAGATGGAGCAAATATGGCCACTGAAAGGAATCAGTCTATTTAGAGCCTTCAGCTGTCTCTGTCACAATCTCTCAGCTCTCTCTCGAAACTCTTCCTTCCTCTTTCCCTACCTTTAAAAGCCTCCTCAAGGCTAAACTTTTTCACGATGCTTTCGATCATCTCTCTAAACCCTTCCGCTAATGCTCACTGTTCGTTTTCTGTTTATAAAGCACCTTAGTATGTTGTCTATATTAAGGTACTATAGAATTGCAAGTTAGTGTTGTTGGTTTCATGGCAGTTAGTGTTGATTGGTTATTGCCTTCTCCCGCCTGTTCATTTTTCTAGGTGGTTTTTGATTGGACTCTTTGATCGATAGCATCTTTGTTGGTTTCAGTTTATTTGGCGATTCAAGCCAATCGTAATCTTTTTGCATGCCAAAATCTGAAATGATGCTCTTGGTGTGACCGATGAATGCTGGTCACAAAACCATATATCTATTATATTATTAAATTGGCTGTGGTGTGCCAAATTGCATTGAAAGGTCTTAATGTAACCATCTTCCTGTGACAGTATTGCTGTCTTTATGGGACTTTCCAATGTCATGTGACAGTCTGTGATGATGTAGTGTAACAGTGAGAGATAGAAATTGGTCTTCAATGTGCCCATTTTCCAGGCCAAAAAGGACCAATATGGCAGCACAACGTCCTGCGCCAGATCTGCGCTGGCGTTATCGGAAATGCCACATTGGTAAAGGCGTCCCAGGGTGGCTACATAACACAGGCGTTCGACCCCACATTTACATATGGATGGGACCGAACACCTGTTCTAGCTTCCCCACCACCCCCTGAAATCGCTTGGTGATCAGCGGAGCAGGTATCAGGCCTGCTCGCTTAGGATTCTTCAGCAGCCCTTGTGGCTGCCAACAAAAGATAAGGTTCTATTTTATTAATATATAAATCTGTCCAAAATTGTTGCTGTGGGGCCACGAGTGATCCCCGACTCCAGAACACTCACAAATCGGCCTCCCACCCATTGCAGTTCCACACCCCTCCCAGGACTTACCTTACCAGTGAGGCAAGTGGCCCGACATTCATCTTTGTAAAAGGGGCAAGCTGACTGTGGAGGTGCAACAGACACCAGCAGCTCACCCAAATTAGGCAAATAAGGCGCGAGGCCCAAATTAGGGTAGTCTGGCATGCTTCCCCCTCCAACTTTAGCAATTGGCAGATCGAGCTCACCTTTCTTTTGATACTCTCCTATTACAGCATCGCCCTGCCTCTTGAATGATACCAGTTTTTAATTTCAATTATTACTCATCGCATGAAGAAGTGCTTCCTGACCTTCGTGCTTGTAAAGTCTGTGGGTTGTGCAGTTAATTACGACACAGACTTCAGGAGTAACATACAACAGGACTTTACTATTCGAAGGTCAGGGCGAATCTGCCCTATAAATCATGCCACAGCACTTATATACCGGTGTGGTCACCGTCGGTATTACTGTATACAGAAGCCAAACAAATAGTGCCACACCTAAAATAGTTCTCTTAAAGGTGAACGGTTACATACAATAGTCTCTTAAAGGTAGACGGTTACATACGCTACAATCCTCCCTTTTTAGCTTACAACATACGTATTCCCCATTAAACATAACATATATTCAACTTCATGTAAAACAATTTACAGATATAGTCTCTGCGGAAAACAGTTCACAGGTTCAGTCTCTGTGGGAACAGTTCACAGATTCAGTCTCTGGTCTTGACTCGGTCCGAACAACATCTCTGTGGTGTAGCCGGTTCACATTGCTAGCGTGACTCATCCAATAGTCTTTCCCTTGACGTAACAGCTTGAACTTCCGTCCTGCTGAACCAGCAGTGCTGACTTTTACAAACAGCTGGACTGCCTTAGTAATTTTTCCCTACTTTCCCATTAGAAGTGATAATGATTTAGATGGTTATCATCTTCGGCTTCGTCTTTTCCTTTTTTGCTTCTTGGAGACTCTCGGGGCTCCCTTCTCAGCTGCCAGCTGTAGCGCCACCATCTCCCTATGTTCCTTAGACTTTAAGTGCTTCATCCTGATTTCTGCACTTTGGGAGTTTTCATCACAAGCTGGGCAGACCAAGTCCTCGTAATATTCCGTGTCACTCAACAGGTCATGGTAATATTCGGTGTCATCCTGAGCTAGTCTAGCGAGAGGGCCTGCTACTTCTTCCTTACCCAACTGGACGTTAGCCGACTGTTGTTCCCTCCCTAGACATCTTTCCTGAAGGGACTTCTTCATGCGTTCATAGTCATCCCGCTCTTCCTGGGTTTCCTGCAAATCCTTCACTAAGGACCTCATTTGTGATTTCAATACTTCCCCTTCCATCGGGGATTGATTGATCGGGTTATTCAATCCTTCTACTGGAGCAGCTGTTTCAACATTCTGTTGTTCACATAGACGTGATTCAGTGTACTTTTGGCATCCCAGTAAAATCTGTGTTGCAACCTCAGCTATTTCCATAACTTTTGAGGGCTCCGAACTCCTTCCCTTTGAAGATTGAAGCTCGTGTTCAAATTGTTCCCATTGCAGAGTCTTGTCCCTCAGCATATGAAGGAGTTGGCTGACCGTTAACTCTTCCACGGGAACACTGTGGATCAGAGTCTTCTCCATTTCATCCACCTTTTTTTCCTCTTGTACTTTGGCTTTCAGCGCTCGGAGAAGTTGCGCCTTGATGCTCTCTAGCTCATGTTCAGGGGCCATTCTTACAGTCTCTGTGTTTCTTACAGTTTCCTTTTCTTCCACTGAAAGGATTCCCAGTTGAATCTGTTCTTCAAGTTGTTGAACCTCGGTTATTGCCGCCTCATATTTGTCTTGGGTTTCCTTCAATATTTTTATGAGTTCTTGGACATCTTGTCTTTCATGTTCTGCCATGTCTTTCACCTCTAATTTCTCATCTATGGATGGAACTTCTACCGATGAGTCTGTCTTGGCCTTGAGCTCATCAAGAATTTCCTGCAGCCTTTGGACTTCTTGCTCATGTTCAACCTTTAGTTGCTCATATGCTTCTACTGAAACTAGCTTTTCGGAGGTTGCCGAGTTAACCCCCTCCAGAATTATAGCCTGGGCCTGTTCATACTGTTCTTTCAACTTCTCACACTCTGCTTGTAAGGAGTCGTAGAGAAGAACTGGAATAAAATCCTGGCTTCCTGAAGATTCCTCTTCATTTGCTTCTTTCGCAATTTTCTGTTGGAGTTCAGCCAAGGCTGCTATGCTATCTGCCTCTCGAAGCCTCACTGCCATCAAATCTTCTTTATTCTTGCAGTCTATCTCAGCCATTTTCCCTTTACTTTCATTTAACTGAGTGAGTAGTCCCTTATTCTGGGCTGAGAGATATTGCACCTTCTCCTGTAGACCATTGCACTCCTTCTCTGCTCGACATAGCTGGTTACTGCTGATTTGGTTCTGTGTTTCAAGTTCCAACATCCTTTGCTTAGCTTCTTTCAGTTTCACCCCTATAAGCTCCTCTTGCAACATGGCCACATTATTCTCATCAGGTAAAGAAGCGTTTCTCTTTTCTATGTCCAAGATTTTTTTCTGCATCTCTTTAAGTGCACATTGCGATTCAGCTTCTCTTAACCTTGCCTGCACTAGCTCCGTCTCCAATTGCAGGACAAAATCCTCAGTGTAGCGTGGTTTGCCTTTATGCTGTATCTCTAGATCATGCAAATATTCTAACTCCTGAACATCATAAGGGAGATGTGATCGGTAATTGGTCATGATGGCTCTATGGTCGCTCTCTGCTTGAGCCAGCAGGTTCTGTTGTCTTTCCAGACTCTCCCATTCGGTGTCATAGAACTTTTTCATTGTTTTCATCTCTTGTACGAGACGGTAACTCAATTGTTCTAATTGTTGTCGTTCTTTGAGATAACGTTGAGTTCGAGCCCGGTGTTCCTCCGTAATGCATATGTCTGTAACTTGAACAGACTCAGAATTCTCTGTCTTTATACACGCCATCGTTTTTCCAACCTTAGTCAGTGAGTTCATGTTAACCTTGTTTTTCATACTTGGGCTGGACTTATCGTCTTCCGGCTCAGAGTCTGAGCTGCTTGTCTGCACCGAGTCCTCACTCGTCATTGCTTGTAGGTAGTGCCATTCCATGTCTATTTTCTTGATCCACTCCCGTCCTAGAAGTGGTGGTCCTCCCTCAGGTAGTACGTATAAGTTCATTCTTGGGTGTTCTTTACCCCTATCTCTCACCTTGACTCTTATCTTTCCCATGGGGTATACTTTATGCCCCGTGTATGTCTGCAATACGAACTTGGTATCTCTTAAGGGTATATGTGAGAATAGCCTGTGGTAATCCCTTCGATTTATGACTGATACAGCTGATCCAGTGTCCAACTCCATTTTCACTTGGACTCCAGCTATTTTTAGCATGACCCAGATAGTTTGTAGGTCAGCTTCCTTACTCACATTATGAATTCTCAGACTACCCAGCTCCTGGCCGTTTGGGTCTGAGTCTGAATTCTGTTCGTCTGAACTCTTCTCAGCCACCTTGTGTACCTTGTTGTACTTTTCCTGTGATGGCTTCCTTTGGTTGTTGGTCTTCTTCCCTGACCGGCATACCTTAGCGATGTGACCCAGTTTGCCACATTTCCTACATTCCTGGTTCTTAAACCAGCATTGGTTCTGATCGTGTGTTGTCTTCCCACAGCGATAGCATTTTGTTATACTCGAGGTAATTTGGTCCACACCGAGTGCCGCTGCCTTTAGCTGCATTTCCGCAGTTCCTTTCGCTGCGGCTTCGTGCGATGCTGCTATAAGGACAGCCCTGTCTAGTGTAAGGTCGTTCTCTTCGAGTAGTCGCTTTTGCGTCCCTTCCTTGGACAGTCCGCATACGAACTTGTCTCGCAATGCCTCTGTCAGATTCCCTTCAAACTGGCAGTATTTCGCTAGTCTACGCAGTTCGACCAAGTATTCCGCGTTGCTTTCGTCTTTCCGTTGCGTTCTCGCATAGAATTTGAATCGTTCAGCCAACATCAACGGTGTGGGGTTCAAGTGATCCTTCAGAACAGCCACTATCTCATCGAAAGTCTGATCCGCCGGTTTAGCTGGTGATAGTAGATGCTTCAAGAGCCCGTATGTCTTTGCGCCCATCGAGTTTAGCAAGGTTATAGCTTTGTCGTCTTCTTCTATTTTGTTGGCCTCACAATAGATCTCAATGCGTTCCACGTACGTGGCCCAGTCTTCTACTTCGGAATTAAAATCGTTGATGTTACCACGCTTAGGCATCTTCCTCTCTTTGGGAACAACACAAGTATTTCTTTAAATTATTATTTCTTTTTTTTTTCCTAAGATGGCGGTTTTCCCGCAAAAATGGCGGTTTCCCGCTCTTATCTTCTCTCCCCGCCCACTTCAATGGCGGTTTCCTGCTTCTGTCTTCTTCCCCGCCTAATGGCGGCTTCCCGCGTTTCTTCCCTGGCGGGAGGGGTACACTTTCCCCACGGGCGACGGCCGCTGGCTTTCAGGTTCACAGCCTGCGCGTCGGCTTCAAGGCTTTCCCTTTTTTTTTTATTTTATGGCAGGGCGACCGGCTCTGGGTACCCCGTTGACGGCGAACAGGTTCAGCCGCTGGGCTGGCTCTCGCACAGTTCCCCTTGCTCGGCTCTGTCTCTCTCCCGCTCGCTCGGCTCTACCGGCGCTGGGTACACCCCGTTGACGGAGGACAGTTCAGCCGCTGGACTGGCTCTCGCACAGTTCCCCTTGCTCGGCTCTGCCTCTCTCCCGCTCGCTCAGCTCTACCGGCGCTGGTTACACCCCGTTGACGGAGGACAGTTCAGCCGCTGGACTGGCTCTCGCGCAGTCTCTCTTGGTCGGCTCTGCCTCTCCCGCTTGCTCGGACCCCAATTGCGCCTCCCAGCCCTCTCGCAGTCCAGTGCTTCTCTCCCCGGCTGCGGCTGAGTTTCTCTCTTCCCGCGCCTACGCTCCCGGTCGCAGCGCTTCGTGGCTTCGGTCACCGCCCGGCTTTTCCCGCCGGTCGCGGTCTCTCACGACGCCGTTGGACCCGACTTTTTGTCCGGCTCCTTTTCCCCCTCGACCGTGGTCGAGTGCCCAGCCCTTATCCTCCGGCTATTCTTTTCACTTTCCCTTACTCACAGTCACCGTGGCAGAAGGGACAGTCAGTGCCTGTTGCTGATGGAAGTTTTTGTCGCTAAAGTCTTCCTCCTTTCTATTGCTGCAGCCTTGAGTTTTCTCCCAGCCGAATGACGAGGGCGGTTGCCTCTTTTTGACGCTCTTTCGTTGCTTGAAAATATTGTTGCCGCAGGGTACGATCGGACTCGTCGCCACTGTAAAGTCTGTGGGTTGTGCAGTTAATTACGACACAGACTTCAGGAGTAACATACAACAGGACTTTACTATTCAAAGGTCAGGGCGAATCTGCCCTATAAATCATGCCACAGCACTTATATACCGGTGTGGTCACCGTCGGTATTACCGTATACAGAAGCCAAACAAGTAGTGCCACACCTAAAATAGTTCTCTTAAAGGTGAACGGTTACATACAATAGTCTCTTAAAGGTAGACGGTTACATACACTACAGTGCTGAACTGACCTTTTATCACTTTAGGCATAGTTACCTGTGTATCTTATGAGGTAGAGGGATTTGGTTACTGAAATCTCTAAAGAATTGCGGGAGCTTCTGTCCCCAGTAACAAGTTGGTACATTTTGAAAAGTAAATGCTTTCATTTGTCAAAACAGCAGAAATTCTGCACACTGATAGGTTTATCAAACTGCTGGCTGGCTCTCCTTGATTATACAAACATCAAGATATGTGCTCCCTCTAAAAATTCAGCGATGCACATGAATTTAAAAGGATTCTGTTCCCCTAACGTACAGGTCATCTGTGAAACACACAACGCTTACATTTTATTAGCTAAATTTCATTTTTCTGTACATGATTTTTTTTTAACATTCCAAATAATTTATTGCTGACAGTGTTATTGAATAGGGTAACAACAAACAACAACTTAAATTCATATAGCGCCTTTAACGTAGTAAGGAGGAGAGAGCGTTAGAAAGGCAGAGAGGTTTACGGAGGGAACTTCAGAGCTTTAGGGCCTAGAAATGGCTGCCAATGGGGGAGCGTTAAAAATTGGGGAAGCAGAGATAACCGACCATAGGGATAGCTCTTGGGTAACCCCAAATGTTGGCATTGAAATTATCAAGCTTGACATTTGTCCAAAACGCTTAAAAATAAATCTAAGCACAATAGATCCAAGTGCATATTAGTGTATAGGCTCACTGATTCAGACTCAAGCAGCAATGCAAAGGCATCTGTCTGGTGGCGCCTCATTTTGTCAACCTACAATGGGGTGGAACATTCTTTGTCGTTTTCTATATGCTGCATAATCCTACAATACAGAGGGGACCAAAACTGTAGTTTGATGAAAAATCTGTATGTCTCTCTACTTAAAAAATATCACATTCTGCAACTGATTGTTTGCAATGTCATAAGCAATTCAATTTTTTTTAATGTTATCGCTGATACTGTGTTACTGGGATATTTTTATCAGTGTGTAAAGTGCACGAGTCGTAAGTGCACTTTGCAAAAGTATGATTTGCGTAACATACCATCAACATCAATTTACAACATGGGCGTGCTCTGAAATGTATTTTATCCTCTGTTGCGCAATGAGAGCCATTAAATGATAACTAACTTGTTTATCTTCTCTTCAAATAGCAGCAAATTGCTGAAGCTATTTCTTAACTTCTCCCCACCCAATACAAACCCTGGCTTTAGGCTCCTGCTCAGTCCTTCACCAAAACTTTCCTTTGTGTTCCTGTATAGGTTTAATAAATGGAAGCATTGCAACTGTGATACTTTGCTAAATAGCAACCAAATGTTTCCTGTTTCATACCGAGTTAAGTTATATGAAAAGTTGCCATTGTTACTGACTTGCAGTGCTCATGATCCCCGAAAGAGCAGCAACTCCAAATCGACAGCGGTGAGTTTTGCCCCTGTGCAGAACACATTTTCAGGAGTCTTTTCCCTGATCTCAGAACGTTGTAAAACCTTGCAAGCCTTTCTCACCGCAAATCCGATCATACTGCGCAGATAGCACCACCTGGTGGACAACTGTGATCAATCTTTCCACAAAACCGCACGTCAATAATTCCACAATAAGCTGCCATTCATTAATTTAACAGTGAAGTACAGATCAATAATAACTCAGAACAAAAATTCAATCAACTGCAGTTCAGTAATTCAACAAATGTTGTTCAATAATTCAATATACTGTTCAAAACTACAATAAATTGCATTTCAGTAATAATTGAACAAAACACTGCCAATCAATAATTTAACAATAAAATGTTTTCAAACATTCAACAATAAGATGCAGATCAATAAAAATTTACCAACCAACTACATTTAAATAAAAACGTCCACAATTAACTGCAGACCCATAATTCAGCAATAAATTGCAGTCCAATAAATGAAAAGCAATCAGGAATTCTGATGATAAAATACAATAAACTGAAATTCAATTAATTGACTACTGTGCAATAAGAAGCTCCAGAATGAGCTGCAGATCTAGAATTTAACCATAAACTACAATTCAATAAAATTTAAATCAAAAGGTTTAAAAATGTAATTCAATAAGTGGCAGTTTAATAATGATTCAACAATAAACAAACATTCAGTAATAATTCAATATACTGCAGTTCAATAAAAATTCAATAAGCAGATCAATAATAATCCAACAATATACAAGGCCCAGTAATAATTCACCAAGAAACTATGGTTCAATAATAATTCAATAAATCAATAATAATTCAATAAACTGCAGTTCAACAATTATTTGATCCAACAATAAGCTGCAGATCAGCAATGATTCAATAAACAGATCAATAACAAATGAATAAACTTTAAAGTAAGAATTCAACATTAAACTGCAGTTTAAAAATTCAGCAATAATTAGATCAATAATAATTTAAACGGCAATTATAATTACATAGGATAGACGGCACCGAAACAGGCCATTCGGCCCAACCAGTCCATGCCGGCATTTATGCTCCACTCGAGCCTCCTCCCATCTTTCCTCATCAAAATCTATCAGCATAACCCTCTGTTCCCTTCTCTCTCATATGCTTATCTAACCACCACTTAAATGCATCTATACTATTCACTTCAACCACTTCATGTAGTAGCGAGTTCCACATCAATAATAATTCAACAATTCTATAATAAACTGCAGATCAGTAATAATTCAATTACCAGATCAAGAAATTCAGCCCAATAGTTGAAAAACAAACTGCAGTCCAATAAAATGCAACAATAAAAACACCGTATCAATAAAAGCTCAACATCAACTACTGTACAGTTCAATGAAACGACAATAATAAAATGCAGATCAATAATTCAATGATAAAAAGCAGTTCAACGTTGATTTAACAAATTCCAGAGAAATAGTTAAATAAACTACAGTTCAATAATAATTCAACCATAAAATGCAGATGAATAATTGTAAAAAGTTAACCTCAATAATTCAGCAATCAATTTCACTTCAATAATAATTCAATAAACTATATGCCAATAAAAATGCTATTATTTGTTCAGTAATACTACAGATCAATTAACTACATTTCAATAAAAAGATCGACAATAAACTGCTGGCCCTTAGTTCAGCAATAAACTGCAGCCCAAAAATCCAACAGTAGACTGAAGATTGATCACCCAACAGTAGACTGAATATCGATAATCCAACAGTACACTGAAGATCAATAATCTAACAGTACACTGAAGATCGATAATCCAACAGTATACTGAAGACCAATGATCCAACAGTATACTGAAGATCAATAATACAACATTACACTGAAGGTCGAGGATCCAACAGTACACTGAAGATCGATGATCCAACAGTACACTGAAGATCGATGATCCAACAGTATACTGAAGATCAATAATACAACAGTACACTGAAGATCGATGATCCAACAGTACACTGAAGATCGATAATCCAACAGTACAATGAAGATCGATAATCCAAGAGTACACTGAAGATCGATAATCCAACAGTACACTGAAGATCGATGATCCAACAGTACACTGAAGATCGATAATGCAACAGTACAATGAAGATCGATAATCCAACAGTACACTAAAGATCGATGATCCAACAGTACACTGAAGATCGATGATCCAACAGTACACTGAAGATCGATAATCCAACAGTACACTGAAGATCGATGATCCAACAGTAAACTGAAGATCGATAATCCAAGAGTACACTGAAGATCGATGATCCAAGAGTACGCTGAAGATGGATGATCCAAGAGTACACTGAAGATCGATAATCCAACAGTACACTGAAGATTGATAATCCAACAGTACACTGAAGATCGATGATCCAATAGTACACTGAAGATCGATGATTCAACAGTACACTGAAGATCGATGATCCAACATTATACTGAAGATCGATAATCCAACAGTACACTGAAGATCGATAAACCAACAGTACACTGAATATCGATGATTCAACAGTATACTGAAGATCGATAATCCAACAATACACTGAAGATCGATGATCCAACAGTAGACTGAAGATCGATAATCCAACAGTACACTGAATGGTTATCCAACAGTACACTGAAGATCGATGAATCAACGGTACACTGAAGATCAATAATCCAACAGTAAACTGAAGAGCGGTAATCCAACAGTACAGTGAAGATCAATGATCCAACTGTATACTGAAGATCGAGGAACCAACAGTAGATTGAAGCTTGATAATACAACAGTACAGTTAAGATCAATAATCCAACAGCATACTGAAGATCGATAATCTGGCTGATCACTGAAGATGGATACTCCAACAGTACACTGAAGAACGTTAATCCAACAGTAGAGTGCAGATCAATAATCCAACAGGACACTGAAGATCGATAATCCAACAGTACACTGAAGATCGATGATCCAGCAGTACACTGAAGATCGATAATCCAACAGTACACTGAAATCGATGATTCAACAGTACACTGAAGATGAATAATCCAACAGTAAACTGAAGAACGGTAATCCAACAGTACAGTGAAGATTGATGATCCAACAATACAGTGAAGATCGATGATCCAACATTATACTGAAGATCAATAATCCAACAGTACACTGAATGGTAATCCAACAGTACACTGAAGATCGATGATCCAACAGTACACTGAAGATCGATGATTCAACAGTATAGTGAAGATCAATAATCCAACAGTACACTGAAGAACAGTAATCCAACATTAGATCGAAGACCAATGATCCAACAGTAAGCCGAAGAACGGTAATCCAACAGTACAGTGAAGATCGATGATTCAACAGTACACTGAAGATCAATAATCCAACAGTGAACTGAAGATCGATAATCCAACAGTACACTGAAGATTGATGATCCAACAGTACACTGAAGATCGATAATCCAACAGTACACTGAAGATCGATGATTCAACAATACACTGAAGATCGATAATCCAACAGTACGCTGAAGAATGGTAATCCAACATTACAGTGAAGATCGATAATCCAACAATACACTGAAGATCGATGATCCAATATTACACTGAAGATTGATGGTCCAACATTACACTGAAGAGCGATGATTCAACAGTAGACTGAAGATCAATAATCCAACAGTGAACTGAAGATCGATAATCCAGCAGTACACTGAAGATCGATAATCCAATCGTACACTGAAGATCGATAAACCAACACTGCACTGAATATCGATGATTCAACAGTACACTGAAGAGTGGTAATCCAACAGTACACTGAAGATCGATGATCCAACAGTACAGTGAAGATCGATGATCCAACAGTACACTGAAGATCGATGAATCAACAGTAAACTGAAGATCAATAATCCAACAGTAAACTGAAGAGCGGTAATCCAACAGTACAGTGAAGATCAATGATCCAACTGTACACTGAAGATCGAGGAACCAACAGTAGATTGAAGATCGATAATACAACAGTACACTGAAGATGGATAATCCAAGAGTTCACTGAAGATCGATAATCCAACATTACACAGTAGATCGATAATCCAACAGTACAGTGAAGACTGATAATCAAACTGTACACTGAAGATCGATGATCCAACAGTACACTGAAGATCAATATTCCAACAGCATACTGAAGATCGATAATCTGGCAGATCACTGAAGATGGATACTCCAACAGTACACTGAAGAACGTTAATCCAACAGTAGAGTGCAGATCAATAATCCAACAGTACACTGAACATCGATAATCCAACAGTAGACTGAAGATCGATGATCCAAAAGAACACTGAAGATCGATGATCCAACAGTACACTGAAGATCAATAGTCCAACAGCTTACTGAAGATCATTAATCCAACAGTACACAGAAGATTGATGATTCAACAGTACACTGAAGATCAATAATCCAACAGTACACTGAAGAACGGTAATCCAACAGTACAGTGAAGATCGCTGATCCAACAGTACACTGAAGATCGAGGATCCAACAGTACACTGAAGATGGATAATCCAACAGTTCACTGAAGATCGATATCCAACAATACACTGTAGATCGATTATCCAACATTACACTGAAGATCGATGTTTCAACAGTACACTGATCAATAATCCAACAGTACACTGAAGATCGATGATCCTGCAGTGCACTGAAGATTGATGATCCAACAGTACACTGAAGATTGATGATTCAACAATACACTGAAGATCAATAATTCAACAGTATGCTGAAGAAAGGTAACCCAACAGTACAGTGAAGATCGAGAATCCAACAGTACACTGAAGATCAATGATTCAACAATACACTGAAGATCAATAATCCAACAGTATGCCGAAGAAAGGTAATCCAACAGTACAGTGAAGATCGAAATCCAACAGTACACTGAAGATCGATGATCCAACAGTACACTGAAGATCGATAATCCAACAGTACACTGAAGATCGATGATTCAACAGTACACTGAAGATCGATGATTCAACAATACACTGAAGATCGATAATGCAACAGTACACTGAAGATCGATGATCCAACAGTACACTGAAGATCGATGATTCAACAATACACTGAAGATTGATGATCCAACAGTACACTGAAGAACGATAATCCAACAGTACACTGAAGATCGATGATTCAACAATACACTGAAGATCGATAATCCAACAGTACACTGAAGATCGATAATCCAATAGTACGCCGAAGAATGGTAATCCAACAGTACAGTGAAGATCGATGATCCAACAATAAACTGAAGCTCGATGATCCAACATTACACTGAAGATTGATGATCCAACATTACACTGAAGAGCGATGATTCAACAGTAGACTGAAGATCGATGATCCAGCAGTACACTGAAGATCGATAATACAATAGTACACTGAAATCGATGATTCAACAGTACACTGAAGATCAATAATCCAACAGTACACTGAAGAACGGTAATCCAACAGTACACTGAAGATCGTTAATCCAACAGTACAGTGAAGATCGATGATCCAATAATACAGTGAAGGTCGATGATCCAACATTATACTGAAGATCGATAATCCAACAGTACACTGAATGGTAATCCAACAGTACACTGAAGATCGATGATCCAACAGTACACTGAAGATCGATGATTCAACAGCACAGTGAAGATCAATAATCCAACAGTACACTGAAGAACAGTAATCCAACATTAGATCCAAGAGCAATGATCCAACAGTACGCCGCAGAATGGTAATCCAACAGTACAGTAAAGATCGATAATCCAACAGTACACTGAAGATCAATGATCCAACAGTACACTGAAGATCGATAATCCAGCAGTACACTGAAGATCGATAATCAAACAATACACTGAAGCTCAATCATCCAACAGTACACAGAGAACACTGAAGAGCAATAATACAAGAGTACACTGAAGAACGGTAATCCCACAGTACAGTGAAGATCGATGATCCAACAGTACACTGAAGATCGATAATCCAACAGTAGACAGAAGATCGCGAATCTAACGGTACACTGAAGATCGATAATCCAACAGGACACTGAAGATCAATGATGCATCAGTACACTGAAAATCAATAATCCAACACTACACTGGAGATCGATAATCCAACAGTACACTGAAGATCGATCATTCAACAGTACACTGAAAATTGATGATCAAACAGTGTACTGAAGATCGAAAATCCAAAAGTACACTGAAGATCGATGATCCAACAGTACACTGAAGATCGATGATCCAACAGTACACTGAAGATCAATAATCCAACAGCACAGTGAAGTTCGATGATCCAACAGCACACTGAAGATCGATGATCCAACAGTACACTGAAGATGGATAAGCCAACAGTTCTCTGAAGATCGATAATCCAACATTACACTGTAGATCGATGATCCAACCGTACACTGAAGATCGATAATCCAACAGTACACTGAAGATCGACGGTTTAAGCGAACACTGAAGAGCAATAATCCAACATTACACTGAAGAACGATAATCCCACAGGACAGTTAAGATCGATGATCCAACAGTACACTGAAGATCGATAATCCAACAGTAGACAGAAGATCGCTAATCCCACGGTACACTGAAGATCGATAATCCAACAGGACACTGAAGATCAATGATGCAACAGTACACTGAAAATCAATAATCCAACACTACACTGGAGATCGATAATCCAACAGTACACTGATGATCGATAAACCAACAGTACACTGATGATCGATAACCCAACACTACACTGAAGATCGATCATTCAACAGTACACTGAAAATCGATGATCAAACAGTGTACTGAAGATCGAAAATCCAAAAGTACACTGAAGATCGATGATCCAACAGTACACTGAAGATCGATGATCCAACAGTACACTGAAGATCGATGATCCAACAGTACACTGAATATCGATGATCCAACAGTTCTCTGTACATCGACGATCCAACATTACACTGTAGATCGATAATCCAACAGTACACTGAAGATCGATAATCCAACAGTACACTGAAGAGTGATGATCCATCAGTAAATTGAAGATCAATAATCCAACAGCATACTGAAGATCGATAATTTGGCAGATCACTGAAGATGGTTAATCCAACAGTACATTGAAGATCGATGATCAAACAGTGCACTGACGATCGATAATCCAACAGTACACTGATGATCGATGATCCAAAAGTACACTGAAGATCGATAATCTAACAGTACACTGAAGATTGATAATCCAACAGTACACTGAAGATCGATGATCCAACAGTACACTGAAGATCGATGATCCAACAGTACACTGAAGATCAATAATCCAACATAACACTGAAGATCGATGATCCAACTGTACATTGAAGATCGATGATCAAACAGTGCACTGACGATCGATAATCCAACAGTACACTGATGATCGATGATCCAAAAGTACACTGAAGATCGATAATCTAACAGTACACTGAAGATTGATAATCCAACAGTACACTGAAGATCGATGATCCAACAGTACACTGAAGATCGATGATCCAACAGTACACTGAAGATCAATAATCCAACATAACACTGAAGATCGATGATCCAACTGTACATTGAAGATCGATGATCAAACAATGCACTGACGATCGATAATCGAACAGTACACTGATGATCGATGATCCAAAAGTACACTGAAGATCGATAATCTAACAGTACACTGAAGATCTATAATCAACAGCATACTGAAAATCAATAATCCAACAGTATACTGAAGATCAAATTCGAACAGTACAGTGAAGATCGATAATCCAACAGTACACTGAAGATCGATGATCCAACAGTACACTGAAGATCGATGATTCAACAGTACACTGAAGATCGATGATCCAACAGTACACTGAAGATCAATAATCCAACAGTAAACTGAAGAGCGGTAATCCAACAGTACAGTGAAGATCAGTGATCCAACAGTAGACTGAAGATCGATAATACAACAGTGCACTGAAGATGGATAATCCAAGAGCTCACTGAACAGCGATAATCCAACATTACACAGTAGATCGATAATCCAACAGTACAGTGAAGACTGATAATCGAACAGTACGCTGAAGATCGTGATCCAACAGTACACTGAAGATCAATAATCCAACAGCATACTGAAGATCGATAATCTGGCTGATCACTGAAGATCGATAATCTGGCTGATCACTGAAGATGGATACTCCAACAGTACACTGAAGAACGTTAATCCAACAGCAGAGTGCAGATCAATAATCCAACAGGACACTGAAGATCGATAATCCAACAGCATACTGAAGATCAATAATCCAACAGTACACTGAAAAACGGTAATCCAACAGTAGACTGAAGATCGATGATCCAACAGTACACTGAAGATCGATGATCCAACAGTACACTAAAGATGGGTAATCCAACAGTTCACTGAAGATCGATAATCCAACAGTACAGTGAAGATCGAAAATCCAACAGTACACTGAAGATCGATGATCCAACAGTACACTGAAGATTGATGAATCAACTGTACATTGAAGATCAATAATCCAACAGTGAACTGAAGATCGATAATCCAACAGTACACTGAAGATCGCTAATCCAACAGTACACTGAAGAATGATGATCCAACAGTACACTGAAGATCGATAATCCAACAGTACGCCGAAGAAAGGTAATCCAACAGTACAGTGAAGATCGATAATCCAACAGTACACTGAAGATGGATGATCCAACATTACACTGAAGATTGATGATCCAACATTACACTGAAGTGCGATGAATCAACTGTACATTGAAAATCAATAATCCAACAGTGAACTGAAGATCGATAATCCAACAGTACACTGAAGATCGGTAATCCAACAGTACACTGAAGATCGATGATCCAGCAGTACACTGAAGATCGATAATCCAATAGTACACTGAAATCGATGATTCAACAGTACACTGAAGATGAATATTCCAACAGTAAACTGAAGAATGGTAATCCAACAGTACACTGAAGATTGATGATCCAACAGTACACTGAAGAGTGATGATCCAACATTACACTGAAGAGCGATGATTCAACAGTAGACTGAAAATCAAGAATGCAACAGTGAACTGAAGATTGATAATCCAACAGTACGCTGAAGAAAGGTAATCCAACAGTACAGTGAAGATCGATAATCCAACAGTACACTGAAGATCGATGATCCAACATTACACTGAAGAGTGATGATCCAACATTACACTGAAGAGCGATGATTCAACAGTAGACTGAAAATCAAGAATGCAACAGTGAACTGAAGATCGATAATCCAACAGTACACTGAAGAGCGGTAATCCAACAGTACACTGAAGATCGATGATCCAGCAGTACACTGAAGATCGCTAATCCAAGAGTACACTGAAATCGAAGATTCAACAGTACACTGAAGATGAATAATCCAACAGTACACTGAAGATTGATGATCCAACAATACAGTGAAGATCGATAATCCAACATTATACTGAAGATCAATAATCCAACAGTACACTGAATGGTAGTCTAACAGTGCACTGAAGATCGATGATCCAACAGTACACTGAAGATCGATGATTCAACAGTACAGTGAAGATCAATAATCCAACAGTACACTGAAGAACAGTAATCCAACATTAGATCGAAGACCGATGATCCAACAGTACGCCGAAGAACGGTAATCCAACAGTACAGTGAAGATCGATAATCCAACAGTACACTGAAGATCGATGATTCAACAGTACACTGAAGATCAATAATCCAACAGTGAACTGAAGATCAATAATCCAACAGTACACTGAAGATTGATGATCCAACAGTACACTGAAGATCGATAATCCAACAGTACACTGAAGATTGATGATTCAACAATACACTGAAGATCGATAATCCAACAGTACGCCGAAGAATGGTAATCCAACAGTACAGTGAAGATCGATAATCCAACAATACACTGAAGATCGATGATCCAACATTACACTGAAGATTGATGATACAACATTACACTGAAGAGCGATGATTCAACAGTAGACTGAAGATCAATAATCCAACAGTGAACTGAAGATCGATAATCCAATAGTACACTGAAATCGATGATTCAACAGTACACTGAAGATGAATAATCCAACAGTAAACTGAAGAACGGTAATCCAACAGTACAGTGAAGATTGATGATCCAACAATACAGTGAAGATCGATAATCCAACATTATACTGAAGATCGATAATCCAACAGTACACTGAATGGTAATCCAACAGTACACTGAAGATCGATGATCCAACAGTACACTGAAGATCGATGATTCAACAGTATAGTGAAGATCAATAATCCAACAGTACACTGAAGATCGATGATCCAATATTACACTGAAGATTGATGATCCAACATTACACTGAAGAGCGATGATTCAACAGTAGACTGAAGATCAATAATCCAACAGTGAACTGAAGATCGATAATCCAGCAGTACACTGAAGATTGATAATCCAATCGTACACTGAAATCGATGATTCAACAGTACACTGAAGAACGGTAATCCAACAGTACAGTGAAGATCGATGATCCAACAATACAGTGAAGATCGATGATCCAACATTATACTGAAGTTCGATAATCCAACAGTACACTGAATGGTAATCCAACAGTACACTGAAGATCAATGATCCAACAGTACACTGAAGATCGATAATCCAAGAGTACACTGAAGATTGATAAACCAACTGTACACTGAATATCGATGATTCAACAGTACACTGAAGAGTGGTAATCCAACAGTACACTGAAGATCGATGATCCAACAGTACAGTGAAGATCGATGATCCAACAGTAGACTGAAGATCGATGATCCAACAGTACACTGAAGATCGATGAATCAACAGTAAACTGAAGATCAATAATCCAACAGTAAACTGAAGAGCAGTAATCCAACAGTACAGTGAAGATCAATGATCCAACTGTACACTGAAGATCGAGGAACCAACAGTAGATTGAAGATCAATAATACAACAGTACACTGAAGATGGATAATCCAAGAGTTCACTGAAGATCGATGATCCAACATTACACAGTAGATCGATAATCCAACAGTACAGTGAAGACTGATAATCAAACTGTACACTGAAGATCGATGATCCAACAGTACACTGAAGATCAATATTCCAACAGCATACTGAAGATCGATAATCTGGCAGATCACTGAAGATGGATACTCCAACAGTACACTGAAGAACGTTAATCCAACAGTAGAGTGCAGATCAATAATCCAACAGTACACTGAACATTGATAATCCAACAGTAGACTGAAGATCGATGATCCAAAAGAACACTGAAGATCGATGATCCAACAGTACACTGAAGATCTATAATCCAACAGCATACTGAAGATCATTAATCCAACAGTACACAGAAGATCGATGATTCAACAGTACACTGAAGATCAATAATCCAACAGTACACTGAAGAACGGTAATCCAACAGTACAGCGAAGATCACTGATCCAACAGTACACTGAAGATCGAGGATCCAACAGTACACTGAAGATGGATAATCCAACAGTTCACTGAAGATCGATAATCCAACAATACACTGTAGATCGATTATCCAACATTACACTGAAGATCGATGTTTCAACAGTACACTGATCAATAATCCAACAGTACACTGAGGATTGATGATCCTGCAGTGCACTGAAGATTGATGATCCAACAGTACACTGAAGATTGATGATTCAACAATACGCTGAAGATCAATAATCCAACAGTATGCCGAAGAAAGGTAATCCAACAGTACAGTGAAGATCGATAATCCAACAGTACACTGAAGATCAATGATTCAACAATACACTGAAGATCAATAATCCAACAGTATGCCGAAGAAAGTTAATCCAACAGTACAGTGAAGATCGATAATCCAACAGTACACTGAAGATCAATGATTCAACAATACACTGAAGATCAATAATCCAACAGTATGCCGAAGAAAGGTAATCCAACAGTACAGTGAAGATCGATAATCCAACAGTACACTGAAGATCGATGATCCAACAGTACACTGAAGATCGCTAATCCAACAGTACACTGAAGACCGATGATTCAACAATACACTGAAGAGCGATAATCCAACAATACACTGAAGATCGATAATCCAACAGTACGCCGAAGAATGGTAATCCAACATTACAGTGAAGATCGATGATCCAACAATACACTGAAGATCGATGATCCAACATTACACTGAAGATTGATGATCCAACATTACACTGAAGAGCGATGATTCAACAGTAGACTGAAGATCAATAATCCAACAATGAACTGAAGATCGATAATCCAACAGTACACTGAAGATTGGTAATCCAACAGTACACTGAAGATCGATGATCCAGCAGTACACTGAAGATCGATAATACAATAGTACACTGAAATCGATGATTCAACAGTACACTGAAGATCAATAATCCTACAGTACACTGAAGAACGGTAATCCAACAGTACATTGAAGATCGGTAATCCAACAGTACAGTGAAGATCGATGATCCAACAATACAGTGAAGGTCGATGATCCAACATTATACTGAAGATCGATAATCCAACAGTACACTGAATGGTAATCCAACAGTACACTGAAGATCGATGATCCAACAGTACACTGAAGATCGATGATTCAACAGTACTGTGAAGATCAATAATCCAACAGTACACTGAAGAACAGCAATCCAACATTAGATCCAAGACCAATGATCCAACAGTACGCCGAAGAACGGTAATCCAACAGTACAGTAAAGATCGATAATCCAACAGTACACTGAAGATCAATGATCCAACAGTACACTGAAGATCGATAATCCAGCAGTACACTGAAGATCGATAATCAAACAATACACTGAAGCTCAATCATCCAACAGTACACAGAGAACACTGAAGAGCAATAATCCAACAGTACACTGAAGAACGGTAATCCCACAGTACAGTGAAGATCGATGATCCAACAGTACGCTGAAGATCGATAATCCAACAGGACACTGCAGATCAATGATGCATCAGTACACTGAAAATCAATAATCCAACACTACAGTGGAGATCGATAATCCAACAGTACACTGAAGATCGATCATTCAACATTACACTGAAAATCGATGACCAAAAAGTGTACTGAAGATCGAAAATCCAAAAGTACACTGAAGATCAATGATCCAACAGTACACTGAAGATCGATGATCCAACAGTACACTGAAGATCGATAATCCAACAGTGAACTGAAGATCGATAATCCAACAGTACACTGAAGATCGATAATCCAACAGTACACTGAAGATCGATGATCCAACAGTACACTGAAGATCGAGGATCCAACAGTACACTGAAGATGGATAATCCAACAGTTCACTGAAGATCGATAATCCAACAATACACTGTAGATCGATTATCCAACATTACACTGAAGATCGATGTTTCAACAGTACACTGATCAATAATCCAACAGTACACTGAGGATTGATGATCCTGCAGTGCACTGAAGATTGATGATCCAACAGTACACTGAAGATTGATGATTCAACAATACGCTGAAGATCAATAATCCAACAGTACACTGAAGATCGATGATCCAACAGTACACTGAAGATCGATAATCCAACAGTGAACTGAAGATCGATAATCCAACAGTACACTGAAGATCGATAATCCAACAGTACACTGAAGATCGATGATCCAACAGTACACTGAAGATCAATAATCCAACAGTACAGTGAAGTTCGATGATCCAACAGCACACTGAAGATCGATGATCCAACAGTACACTGAAGATGGATACTCCAACAGTTCTCTGACGATCAATAATCCAACAGTACACTGAAGATCGATGGTTTAAGAGAACACTGAAGAGCAATAATCCAACATTACACTGAAGAACGATAATCCCACAGGACAGTGAAGATCGATGATCCAACAGTACACTGAAGATCGATAATCCAACAGCAGACAGAAGATCGCTAATCCAACGGTACACTGAAGATCAATAATCCAACAGGACACTGAAGATCAATGATGCAGCAGTACACTGAAAATCAGTAATCCAACACTACACTGGCGATCGATAATCCAACAGTACACTGATGATCGATAAACCAACAGTACACTGATGATCGATAACACAACAGTACACTGAAGATCGATCATTCAACAGTACACTGAAAATCGATGATCAAACAGTGTACTGAAGATCGAAAATCCAAAAGTGCACTGAAGATCGATGGTCCAACTGTACACTGAAAATCGATGATCAAACAGTGTACTGAAGATCAATAATCCAAAAGTACACTGAAGATCGATGATCCAACAGTACACTGAAGATCGATGATCCAACAGTACACTGAAGATCGATAATCCAACAGTACACTGAATATCGATGATCCAACAGTATAATGAATATCGATGAACCAACAGTACACTGTAGATCGATAATCCAACAGTACACTGAAGATCGATAATCCAACAGTACACTGAAGAGCGATGATCCATCAGTAAATTGAAGATCAATAATCCAACAGCATACTGAAGATCGATAATCTGGCAGATCACTGAAGATGGTTAATCCAACAGTACATTGAAGATCGATGATCAAACAGTGCACTGACGATCGATAATCCAACAGTACACTGATGATCGATGATCCAAAAGTACACTGAAGATCGATAATCTAACAGTACACTGAAGATTGATAATCCAACAGTACACTGAAGATCGATGATCCAACAGTACACTGAAGATCGATGATCCAACAGTACACTGAAGATCAATAATCCAACATAACACTGAAGATGGATGATCCAAAAGTACACTGAAGATCGATAATCTAACAGTACACTGAAGATCTATAATCAACAGCATACTGAAAATCAATAATCCAACAGTATACTGAAGATCAATAATCGAACAGTACAGTGAAGATCGATAATCCAACAGTACACTGAAGATCGATGATCCAACAGTACACTGAAGATCGATGATTCAACAGTACACTGAAGATCAGTGATCCAACAGTAAACTGAAGATCGATAAGACAACAGTACAGTGAAGACTGATAATCGAACAGTACACTGAAGATCGTGATCCAACAGTACACTGAAGATCAATAATCCAACAGCATACTGAAGATCGATAATCTGGCTGATCACTGAAGATCGATAATCTGGCTGATCACTGAAGATGGATACTCCAACAGTACACTGAAGAATGTTAATCCAACAGCAGAGTGCAGATCAATAATCCAACAGGACACTGAAGATCGCTAATCCAACAGCATACTGAAGATCAATAATCCAACAGTACACTGAAGAACGGTAATCCAACAGTAGAGTGAAGAACGATGATCCAACAGTACACTGAAGATCGATGATCCAACAGTATACTGAAGATGGATAATCCAACAGTTCACGGAAGATCGATAATCCAACAGTACACTGAAGATCGAAAATCCAACAGTACACTGAAGATCGATGATCCAACAGTACACTGAAGATCGATGAATCAACTCTACACTGAAGATCAATAATCCAACAGTGAACTGAAGATCGATAATCCAACAGTACACTGAAGATCGCTAATCCAACAGTACACTGAAGATTGATGATCCAACAGTACACTGAAGATCGATAATCCAACAGTACACCGAAGAAAGATAATCCAACAGTACAGTGAAGATCGATAATCCAACAGTACACTGAAGATGGATGATCCAACATTACACTGAAGATTGATGATCCAACATTACACTGAAGAGCAATCATTCAACAGTAGACTGAAAATCAATAATCCAACAGTGAACTGAAGATCGATAATACAACAGTACACTGAAGATCGGTAATCCAACAGTACACTGAAGATCGATGATCCAGCAGTACACTGAAGATCGATAATCCAATAGTACACTGAAATCGATGATTCAACAGTACACTGAAGATGAATAATCCAACAGTAAACTGAAGAACGGTAATCCAACAGTACAGTGAAGATCGATAATCCAACAGTACCCCGAAGAAAGGTAATCCAACAGTGCAGTGAAGATCGATAATCCAACAGTACACTGAAGATGGATGATCCAACATTACACTGAAGATTGATGATCCAACATTACACTGAAGAGCGATGATTCAACAGTAGACTGAAAATCAATAATCCAACAGTGAACTGAAGATCGATAATCCAACAGTACACTGAAGATCGGTAATCCAACAGTACACTGAAGATTGATGATCCAGCAGTACACTGAAGATCGATAATCCAATAGTACACTGAAATCGATGATTCAACAGTACACTGAAGATGAATAATCCAACAGTACACTGAAGATTGATGATCCAACAATACAGTGAAGATCGATAATCCAACATTATACTGAAGAGCAATAATCCAACAGTACACTGAATGGTAATCTAACAGTACACTGAAGATCGATGATCCAACAGTACACTGAAGATCGATGATTCAACAGTACAGTGAAGATCAATAATCCAACAGTACACTGAAGAACAGTAATCCAACATTAGATCGAAGACCGATGATCCAACAGTACGCTGAAGAACGGTAATCCAACAGTACAGTGAAGATCGATAATCCAACAGTACACTGAAGATCGATGATCCAACAGTACACTGAAGATCGATGATTCAGCAATACACTGAAGATCAATAATCGAACAGTGAACTGAAGATCGATAATCCAACAGTACACTGAAGATCGATAATCCAACAGTACACTGAAGATTGATGATCCAACAGTAGACTGAAGATCGATAATCCAACAGTACACTGAAGATTGATGATTCAACAATACACTGAAGATCGATAATCCAACAGTACGCTGAAGAATGGTAATCCAACAGTACAGTGAAGATCGATAATCCAACAATACACTGAAGATCGATGATCCAACATTACACTGAAGATTGATGATCCAACATTACACTGAAGAGCGATGATTCAACAGTAGACTGAAGATCAATAATCCAACAGTAGACTGAAGATCGGTAATCCAACAGTACACTGAAGATCGATGATCCAGCAGTACACTGAAGATTGATGATCCAACATTACACTGAAGAGCGATGATTCAACAGTAGACTGAAGATCAATAATCCAACAGTAAACTGAAGAAAAGTAATCCAACAGTACACTGAAGATCGATGATCCAGCAGTACACTGAAGATCGATAATCCAATAGTACACTGAAATCGATGATTCAACAGTACACTGAAGATCAATAATCCAACAGTACACTAAAGAACGGTAATCCAACAGTACAGTGAAGATCGATGATCCAACAATACAGTGAAGATCGATGATCCAACATTATACTGAAGATCGATAATCCAACAGTACACTGAATGGTAATCCAACAGTACACTGAAGATCGATGATCCAACAGTACACTGAAGATCGATGATTCAACAGTACAGTGAAGATCAATAATCCAACAGTAAACTGAAGAAAAGTAATCCAACATTAGATCGAAGATCGATGATCCAGCAGTACACTGAAGATCGATAACCCAATAGTACACTGAAATCGATGATTCAACAGTACACTGAAGATCAATAATCCAACAGTACACTAAAGAACGGTAATCCAACAGTACAGTGAAGATCAATGATCCAACAATACAGTGAAGATCGATGATCCAACATTATACTGAAGATCGATAATCCAACAGTACACTGAAGATCGATGATTCAACAGTACACTGAAGATCAATAATCCAACAGTGAACTGAAGATCGATAATCCAACAGTACACTGAAGATCGATAATCCAACAGTACAGTGAAGATCGATAATCCAACAGTACACTGAAGATCAATGATCCAACAGTACACTGAAGATCGATTATTCAACAGTACACTGAAGTTCAATAATCCAACAGTGAACTGAAGATCGATAATCCAACAGTACACTGAAGATCGATAATCCAACAGTTTACAGAAGATCGATGATCCAACAGTACACTGCAGACTGATAATCCAACACTACACTGAAGATCGATAATCCAACAGTACACTGAAGATCAATAATGCAACTGTACACTGAAGATCGCTAATCCAACAGTAGACAGAAGATCGCTAATCCAACGGTACACTGAAGATCGATAATCCAACAGGACACTGAATATCAATGATGCAACAGTACACTGAAAATCAATAATCCAACACTACACTGGAGATCGATAATCCAACAGTACACTGATGATCGATAAACCAACAGTACACTGATGATCGATGTCCCAACAGTACACTGAAGATTCATCATTCAACAGTACACTGAAGATCGATGATCCAACTGTACACTGAATATCGATAATCCAACAGTACAGTGAAGTTCGATGATCCAACAGTACACTGAAGATCGATGATCCAACAGTACACTGAAGATGGATAATCCAACAGTTCTCTGAAGATCGATAATCCAACATTACACTGTAGATCGATAATCCAACAGTACACTGAAGATCGATAATCCAACAGTACACTGAAGAGCGACGATCCATCAGTAAATTGAAGATCAATAATCCAACAGCAGACTGAAGATCGATAATCTGGCAGATCACTGAAGATGGTTAATCCAATAGTACACTGAAGATCGATGATCCAACAGTACACTGAAGATTGATTATCCAACAGTGCATTGAAGATCGATGATCCAACAGTATACTGAAGATCGATCATCCAACAGTACACTGAAGATCGATGATCCAACAGTACACTGAAGATCAATAATCCAACATAACACTGAAGATCGATGATCCAACAGTACATTGAAGATCGATGATCAAACAGTGCACTGACGATCGATAATCCAACAGTACCTGATGATCGATGATCCAAAAGTACACTGAAGATCGATAATCTAACAGTTCACTGAAGATCTATAATCGAACAGCATACTGAAAATCAATAATCCAACAGTATACTGAAGATCAATAATCCAACAGTACAGTGAAGATCGATAATCCAACAGTACACTGAAGACCGATGATCCAACAGTAGACTGAAGATCGATTATCCAACAGTACACTGAAGATGGATAATCCAACAGTAGACTGAAGATCGATGATTCAACAGTACACTGATCGATAATCCAACAGTACACTGAAGATCGATGATCCAACAGCACACAGAAGATCGATGATTCAACAGTACAATGAAGATCGATAACCCAACAGTACGCTGAAGATCGATAATCCAACAAAACACTGAAGATCGTTAATCCGACAGTAGACTGAAGATCGATTATGCAACAGTACACTGAAGAATGATAATCCAACAGTACACTGTAGATCGATAATCCAACAGTACACTGAAGATCAATGATCCAACAGTACATTGAAGATCAATAATCCAACAGTACACTGAAGATGGATAAACCAACATTACACTGAAGATGGATAATCCAACAGTAGACTGAAGATCGATAATCCAACAGTACACTGAAGATCGATGATTCAACAGTGCAATGAAGATCGATAACCCAATAGTACGCTGAAGATCGATAATCCAGCAGTACACTGAAGACCAACAATCCAACAGTACATTGAAGATCAATGATCCAACATTACACCGAAGATCGATAATCCAACAGTACACTGAAGATCGATAATAGAGCAGTACAGTGAAGATCAATAATCCAAAAGTAGACTGAAGATCGATAATCCAACAGTACACTGAAGATTGATAATCCAACAGTACATAGAAGATCGATAAACGAGCTGTATACTGAAATTGAAAGTCCAACAGTACACTGTAGATCGATAATCCAACAGTACACCTGAAGATCAATAATCTAACAGTACACTGAAGAACGGTAATCCAACAGTACAGTGCAGATCGATGATCCAGCAGTTCACAGAAGATCGATGATCTAACAGTAGACTGAAGATCGATAACCCTACAATACACTGTAGATCGATAATCCAACAGTACACTGATGATGGACAATCCAACAGTAGATTGAAGATCGATAATCCAACACTGCACTGAAGATCGATGAACCAACAGTACACTGAAGATTGATAATCCAACAGTACACTGAAGATCGATGATCCAAGAGTATGCTGAAGATCAATAATCCAACATTACACTGAAGATCAATGATCCAACAGTTCATTGAAGATCAATATTCCAACAGTACACTGAAGATCAATAATCTAACAGTACACTAAAGAATGGTAACCAACAGTACAGTGCAGATCGATGATCCAACAGTACACTGAAGATCAATAATCTAACAGTACACTGAAGATTGATGATCCAACAGTACAATGAAGATCGATAATCCAACAGTACACTGAAGAGCGATAATCCAACAATACACTGAAGAACAGTAATCCAACAGTACACTGAAGATCGTCGATGATCCGACTGTAGACTGAAGATCGATAATCCAACAGTACACTGAAGATCGATGATCCAACAGTACACTGAAGATCGATAATCCAACAGTACACTGAAGATCGATGAGCCAAGAGTACACTGAAGATCAACAATCCAACAGTACACTGAAGATCGATGATTCAACAATACAATGAAGATCGATAATCCAACATTACACAGAAGATCAATAACCAACAGTACAGTGAAGATCGATAATCCAACAGTAGACTGAAGATCAATAATCCAACAGTACAGAGAAGATCGATTATCCAACAATACAGTGAAGATCGATAATCCAACTTTATAATGAAGATTGATAATACAACAGTATACTGAAGTTCGATGATCCAACAGTACACTGAAGATTGATAGTCCAAAATACAGTGAAGTTCGATGATCCAACAGTACACTGAAGATCGATAGACCAACAGTAGTGAAGATTGATGACCCAACAGTACACTGAAGATCGATGATCAAAAGGTGTACTGAAGATCGATAATCCAACAGTGCACTGAAGATCAATAATCCAACAGCATACTGAAGATCAATAATCCAACAGTATACTGAAGATCAACAATCCAACTATACACTGAATATTGATGATCCAACAGTATAATGAAGATCGATAATCCAACATTACACTGGAGATTGATAATGCAACTGTATACAGAAGATCAATAATCCAACAGTACACTGAAGATCAATAATCCAACAGTACACTGAAGGTCGATGATCCAACAGTCGACTGAAGATCGATAATCCCCCAGTACACTGAAGATGGATAATGCAACAGATCACTGAAGATCGATAATCGAACATTACACTGTAGATCGATAATCCAACAGTATACTGAAGATCGATAATCTGGCAGATCACTGAAGATGGATAATCCAACAGTACACTGAAGATCGATGATCCAACAGTCGACTGAAGATCGATAATCCAACATTACACTGAAGATGGATAATCCAACATTACACTGTAGATCGACAATCCAACAGTATAGTGAAGATCGATGATCCAACACTACACTGAAGATCGATGATCCAACAGTACACTGAAGATTGATAATCCAACAGTACACCGAAGATCGATAAACCAACAGTACACTGAACATCAATAATCCAACATTACACTGAAGAATGTTAATCCAACAGTACAGTGAAGATCGATGATCCAACAGTACACTGAAGATCGATGATCCAACAGTCGACTGAAGATCGATAATCCCCCAGTACACTGAAGATGGATAATGAAACAGATCACTGAAGATCGATAATCGAACATTACACTGTAGATCGATAATCCAACAGTATACTGAAGATCGATAATCTGGCAGATCACTGAAGATGGATAATCCAACAGTACACTGAAGATCGATGATCCAACAGTCGACTGAAGATCGATAATCCAACATTACACTGAAGATGGATAATCCAACATTACACTGTAGATCGACAATCCAACAGTATAGTGAAGATCGATGATCCAACACTACACTGAAGATCGATGATCCAACAGTACACTGAAGATTGATAATCCAACAGTACACCGAAGATCGATAAACCAACAGTACACTGAACATCAATAATCCAACATTACACTGAAGAATGGTAATCCAACAGTACAGTGAAGATCGATGATCCAACAGTACACTGAAGATCAATGATCCAACAGTAGACTGAAGATCGATAATCCCACAGTACACTGAAGATGGATAATCCAACAGATCACTGAAGATCGATAATCGAACATTACACTGTAGATCGATATTCCAACCGTATACTGAAGATCGAAAGTCCAACAGTACACTGAAGATCGATAATCCAACAGTACACTGAAGATCAATAATCCACAGCATACTGAAGATTGATAATCCTTCAGATCACTGAAGATGGATAATCCAACGGTACTCTGAAGAACGATAATCCAACTGTACACTGAAGCTTGATGATCCAACAGTACAATGAAGATCGATAATCCAACAGTACACTGAAGTTCGATGATCCAACAGTACACTGAAGATCGATAGTCCAACAGTACAGTGAAGATCGATGACCCAACAGTACACTGAAGATCAATGATGAAACGGTGTACTGAAGATCGATGATCCAACAGTACACTGAAGATCGATAATCCAACAGTACACTGAAGATCGATAATCTAACAGCATACTGAAGATCAATAATCCAACTATACACTGAATATCGAGGATCCAATGGTATAATGAAGATCGATAATCCAACATTACACTGAAGATTGATAATCCAACTGTATACAGATGATCAATAATCCAACAGTACATTGAAGATCAATAATCCAACATAACATTGAAGATCGATAACCCAACAGTAGACTGAAGACCGATGATCCAACAGTGCACTGAATATCGATAATCCAACAGTACACTGAAGATCGATAACCCAGCAGTACCCTGAAGATCGATGATCCAACAGTACACTGAAGATCGATGATCCAACAGTACACTGAAGATCGATGATCCAACAGTACATCGAAGATCGATGATTCAACAGTACACTGAAGATCGATAATCCAACAGTACACTGAAGAATGGTAATCCAACAGTACAGTGAAGATCGATGATCCAACAGTACAATGAAGATCGATAACCCAACAATACACTGAAGATCGATGATCCAACAGTACATCAAAGATCGATGATTCAACAGTACACTGAAGATCGATAATCCAACAGTACACTGAAGAATGGTAATCCAACAGTACAGTGAAGATCGATGATCCAACAGTACACTGAAGATTGATGATCCAACAGTAGACTGAAGATCGATAATCCAACAGTACACTGAAGATGGATAATCCAACATTACACTGTGGATCGACAATCCAACAGTACAGTGAAGATCGATGATCCAACACTACACTGAACATCGATGATCCAACAGTACAGTGAAGATCAATAATCTTACAGTACAGTGAAGATCAATAATCCAAAAAAGACTGAAGATCCATGATCCAACAGTACAGTGAAGATCGATTATCCAACATTACAGTGAAGATCGATAATCCAACTTTATAATGAAGATTGAGAATCCAACAGTATACTGAAGTTTGATGATCCAACAGCACACTGAAGATCGATTGTCCAACAGTACAGTGAAGTTCGATGTTCCAATAGTACACTGAAGATCGATAATCCAACTGTACACTGAAGATCGATGATCCAACAGTACACTGAATATCAATAATCCTACATAAACCTGAAGATCGATGATCCAATAGTACACTGAAAATCGATGATTAAACAGTGTACTGTAGATCGATAATCCCACAGTACACTGAAGATCGATGATACAACACTACACTGAAGATCGATAATCCAACAGTAAATTGAAGATCGATAATCCAACTGTATACTGAAGATCAATAATCCAACAGTAAACTGAAGATCGATGATCCAACTATACACTGAATCTCAATGATCCAAAAGTATAATGAAGTTTGATAATCAAACATTACACTGAAGATTGATAATCCAACTGTATACTGAAGATCAATAATCCAACAGTACACGGAAGACCTATCATCCAACAGTACACTGAAGATCAATAATCCAACAGCATACTGATGATCGATAATCCATCAGATCACTGAAGATGGATACTCCAATGGTACACTGAAGAATGATATTCCAACAGCACACTGAAGATCGATAATGCAACAGTACACTGAAGATGGATAATCCAACATTACACTGTAGATCGATAATCCAACAGTTCACTGAAGATCGATAATTCAACATTACACTGTAGATCGATAATCCAACAATACACAGAAGATCAATAATCCAACAGCATACTGAAGATCGGTAATCTGGCAGATCACTGAAGATGGATAATCCAACAGTGTACTGAAGATCAATAATCCAACAGTACACTGAAGATTGATGATCCAACAGATCACTGAAGCTCAATAATCCAACATAACACTGAGGATCGATAATCCAACAGTGCATTGACGATCAATGATCCAACATTACACCAAAGATTGATAATCCAACAGGACACTGAATATTGATACTAGAGCAGTACGCTGAAGATCGATCATCCAGCGGTACACTGAAGATCGATAATCCAACAGTACACTGAAAATCAATGATTCAACAGTAAACTGAAGATCAATAATCCAACAGTACACTGAAGAATGGTAATCCAACAGTACAGTGAAGATCGATGATCCAACAGTACACTGAAGATCAATAATCCAACAGCAAACTGAAGATTGATAATCTGGCAGATCACTGAAGATGGATAATCCAAAAGTACACTGAAGATCGATGATCCAAAAGTGCAATGAAGATCGATAATCCAACAGTACACTGAAGATCGATGATTCAACAGTACACTGAAGATCGATAATCCAACAGTACACTGAAGATCAATGATCCAACAATGCACTGAAGATCGATGATCCAACAGTAGACTGAAGATCGTTAATCCAACAGTACACTGAAGATGGATAATCCAACACTACACTGTTGATCGATAATTCAACAGTACAGTGAAGATCGATGATCCAACACTATACGGAAGATCGATGATGTAACAGTAAACTGAAGATCAATAATCAACAGTTCCCTGAAGATCGATAATCCAACATTACATTGTAGATTGATAATCCAACAGTACACTGAAGATCGATAATCCAACAGTACAGTGAAGATCGATAATCCAAAGTACACTGAAGATCAATAATCCAACAGCATAATGAAGATCGGTAATCCGGCAGATCACTGAAGATGGATAATCCAACAGTACACCGAAGAACGGTAATCCAACAGTACACTGAAGATCGATGATCCAACAGTAGACTGAAGGTCGATGATCAAACAGTATACTGAAGATCAATAATCGAACATAACACTGAAGATCGATGATCCAACAGTACATTGAAGATCGATGATCAAACAGTGTACTGAAGATCGATAATCCAATTGTACACTGAAGATCGATGATCCAACAGCAGACTGAAGGTCGATGATCAAACAGTATACTGAAGATCAATAATCCAACATAACACTGAAGAGCGATGATCCAACTGTACATTGAAGATCGATGATCAAACAGTGTACTGAAGATCGATAATCCAACTGTACACTGAAGATCGATGATCCAACAGTACACTGAAGATCGATAATCCAACAATACATTGAAGATCGATAATCGAACAGCATACCGAAGATCAATAATCCAACAGTATACTGAAGGTCAATAATCCAACAGTACACTGAAGATCGATGATCGAACTGTACACTGAATATTGATGTTCCAACAGTATAATGAAGATCGATAATCCAACATTACACTGAAGATTGATAACCCAACTCTATACTGAAGATCAGTAATCCAACAGTACACTGAAGACCGATGATCCAAAAGTAAGCTGAAGATCGATGAGCTAACAGTAGACTGAACATCGATAATCCAACAGTAGACTGAAGATCAGTGATCCAACAGTACACTGAAGATCGATAATCCAACAGTACAATGAAGATCGTTAATCCAACAGTACACTGAAGATCGATGATTCAACAGTACACTGAAGATCAATAATCCAACAGTACACTGAAGATTGATAATCCAACAGTACACTGAAGATCAATAATCCAACAGCATACTGAAGATCGGTAATCTGGCAGATCACTGAAGATGGATAATCCAACAGTGTACTGAAGCTCAATAATCCAACATAACACTGAGGATCGATAATCCAACAGTGCATTGACGATCAATGATCCAACATTACACCAAAGATTGATAATCCAACAGGACACTGAATATTGATACTAGAGCAGTACGCTGAAGATCGATCATCCAGCGGTACACTGAAGATCGATAATCCAACAGTACACTGAAAATCAATGATTCAACAGTAAACTGAAGATCAATAATCCAACAGTACACTGAAGAATGGTAATCCAACAGTACAGTGAAGATCGATGATCCAACAGTACACTGAAGATCAATAATCCAACAGCAAACTGAAGATTGATAATCTGGCAGATCACTGAAGATGGATAATCCAAAAGTACACTGAAGATCGATGATCCAAAAGTGCAATGAAGATCGATAATCCAACAGTACACTGAAGATCGATGATTCAACAGTACACTGAAGATCGATAATCCAACAGTACACTGAAGATCAATGATCCAACAATGCACTGAAGATCGATGATCCAACAGTAGACTGAAGATCATTAATCCAACAGTACACTGAAGATGGATAATCCAACACTACACTGTTGATCGATAATTCAACAGTACAGTGAAGATCGATGATCCAACACTATACGGAAGATCGATGATGTAACAGTAAACTGAAGATCAATAATCAACAGTTCCCTGAAGATCGATAATCCAACATTACATTGTAGATTGATAATCCAACAGTACACTGAAGATCGATAATCCAACAGTACAGTGAAGATCGATAATCCAAAGTACACTGAAGATCAATAATCCAACAGCATAATGAAGATCGGTAATCCGGCAGATCACTGAAGATGGATAATCCAACAGTACACCGAAGAACGGTAATCCAACAGTACACTGAAGATCGATGATCCAACAGTAGACTGAAGGTCGATGATCAAACAGTATACTGAAGATCAATAATCGAACATAACACTGAAGATCGATGATCCAACAGTACATTGAAGATCGATGATCAAACAGTGTACTGAAGATCGATAATCCAACTGTACACTGAAGATCGATGATCCAACAGTACACTGAAGATCGATAATCCAACAATACATTGAAGATCGATAATCGAACAGCATACCGAAGATCAATAATCCAACAGTATACTGAAGGTCAATAATCCAACAGTACACTGAAGATCGATGATCGAACTGTACACTGAATATTGATGTTCCAACAGTATAATGAAGATCGATAATCCAACATTACACTGAAGATTGATAACCCAACTCTATACTGAAGATCAGTAATCCAACAGTACACTGAAGACCGATGATCCAAAAGTAAGCTGAAGATCGATGAGCTAACAGTAGACTGAACATCGATAATCCAACAGTAGACTGAAGATCAGTGATCCAACAGTACACTGAAGATCGATAATCCAACAGTACAATGAAGATCGTTAATCCAACAGTACACTGAAGATCGATGATTCAACAGTACACTGAAGATCAATAATCCAACAGTACACTGAAGATTGATAATCCAACAGTACACTGAAGATCAATAATCCAACAGCATACTGAAGATCGGTAATCCGGCAGATCACTGAAGATGGATAATCCAACAGTACACTGAAGATCGATGATCCAACAGTACAATGAAGATCGATAATCCAACAGTACACCGAAGATCGATGATTCAACAGTACACTGAAGATCAATAATCCAACAGTACACTGAAGATCGATGATCGAACAGTAGACTGAAGGTCGATGATCAAACAGTATACTGAAGATCGCTAATCCAACATAACACTGAAGATCGATGATCCAACAGTACATTGAAGATCGATGATCAAAAGGTGTACTGAAGATCGATAATCCAACAGTGCACTGAAGATCAATAATCCAACAGCATACTGAAGATCAATAATCCAACAGTATACTGAAGATCAACAATCCAACTATACACTGAATATTGATGATCCAACAGTATAATGAAGATCGATAATCCAACATTACACTGGAGATTGATAATGCAACTGTATACAGAAGATCAATAATCCAACAGTACACTGAAGATCAATAATCCAACAGTACACTGAAGGTCGATGATCCAACAGTCGACTGAAGATCGATAATCCCCCAGTACACTGAAGATGGATAATGCAACAGATCACTGAAGATCGATAATCGAACATTACACTGTAGATCGATAATCCAACAGTATACTGAAGATCGATAATCTGGCAGATCACTGAAGATGGATAATCCAACAGTACACTGAAGATCGATGATCCAACAGTCGACTGAAGATCGATAATCCAACATTACACTGAAGATGGATAATCCAACATTACACTGTAGATCGACAATCCAACAGTATAGTGAAGATCGATGATCCAACACTACACTGAAGATCGATGATCCAACAGTACACTGAAGATTGATAATCCAACAGTACACCGAAGATCGATAAACCAACAGTACACTGAACATCAATAATCCAACATTACACTGAAGAATGTTAATCCAACAGTACAGTGAAGATCGATGATCCAACAGTACACTGAAGATCGATGATCCAACAGTCGACTGAAGATCGATAATCCCCCAGTACACTGAAGATGGATAATGAAACAGATCACTGAAGATCGATAATCGAACATTACACTGTAGATCGATAATCCAACAGTATACTGAAGATCGATAATCTGGCAGATCACTGAAGATGGATAATCCAACAGTACACTGAAGATCGATGATCCAACAGTCGACTGAAGATCGATAATCCAACATTACACTGAAGATGGATAATCCAACATTACACTGTAGATCGACAATCCAACAGTATAGTGAAGATCGATGATCCAACACTACACTGAAGATCGATGATCCAACAGTACACTGAAGATTGATAATCCAACAGTACACCGAAGATCGATAAACCAACAGTACACTGAACATCAATAATCCAACATTACACTGAAGAATGGTAATCCAACAGTACAGTGAAGATCGATGATCCAACAGTACACTGAAGATCAATGATCCAACAGTAGACTGAAGATCGATAATCCCACAGTACACTGAAGATGGATAATCCAACAGATCACTGAAGATCGATAATCGAACATTACACTGTAGATCGATATTCCAACCGTATACTGAAGATCGAAAGTCCAACAGTACACTGAAGATCGATAATCCAACAGTACACTGAAGATCAATAATCCACAGCATACTGAAGATTGATAATCCTTCAGATCACTGAAGATGGATAATCCAACGGTACTCTGAAGAACGATAATCCAACTGTACACTGAAGCTTGATGATCCAACAGTACAATGAAGATCGATAATCCAACAGTACACTGAAGTTCGATGATCCAACAGTACACTGAAGATCGATAGTCCAACAGTACAGTGAAGATCGATGACCCAACAGTACACTGAAGATCAATGATGAAACGGTGTACTGAAGATCGATGATCCAACAGTACACTGAAGATCGATAATCCAACAGTACACTGAAGATCGATAATCTAACAGCATACTGAAGATCAATAATCCAACTATACACTGAATATCGAGGATCCAATGGTATAATGAAGATCGATAATCCAACATTACACTGAAGATTGATAATCCAACTGTATACAGATGATCAATAATCCAACAGTACATTGAAGATCAATAATCCAACATAACATTGAAGATCGATAACCCAACAGTAGACTGAAGACCGATGATCCAACAGTGCACTGAATATCGATAATCCAACAGTACACTGAAGATCGATAACCCAGCAGTACCCTGAAGATCGATGATCCAACAGTACACTGAAGATCGATGATCCAACAGTACACTGAAGATCGATGATCCAACAGTACATCGAAGATCGATGATTCAACAGTACACTGAAGATCGATAATCCAACAGTACACTGAAGAATGGTAATCCAACAGTACAGTGAAGATCGATGATCCAACAGTACAATGAAGATCGATAACCCAACAATACACTGAAGATCGATGATCCAACAGTACATCGAAGATCGATGATTCAACAGTACACTGAAGATCGATAATCCAACAGTACACTGAAGAATGGTAATCCAACAGTACAGTGAAGATCGATGATCCAACAGTACACTGAAGATTGATGATCCAACAGTAGACTGAAGATCGATAATCCAACAGTACACTGAAGATGGATAATCCAACATTACACTGTGGATCGACAATCCAACAGTACAGTGAAGATCGATGATCCAACACTACACTGAACATCGATGATCCAACAGTACAGTGAAGATCAATAATCTTACAGTACAGTGAAGATCAATAATCCAAAAAAGACTGAAGATCCATGATCCAACAGTACAGTGAAGATCGATTATCCAACATTACAGTGAAGATCGATAATCCAACTTTATAATGAAGATTGAGAATCCAACAGTATACTGAAGTTTGATGATCCAACAGCACACTGAAGATCGATTGTCCAACAGTACAGTGAAGTTCGATGTTCCAATAGTACACTGAAGATCGATAATCCAACTGTACACTGAAGATCGATGATCCAACAGTACACTGAATATCAATAATCCTACATAAACCTGAAGATCGATGATCCAATAGTACACTGAAAATCGATGATTAAACAGTGTACTGTAGATCGATAATCCCACAGTACACTGAAGATCGATGATACAACACTACACTGAAGATCGATAATCCAACAGTAAATTGAAGATCGATAATCCAACTGTATACTGAAGATCAATAATCCAACAGTAAACTGAAGATCGATGATCCAACTATACACTGAATCTCAATGATCCAAAAGTATAATGAAGTTTGATAATCAAACATTACACTGAAGATTGATAATCCAACTGTATACTGAAGATCAATAATCCAACAGTACACGGAAGACCTATCATCCAACAGTACACTGAAGATCAATAATCCAACAGCATACTGATGATCGATAATCCATCAGATCACTGAAGATGGATACTCCAATGGTACACTGAAGAATGATATTCCAACAGCACACTGAAGATCGATAATGCAACAGTACACTGAAGATGGATAATCCAACATTACACTGTAGATCGATAATCCAACAGTTCACTGAAGATCGATAATTCAACATTACACTGTAGATCGATAATCCAACAATACACAGAAGATCAATAATCCAACAGCATACTGAAGATCGGTAATCTGGCAGATCACTGAAGATGGATAATCCAACAGTGTACTGAAGATCAATAATCCAACAGTACACTGAAGATTGATGATCCAACAGATCACTGAAGCTCAATAATCCAACATAACACTGAGGATCGATAATCCAACAGTGCATTGACGATCAATGATCCAACATTACACCAAAGATTGATAATCCAACAGGACACTGAATATTGATACTAGAGCAGTACGCTGAAGATCGATCATCCAGCGGTACACTGAAGATCGATAATCCAACAGTACACTGAAAATCAATGATTCAACAGTAAACTGAAGATCAATAATCCAACAGTACACTGAAGAATGGTAATCCAACAGTACAGTGAAGATCGATGATCCAACAGTACACTGAAGATCAATAATCCAACAGCAAACTGAAGATTGATAATCTGGCAGATCACTGAAGATGGATAATCCAAAAGTACACTGAAGATCGATGATCCAAAAGTGCAATGAAGATCGATAATCCAACAGTACACTGAAGATCGATGATTCAACAGTACACTGAAGATCGATAATCCAACAGTACACTGAAGATCAATGATCCAACAATGCACTGAAGATCGATGATCCAACAGTAGACTGAAGATCGTTAATCCAACAGTACACTGAAGATGGATAATCCAACACTACACTGTTGATCGATAATTCAACAGTACAGTGAAGATCGATGATCCAACACTATACGGAAGATCGATGATGTAACAGTAAACTGAAGATCAATAATCAACAGTTCCCTGAAGATCGATAATCCAACATTACATTGTAGATTGATAATCCAACAGTACACTGAAGATCGATAATCCAACAGTACAGTGAAGATCGATAATCCAAAGTACACTGAAGATCAATAATCCAACAGCATAATGAAGATCGGTAATCCGGCAGATCACTGAAGATGGATAATCCAACAGTACACCGAAGAACGGTAATCCAACAGTACACTGAAGATCGATGATCCAACAGTAGACTGAAGGTCGATGATCAAACAGTATACTGAAGATCAATAATCGAACATAACACTGAAGATCGATGATCCAACAGTACATTGAAGATCGATGATCAAACAGTGTACTGAAGATCGATAATCCAATTGTACACTGAAGATCGATGATCCAACAGCAGACTGAAGGTCGATGATCAAACAGTATACTGAAGATCAATAATCCAACATAACACTGAAGAGCGATGATCCAACTGTACATTGAAGATCGATGATCAAACAGTGTACTGAAGATCGATAATCCAACTGTACACTGAAGATCGATGATCCAACAGTACACTGAAGATCGATAATCCAACAATACATTGAAGATCGATAATCGAACAGCATACCGAAGATCAATAATCCAACAGTATACTGAAGGTCAATAATCCAACAGTACACTGAAGATCGATGATCGAACTGTACACTGAATATTGATGTTCCAACAGTATAATGAAGATCGATAATCCAACATTACACTGAAGATTGATAACCCAACTCTATACTGAAGATCAGTAATCCAACAGTACACTGAAGACCGATGATCCAAAAGTAAGCTGAAGATCGATGAGCTAACAGTAGACTGAACATCGATAATCCAACAGTAGACTGAAGATCAGTGATCCAACAGTACACTGAAGATCGATAATCCAACAGTACAATGAAGATCGTTAATCCAACAGTACACTGAAGATCGATGATTCAACAGTACACTGAAGATCAATAATCCAACAGTACACTGAAGATTGATAATCCAACAGTACACTGAAGATCAATAATCCAACAGCATACTGAAGATCGGTAATCTGGCAGATCACTGAAGATGGATAATCCAACAGTGTACTGAAGCTCAATAATCCAACATAACACTGAGGATCGATAATCCAACAGTGCATTGACGATCAATGATCCAACATTACACCAAAGATTGATAATCCAACAGGACACTGAATATTGATACTAGAGCAGTACGCTGAAGATCGATCATCCAGCGGTACACTGAAGATCGATAATCCAACAGTACACTGAAAATCAATGATTCAACAGTAAACTGAAGATCAATAATCCAACAGTACACTGAAGAATGGTAATCCAACAGTACAGTGAAGATCGATGATCCAACAGTACACTGAAGATCAATAATCCAACAGCAAACTGAAGATTGATAATCTGGCAGATCACTGAAGATGGATAATCCAAAAGTACACTGAAGATCGATGATCCAAAAGTGCAATGAAGATCGATAATCCAACAGTACACTGAAGATCGATGATTCAACAGTACACTGAAGATCGATAATCCAACAGTACACTGAAGATCAATGATCCAACAATGCACTGAAGATCGATGATCCAACAGTAGACTGAAGATCATTAATCCAACAGTACACTGAAGATGGATAATCCAACACTACACTGTTGATCGATAATTCAACAGTACAGTGAAGATCGATGATCCAACACTATACGGAAGATCGATGATGTAACAGTAAACTGAAGATCAATAATCAACAGTTCCCTGAAGATCGATAATCCAACATTACATTGTAGATTGATAATCCAACAGTACACTGAAGATCGATAATCCAACAGTACAGTGAAGATCGATAATCCAAAGTACACTGAAGATCAATAATCCAACAGCATAATGAAGATCGGTAATCCGGCAGATCACTGAAGATGGATAATCCAACAGTACACCGAAGAACGGTAATCCAACAGTACACTGAAGATCGATGATCCAACAGTAGACTGAAGGTCGATGATCAAACAGTATACTGAAGATCAATAATCGAACATAACACTGAAGATCGATGATCCAACAGTACATTGAAGATCGATGATCAAACAGTGTACTGAAGATCGATAATCCAACTGTACACTGAAGATCGATGATCCAACAGTACACTGAAGATCGATAATCCAACAATACATTGAAGATCGATAATCGAACAGCATACCGAAGATCAATAATCCAACAGTATACTGAAGGTCAATAATCCAACAGTACACTGAAGATCGATGATCGAACTGTACACTGAATATTGATGTTCCAACAGTATAATGAAGATCGATAATCCAACATTACACTGAAGATTGATAACCCAACTCTATACTGAAGATCAGTAATCCAACAGTACACTGAAGACCGATGATCCAAAAGTAAGCTGAAGATCGATGAGCTAACAGTAGACTGAACATCGATAATCCAACAGTAGACTGAAGATCAGTGATCCAACAGTACACTGAAGATCGATAATCCAACAGTACAATGAAGATCGTTAATCCAACAGTACACTGAAGATCGATGATTCAACAGTACACTGAAGATCAATAATCCAACAGTACACTGAAGATTGATAATCCAACAGTACACTGAAGATCAATAATCCAACAGCATACTGAAGATCGGTAATCCGGCAGATCACTGAAGATGGATAATCCAACAGTACACTGAAGATCGATGATCCAACAGTACAATGAAGATCGATAATCCAACAGTACACCGAAGATCGATGATTCAACAGTACACTGAAGATCAATAATCCAACAGTACACTGAAGATCGATGATCGAACAGTAGACTGAAGGTCGATGATCAAACAGTATACTGAAGATCGCTAATCCAACATAACACTGAAGATCGATGATCCAACAGTACATTGAAGATCGATGATCAAACAGTGTAGTGAACATCGATAATCCAACTGTACACTGAAGATCGATGATCAAACAGTGTACTGATCATCGATAATCCAACAGTACACTGAAGATCGATAATCCAACAGTAGACTGAAGGTCGATGATCAAACAGTATACTGAAGATCAATAATCCAACATAACACTGAAGAGCGATGATCCAACAGTACATTGAAGATCGATGATCAAACAGTGTACTGAAGATCGATAATCCAACGGTACAGTGAAGATCGATGATTGAACTGTACACTGAATATTGATGTTCCAACAGTATAATGAAGATCAATAATCCAACATTACACTGAAGATTGATAACCCAACTGTATACTGAAGATCAGTAATCCAACAGTACACTGAAGACCAATGATCCAACAGTAAGCTGAAGATCGATGATCTAACAGTAGACTGAAGATCGATAATCCAACAGTAGACTGAAGATCAATGATCCAACAGTACACTGAAGATCGATAATCCAACAGTACAATGAAGATCGTTAATCCAACAGTACAATGAAGATCGAAAATCCAATAGTACACTGAAGATCGATGATTCAACAGTACACTGAAGATCAATAATCCAACAGTACACTGAAGAATGGTAATCCAACAGTACAGTGAAGATCGATGATCCAACAGTACACTGAAGATGGATAATCCAAAATTACACTGTTGATCGATAATCCAACAGTACAGTGAAGTTCGATGATCCAACAGTACACTGAAGATTGATGATCCAACAGTAGACTGAAGATCGATGATCCAACAGTACACTGAAGCTTGATAATCCAACAGTACACCAAAGATCGATGATTCAACAGTACACTGAAGAACAATAATCCAACAGTATACTGAAGAACGGTAATCCAACAGTACACTGAAGATCGGTGATCCATCAGTACGCTGAAGATCAATAATCCAACAGCATACTGATGATCAATAATCTGGTAGATCACTGAAGATGGATAATCCAACAGTACACTGAAGATCGATGATCCAACAGTAGACTGAAGATCGATAATCCAACAGTACACTGAAGATCGACGATCAAACAGATCACTGAGGATCGATGATCCAACAGTACAGTGAAGATCAATAATCCAACAGTACATTGAAGATCAATGATCCAACATTTCACCAAAGATTGATAATCCAACAGTACACTGAATATTGATACTAGAGCAGTACACTGAAGATCAATCATCCAGCGGTACACTGAACATCAATTATCCAACAGTACACTGAAGATCGATAATCCAACAGTACACCGAAGATCGGTAATCCAACAGTACACTGAAAATCAATGATTCAACAGTAAACTGAAGATCAATAATCCAACAGTACACTGAAGAATGGTAATCCAACAGTACAGTGAAGATCGATGATCCAACAGTACATTGAAGATGGATAATCCAACAGATCACTGAAGATCGATAATCGAACAGTACACTGTAGATCGATCATCCAACAGTACACTGAAGATCGATCATCCAACAGTACACTGAAGATCAATAATCCAACAGCAAACTGAAGATTGATAATCTGGCAGATCACTGAAGATGGATAATCCAAAAGTACACTGAAGATCGATGATCCAAAAGTGCATTGAAGATCGATAATCCAACAGTACACTGAAGATCGATGATTCAACAATACACTGAAGATCGATAATCCAACAATACACTGAAGATCGATAATCCAACAGTACGCCGAAGAATGGTAATCCAACAGTACAGTGAAGATCGATGATCCAACAATACACTGAAGATCGATGATCCAACATTACACTGAAGATTGATGATCCAACATTACACTGAAGAGCGATGATTCAACAGTAGACTGAAGATCAATAATCCAACAATGAACTGAAGATCGATAATCCAACAGTACACTGAAGATCGATGATCCAGCAGTACACTGAAGATCGATAATACAATAGTACACGGAAATCGATGATTCAACAGTACACTGAAGATCAACAATCCTCCAGTACACTGAAGAACGGTAATCCAACAGTACACTGAAGATCGGTAATCCAACAGTACAGTGAAGATCGATGATCCAACAATACAGTGAAGGTCGATGATCCAACATTATACTGAAGATCAATAATCCAACAGTACACTGAATGGTAATCCAACAGTACACTGAAGATCAATAATCCAACAGTACACTGAAGAACAGCAATCCAACATTAGATCCAAGACCAATGATCCAACAGTACGCCGAAGAACGGTAATCCAACAGTACAGTAAAGATCGATAATCCAACAGTACACTGAAGATCAATGATCCAACAGTACACTGAAGATCGATAATCCAGCAGTACACTGAAGATCGATAATCAAACAATACACTGAAGCTCAATCATCCAACAGTACACAGAGAACACTGAAGAGCAATAATCCAACAGTACACTGAAGAACGGTAATCCCACAGTACAGTGAAGATCGATGATCCAACAGTACACTGAAGATCGATAATCCAACAGTAGACAGAAGATCGCTAATCCAACGGTACACTGAAGATCGATAATCCAACAGGACACTGAAGATCAATGATGCATCAGTACACTGAAAATCAATAATCCAACACTACACTGGAGATCGATAATCCAACAGTACACTGAAGATCGATCATTCAACATTACACTGAAAATCGATGACCAAAAAGTGTACTGAAGATCGAAAATCCAAAAGTACACTGAAGATCGATGATCCAACAGTACACTGAAGATCGATGATCCAACAGTACACTGAAGATCGATAATCCAACAGTACAGTGAAGTTCGATGTTCCAACAGCACACTGAAGATCGATGATCCAACAGCACACTGAAGATCGATAATCCAACAGTACACTGAAGATCGCTGGTTTAAGAGAACACTGAAGAGCAATAATCCAACATTACACTGAAGAACGATAATCCCACAGGGCAGTGAAGATCGATGATCCAACAGTACACTGAAGATCGATAATCCAACAGTAGACAGAAGATCGCTAATCCAACGGTACACTGAAGATCGAAAATCCAACAGGACACTGAAGATCAATGATGCAACAGTACACTGAAAATCAGTAATCCAACACTACACTGGTGATCGATAATCCAACAGTACACTGATGATCGATAAACCAACAGTACACTGATGATCGATAACACAACAGTATGCTGAAGATCGATCATTCAACAGTACACTGAAAATCGATGATCAAACAGTGCACTGATGATCGATAATCCAACAGTACACTGATGATCGATGATCCAAAAGTACACTGAAGATCGATAATCTAACAGTACACTGAAGATCTATAATCAACAGCATAGAGAAAATCAATAATCCAACAGTATACTGAAGATCAATAATCGAACAGTACAGTGAAGATCGATAATCCAACAGTACACTGAAGATCGATGATCCAACAGTACACTGAAGATCGATGATTCAACAGTACACTGAAGATCAATAATCCAACAGTAAACTGAAGAGCGGTAATCCAACAGTACAGTGAAGATCAGTGATCCAACAGTAGACTGAAGATCGATAATACAACAGTACAGTGAAGACTGATAATCGAACAGTACACTGAAGATCGTGATCCAACAGTACACTGAAGATCAATAATCCAACAGCATACTGAAGATCGATAATCTGGCTGATCACTGAAGATCGATAATCTGGCTGATCACTGAAGATGGATACTCCAACAGTACACTGAAGAATGTTAATCCAACAGCAGAGTGCAGATCAATAATCCAACAGGACACTGAAGATCGATAATCCAACAGCATACTGAAGATCAATAATCCAACAGTACACTGAAGAACGGTAATCCAACAGTAGACTGAAGATCGATGATCCAACAGTACACTGAAGATGGATAATCTAACAGTTCACTGAAGATCGATAATCCAACAATACACTGAAGATCAAAAATCCAACAGTACACTGAATATCGATGATCCAACAGTACACTGAAGATCGATAATCCAACAGTACGCCAAAGAAAGGTAATCCAACAGTACAGTGAAGATCGATAATCCAACAGTACACTGAAGATGGATGATCCAACATTACACTGAAGATTGATGATCCAACATTACACTGAAGAGCGATCATTCAACAGTAGACTGAAAATCAATAATCCAACAGTGAACTGAAGATCGATAATACAACAGTACACTGAAGATCGGTAATCCAACAGTACACTGAAGATCGATAATCCAATAGTGCACTGAAATCGATGATTCAACAGTACACTGAAGATGAATAATCCAACAGTAAACTGAAGATCGATAATCCAACAGTACAGTGAAGATCGATAATCCAACAGTACACTGAAGATCGGTAATCCAATAGTACACTGAAATCGATGATTCAACAGTACACTGAAGATGAATAATCCAACAGTAAACTGAAGAACGGTAATCCAACAGTACAGTGAAGATTGATGATCCAACAGTACACTGAAGATCGGTAATCCAACAGTACGCCGAAGAAAGGTAATCCAACAGTACACCAAAGATCGATGATTCAACAGTACACTGAAGAACAATAATCCAACAGTATACTGAAGAACGGTAATCCAACAGTACACTGAAGATCGGTGATCCATCAGTACGCTGAAGATCAATAATCCAACAGCATACTGATGATCAATAATCTGGTAGATCACTGAAGATGGATAATCCAACAGTACACTGAAGATCGATGATCCAACAGTAGACTGAAGATCGATAATCCAACAGTACACTGAAGATCGACGATCAAACAGATCACTGAGGATCGATGATCCAACAGTACAGTGAAGATCAATAATCCAACAGTACATTGAAGATCAATGATCCAACATTTCACCAAAGATTGATAATCCAACAGTACACTGAATATTGATACTAGAGCAGTACACTGAAGATCAATCATCCAGCGGTACACTGAACATCAATTATCCAACAGTACACTGAAGATCGATAATCCAACAGTACACCGAAGATCGGTAATCCAACAGTACACTGAAAATCAATGATTCAACAGTAAACTGAAGATCAATAATCCAACAGTACACTGAAGAATGGTAATCCAACAGTACAGTGAAGATCGATGATCCAACAGTACATTGAAGATGGATAATCCAACAGATCACTGAAGATCGATAATCGAACAGTACACTGTAGATCGATCATCCAACAGTACACTGAAGATCGATCATCCAACAGTACACTGAAGATCAATAATCCAACAGCAAACTGAAGATTGATAATCTGGCAGATCACTGAAGATGGATAATCCAAAAGTACACTGAAGATCGATGATCCAAAAGTGCATTGAAGATCGATAATCCAACAGTACACTGAAGATCGATGATTCAACAATACACTGAAGATCGATAATCCAACAATACACTGAAGATCGATAATCCAACAGTACGCCGAAGAATGGTAATCCAACAGTACAGTGAAGATCGATGATCCAACAATACACTGAAGATCGATGATCCAACATTACACTGAAGATTGATGATCCAACATTACACTGAAGAGCGATGATTCAACAGTAGACTGAAGATCAATAATCCAACAATGAACTGAAGATCGATAATCCAACAGTACACTGAAGATCGATGATCCAGCAGTACACTGAAGATCGATAATACAATAGTACACGGAAATCGATGATTCAACAGTACACTGAAGATCAACAATCCTCCAGTACACTGAAGAACGGTAATCCAACAGTACACTGAAGATCGGTAATCCAACAGTACAGTGAAGATCGATGATCCAACAATACAGTGAAGGTCGATGATCCAACATTATACTGAAGATCAATAATCCAACAGTACACTGAATGGTAATCCAACAGTACACTGAAGATCAATAATCCAACAGTACACTGAAGAACAGCAATCCAACATTAGATCCAAGACCAATGATCCAACAGTACGCCGAAGAACGGTAATCCAACAGTACAGTAAAGATCGATAATCCAACAGTACACTGAAGATCAATGATCCAACAGTACACTGAAGATCGATAATCCAGCAGTACACTGAAGATCGATAATCAAACAATACACTGAAGCTCAATCATCCAACAGTACACAGAGAACACTGAAGAGCAATAATCCAACAGTACACTGAAGAACGGTAATCCCACAGTACAGTGAAGATCGATGATCCAACAGTACACTGAAGATCGATAATCCAACAGTAGACAGAAGATCGCTAATCCAACGGTACACTGAAGATCGATAATCCAACAGGACACTGAAGATCAATGATGCATCAGTACACTGAAAATCAATAATCCAACACTACACTGGAGATCGATAATCCAACAGTACACTGAAGATCGATCATTCAACATTACACTGAAAATCGATGACCAAAAAGTGTACTGAAGATCGAAAATCCAAAAGTACACTGAAGATCGATGATCCAACAGTACACTGAAGATCGATGATCCAACAGTACACTGAAGATCGATAATCCAACAGTACAGTGAAGTTCGATGTTCCAACAGCACACTGAAGATCGATGATCCAACAGCACACTGAAGATCGATAATCCAACAGTACACTGAAGATCGCTGGTTTAAGAGAACACTGAAGAGCAATAATCCAACATTACACTGAAGAACGATAATCCCACAGGACAGTGAAGATCGATGATCCAACAGTACACTGAAGATCGATAATCCAACAGTAGACAGAAGATCGCTAATCCAACGGTACACTGAAGATCGAAAATCCAACAGGACACTGAAGATCAATGATGCAACAGTACACTGAAAATCAGTAATCCAACACTACACTGGCGATCGATAATCCAACAGTACACTGATGATCGATAAACCAACAGTACACTGATGATCGATAACACAACAGTATGCTGAAGATCGATCATTCAACAGTACACTGAAAATCGATGATCAAACAGTGCACTGATGATCGATAATCCAACAGTACACTGATGATCGATGATCCAAAAGTACACTGAAGATCGATAATCTAACAGTACACTGAAGATCTATAATCAACAGCATAGAGAAAATCAATAATCCAACAGTATACTGAAGATCAATAATCGAACAGTACAGTGAAGATCGATAATCCAACAGTACACTGAAGATCGATGATCCAACAGTACACTGAAGATCGATGATTCAACAGTACACTGAAGATCAATAATCCAACAGTAAACTGAAGAGCGGTAATCCAACAGTACAGTGAAGATCAGTGATCCAACAGTAGACTGAAGATCGATAATACAACAGTACAGTGAAGACTGATAATCGAACAGTACACTGAAGATCGTGATCCAACAGTACACTGAAGATCAATAATCCAACAGCATACTGAAGATCGATAATCTGGCTGATCACTGAAGATCGATAATCTGGCTGATCACTGAAGATGGATACTCCAACAGTACACTGAAGAATGTTAATCCAACAGCAGAGTGCAGATCAATAATCCAACAGGACACTGAAGATCGATAATCCAACAGCATACTGAAGATCAATAATCCAACAGTACACTGAAGAACGGTAATCCAACAGTAGACTGAAGATCGATGATCCAACAGTACACTGAAGATGGATAATCTAACAGTTCACTGAAGATCGATAATCCAACAATACACTGAAGATCAAAAATCCAACAGTACACTGAAGATCGATGATCCAACAGTACACTGAAGATCGATAATCCAACAGTACGCCAAAGAAAGGTAATCCAACAGTACAGTGAAGATCGATAATCCAACAGTACACTGAAGATGGATGATCCAACATTACACTGAAGATTGATGATCCAACATTACACTGAAGAGCGATCATTCAACAGTAGACTGAAAATCAATAATCCAACAGTGAACTGAAGATCGATAATACAACAGTACACTGAAGATCGGTAATCCAACAGTACACTGAAGATCGATAATCCAATAGTGCACTGAAATCGATGATTCAACAGTACACTGAAGATGAATAATCCAACAGTAAACTGAAGATCGATAATCCAACAGTACAGTGAAGATCGATAATCCAACAGTACACTGAAGATCGGTAATCCAATAGTACACTGAAATCGATGATTCAACAGTACACTGAAGATGAATAATCCAACAGTAAACTGAAGAACGGTAATCCAACAGTACAGTGAAGATTGATGATCCAACAGTACACTGAAGATCGGTAATCCAACAGTACGCCGAAGAAAGGTAATCCAACAGTACAGTGAAGATCGATGATCCAACAGTACACTGAAGATGGATGATCCAACATTACACTGAAGATTGATGATCCAACAGTACACTGAAGATGAATAATCCAACAGTACACTGAAGAACGGTAATCCAACAGTACAGTGAAGATCGTTAATCCAACAGTACACTGAAGATCGATGATTCAACAGTACACTGAAGATCAATAATCCAACAGTACACTGAAGATTGATGATCCAACAGTACAGTGAAGATCGATAATCCAACAGTGCACTGAAGATCAATAATCCAACAGCATACTGAAGATCAGTAATCCGGCAGAGCTCTGAAGATGGTTAATCCAACAGTACACTGAAGATCGATGATCCAACAGTACAATGAAGATCGATAATCCAACAGTACACCGAAGATCGATGATTCAACAGTACACTGAAGATCAATAATCCAACAGTACACTGAAGATCGATGATCGAACAGTAGACTGAAGGTCGATGATCAAACAGTATACTGAAGATCGCTAATCCAACATAACACTGAAGATCGATGATCCAACAGTACATTGAAGATCGATGATCTAACAGTGTAGTGAACATCAATAATCCAACTGTACACTGAAGATCGATGATCAAACAGTGTACTGATCATCGATAATCCAACAGTACACTGAAGATCGATAATCCAACAGTAGACTGAAGGTCGATGATCAAACAGTATACTGAAGATCAATAATCCAACATAACACTGAAGAGCGATGATCCAACAGTACATTGAAGATCGATGATCAAACAGTGTACTGAAGATCGATAATCCAACGGTACAGTGAAGATCGATGATTGAACTGTACACTGAAGATTGATAACCCAACTGTATACTGAAGATCAGTAATCCAACAGTACACTGAAGACCGATGACCCAAAAGTAAGCTGAAGATTGATGATCTAACAGTAGACTGAAGATCGATAATCCAACAGTAGACTTAAGATCAATGATCCAACAGTACACTGAAGATCGATAATCCAACAGTACAATGAAGATTGTTAATCCAACAGTACAATGAAGATCGAAAATCCAATAGAACACTGAAGATCGATGATTCAACAGTACACTGAAGATCAATAATCCAACAGTACACTGAAGAATGGTAATCCAACAGTACAGTGAAGATCGATGATCCAACAATACAGTGAAGGTCGATGATCCAACATTATACTGAAGATCGATAATCCAACAGTACACTGAATGGTAATCCAACAGTACACTGAAGATCGATGATCCAACAGTATACTGAAGATCGATGATTCAACAGTACAGTGAAGATCAATAATCCAACAGTACACCGAAGAACAGCAATCCAACATTAGATCCAAGACCAATGATCCAACAGTACGCCGAAGAACGGTAATCCAACAGTACAGTAAAGATCGATAATCCAGCAGTACACTGAAGATCGATAATCAAACAATACACTGAAGCTCAATCATCCAACAGTACACAGAGAACACTGAAGAGCAATAATCCAACAGTACACTGAAGAACGGTAATCCCACAGTACAGTGAAGATCGATGATCCAACAGTACACTGAAGATCGATAATCCAACAGTGGACAGAAGATCGCTAATGCAACTGTACACTGAAGATCGATAATCCAACAGGACACTGCAGATCAATGATGCATCAGTGCACTGAAAATCAATAATCCAACACTACAGTGGAGATCGATAATCCAACAGTACACTGAAGATCGATCATTCAACATTACACTGAAATTCGATGACCAAAAAGTGTACTGAAGATCGAAAATCCAAAAGTACACTGAAGATCAATGATCCAACAGTACACTGAAGATCGATGATCCAACAGTACACTGAAGATCGATAATCCAACAGTGAACTGACGATCGATAATCCAACAGTACACTGAAGATCGAAAATCCAAAAGTACACTGAAGATCGATGATCCAACAGTACACTGAAGATCAATAATCCAACAGTACAGTGAAGTTCGATGATCCAACAGCACACTGAAGATGGATAATCCAACAGTTCTCTGAAGATCGATAATCCAACATTACACTGTAGATCGATGATCCAACAGTACACTGAAGATCGATAATCCAACAGTACACTGAAGATCGATGGTTTAAGAGAACACTGAAGAGCAATAATCCAACATTACACTGAAGAACGATAATCCCACAGGACAGTGAAGATCGATGATCCAACAGTACACTGAAGATCGATAATCCAACAGTAGACAGAAGATTGCTAATCCAACGGTACACTGAAGATCGAAAATCCAACAGGACACTGAAGATCAATGATGCAACAGTACACTGAAAATCAGTAATCCAACACTACACTGGCGATCGATAATCCAACAGTACACTGATGATCGATAAACCAACAGTACACTGATGATCGATAACACAACAGTACGCTGAAGATCGATCATTCAACAGTACACTGAAAATCGATGATCAAACAGTGTACTGAAGATCGAAAATCCAAAAGTACACTGAAGATCGATGATCCAACAGTACACTGAAGATCGATGATCCAACAGTACACTGAAGATCGATAATCCAACAGTACACTGAATATCGATGATCCAACAGTATAATGAAGATCGATGAACCAACAGTACACTGAAGATTGATAATCCAAAAGTACAGTGAAGTTCGATGATCCAACAGTACACTGAAGATCGATAATCCAACAGTACACTGAAGAGCGATGATCCATCAGTAAATTGAAGATCAATAATCCAACAGCATACTGAAGATCGATAATCTGGCAGATCACTGAAGATGGTTAATCCAACAGTACATTGAAGATCGATGATCAAACAGTGCACTGACGATCGATAATCCAACAGTACACTGATGATCGATGATCCAAAAGTACACTGAAGATCGATAATCTAACAGTACACTGAAGATTGATAATCCAACAGTACACTGAAGATCGATGATCCAACAGCTTACTGAAGATCGATGATCCAACAGTACACTGAAGACCGATGATCCAGCAGTATACAGAAGGTTGATAATCCAACAGTACACTGAAAATTGATAATCCAACAATACACTGAAGATTGATAATCCAACAGTATACTGAAGATCAATAATACCACAGTACACTGAAGATCAATGTTCCAACAGTACACTGAAGATCGATGATCCAACAGTACATTGAAGATCGATAATCCAACAGTACACTGAAGATTGATGATCCAACAGTATACTGAATGTTGTGTCTCCTTGTGTTCTTATACTATAAATAATACAGACACTTTTAGCTCATTTTAGTTACTGCTTTTACTTTGGCTGTATTCTTGCTTTGTTTCTCTGCTGCCGCATGGTGCGGAGTGATACAAGATGTCAGACGCTGCACTGTGCACTGCCCGTGCACAGTGTGCCACATAGCAATATAACTACACCATACCAAAGTAGTTTCATACCAAAGTAGTTCCATTTAACGATGTGATTGTTGAGATACCGCGGCAAACGTGGGAGTCGAGACAAGAGCTATTGAAAACACAACTGCTTTATTCTAACCACATGGCAAACAGGAACTAGAAAAGCCCGCGCATCCACTTAAATACTTCCCAGACAGGAAGTGCTCCCGGCAGCCTGTCCCTGCGGGAAACAAGTTGCTGGAGGAAAGGGCCCCCGGCTGGGGGCTTCTGCTTAGACTGTCCGTGCCGCCGTGAGCGGATTATGTCCAGTGGTGGCGTGTCGCCACAGAGCTCCCCCCAGAATCCGCTTAGGAGGAGTGGACGAGTCGTGACGGTGGTCTAATGGTTCTGCCACAGCGGCTCTGAGTGGTCGCCGGTCTAGTTGGTTGGGTCGGGCGGTTCGCCGCCGGCTGTGCTGGCTTGCCGGGGGGGCGGCCTCTAGTTGGAGGCTGGGCCACGGGGACCTGTTCCCCTGGTTCTGTGTGTGCTGGTTTCAGCCGGTCGATGGAGACTGTGTCGACTCTGTCACTGAGTCGCAGCTTGAAGACCTTGTCCCCGGTTTGTAGTACCTCGTACGGTCCGTCGTACGGGGGTCGCAGGGGCCCGCGGTGCGCGTCGTGTCGCACGAAGACGAAGCGCGCCTGCTGTAAATTTGGCGGGACGTGAGGTGCGAGTTCGCCGTGTCGGTTGACCGGAAGTGGGGCGAACTGCTGAGCGGAAGAGAAAGAGTTGAGCCGCTGCTGTTCGGCCGACCAAGGCTTGTTAGGCTCCGGGAGGAATTCGTCTGGGACGTGCAGCGGTTGTCCGTAGACTAACTCCGCTGCCGAGGACTGGAGGTCTTCCTTGACCGCGGTGCGTAGGCCGAGTAGCACCCACGGTAGGCGGTTAGTCCAGGTACTGTCCTGCAGGCCGGCGCGGAGTGAGGCCTTGAGTGACCTGTGGAAGCGTTCACAAACCCCGTTGGCCTGCGGGTGGTACGCCGTGGTGCGGTGGAGCGTCACCCCGAGGTTGCGTGCTGTGGCCGTCCAGAGTTCGGAGGTGAACTGGGCGCCTCTGTCGGAGGTTATGTCGGCCGGTACGCCGAACCTCGCAACCCAGGTGTTAACGAATGCCCTGGCGATGTCGGCTGTGGTGGTGGAGGTCAGCGGCACTGCCTCAGGCCAGCGTGTGTAGCGGTCGACCATCGTGAGGAGATAAGTTTGGCCTTGCGATGGCGGCAGGGGACCGACGATGTCGACGTGTACGTGGTCGAAGCGGCGGCTGGGTACCTCGAAGTCTCCCAGGGGTGCTTTGGTGTGCAGCTGTACCTTAGCCCGTTGGCAGGCGAGGCAGGAGGTGGCCCAAGTCCGAACATCTCTGCTGAGGCCGCGCCAGACGAAGCGCTTGGAGAGGAGTTTGACGGGTGCGCGGGAACCCGGGTGAGAGAGCCCGTGGAGCGCGTCGAAAACGCGGCGGCGCCAGGTCTCAGGGACGACCGGCCTGGGTTGGCCGAGTGAGACGTTGCAAGTGACTGCCATGGCTTCGGGCCCGTGCGCGACCTTGGCTAGGCGTAGCCCTGGCAGGCTGGTAGCCGCCGAGAGGAGGTCTGGGTCTGTGAGCTGGGCCGCTGCTAGTTGTGCGTAGTCGACCGCGAGGTGATTCGCACAGACGGCGGGACGGGAAAGGCAGTCGGCGACCACGTTGTCTCTACCGGAGACGTGCTGGATGTCCGTAGTAAACTCGGACACGGCCGCGAGCTGGCGTTGCTGCCTAGCGGACCAGGGTTCGGTGTGCTTGGCCATCGCGTACGTGAGTGACTTGTGGTCCACATACGCGGTGAAGTGGCGGCTGTGGTAAACCACTTTTATCGTTACACTATAGTTATCACTGTTGTATTGTTATCACCGTTATCACTGTTGTATCACGATACGAGGTCGCCTCTTGTCGCGCTGTTATACCTGGGCTGACCACCTCCGACTCCGCCCATGGCTCCACCTACCTGCCCAGGTATAAAGGTAGTCGACTGGCTGGTATTCCTCCTTGTTGGACCCGATCACCCACGAGGGTGGGCTCTGTTATTTAGTCAATAAGAACCTTTAGTTACGTTCCTAACTCGTCGCTTTTTATTGGACGAATTGATAGGTATATCAATTTTATTGACTAAATTTTAAAGATGTCTACTACTGACCAGCCAGGAGCCCTCCCAGAAGCACAGCCACAGCAGCTTTCAGACACCGGGCTACACCAGCCACACCAGCCGGCTTGGCTGCAAGCCCTCAAACCACCGTACCTGGATCTAAACCCACAGGCAGCAAACTCAGCCCTCAACTTCAAACACTGGCTGGACTGCTTCGAATCCTACCTGGAAGAATCCGGCGCCCCGCAGAGATCCAAACTAAGACTTCTGAACGCCCAAGCGAGCCCGAGAGTATACGCACTCATCCAGGATACGACTACATACGAGGCCGCTATCAACCTACTGAAACAGCAGTACCGCAGCCCGGTAAATTACATGTACACCAGGCACCTCCTAAGATCCCGCCCGCAACAGCCAGGAGAGTCTGTAGCTGAATTTTTACGGGCGCTAAGAGCACTCGGCAGGAACTGTGACTTTAAAGCGGTGACGGCTGTTGAAAATACGGAAGATAATATCCGCGATGCCTTTGTGAAAGGCCTACGGTCCGACTACTCACGGCAAAGACTGCTTGAAGCTAAAGACCTCGACCTGGACAAAGCTGAAGCCCTCGCTTTCTCCCTGGAGGTGGCCCATCAGGACCAGGAGGCGTTTTCCAGGTACTGCTCGCGACCCTGGGACTCGGGCCCGACCCCTACCGCAATACCCTTCGCAGCGCCGCCCCCGGGACCTACCTCAGCGTCGGCGTCCCGGACCCGACCGGGCCGGCCACCCCCGGTACCGGCTCCGACATCGGGCACCCGCGATCGGGCCGCCGGCTGCTTCTTTTGCGGCCAGGAGAAGCACCCGAGGTCGCGCTGCCCAGCCAGGAACTCTACCTGCTCAACCTGCAGGAAGAAAGGCCACTTCTCTAAGGCCTGCAGGAGCGGATCTTCAGAGGCCAGCAGTGCCTCATGCGAACTGTGGGGGCGGCCATCTTCTTTCACGGCAACTGAGGCCAGTATCCCCACACGTGAGTCATGGGGGTGGCCATCTTTGATCAAGGCAACCGACCCCAATAGTGCCTCATGTGAGTTATGGGGGCAGCCATCTTCTCCGCCATTTTGTCCTACCTCGAGGGAGACGCCATTTTACCCACCACGCCCGACTGCCACCGGGCCCCCGGACCCGACGACCGCCTCGCCCGCAGACGACAACGACTCGCTTACCTACACACTAGCCTCTGTCACTCTGGATCAAGCCCGCCCACACCACCTGTCCAAGTCGATGATGGACATCAAAGTAAACGGCCACGCCACGACCTGCCTGTTCGACAGCGGAAGCACGGAGAGCTTCATCCACCCAGACACGGTGAGCCACCACTCCCTCCCTGTCCTGCCAACGCGCAACCGAATCTCGATGGCATCGAGGTCCCACGCCACGGACATTAGCGGCTACTGTGCTGTGACCTTGTCGGTTAAGGGTACAGAGTATAAAAACTTTAAACTCCTCGTCCTCCCCCAGCTCTGCGCTGCCGTCCTACTAGGGCTGGACTTCCAATCCCACCTCCAAAGTGTAACCCTAGCATACGGTGGACCCCTCCCCCCACTCACAGTCGACAACCAGCGAAGGTTAAACCGCCCACCGCGTAACACCTGCAGCCTATCCACCCTCAAGGTGCCGCCACCTTCCCTGTTCGCTAACCTCACCCCCGACTGCAAACCCGTCGCTACCAAGAGCAGGCGGTACAGCGCTGGGGACAGAGCTTTCATTAGCTCTGAGGTGCAGCGTCTCCTGAAGGAGGGCATCATCGAGGGGAGCAACAGCCCCTGGCGTGCCCAGGTCGTGGTCGTTAAGACCGGCGATAAAAATCGCCTGGTCATCGACTACAGCCAGACCATAAACAGATACACCCAGCTGGACGCATACCCCCTTCCCCGCATATCTGACATGGTCAATCAGATTGCACAATACCGCGTATTCTCGACCATCGACCTTAAGTCGGCCTACCACCAACTCCCTATCCACCCCGAGGACCGCCAGTACACCGCCTTCGAGGCGAATGGGCGCCTATACCACTTCCTTAGGGTCCCCTTCGGTGTCACCAACGGGGTCTCGGTCTTCCAAAGGGAGATGGACCGGATGGTTGACCAGAACGGACTGCAGGCCACATTCCCCTACCTAGATAACGTCACCATCTGCGGCCGCGACCGGCAGGACCACGACGAGAATCTGGAGAAATTCCTCCGTACAGCCCAACGGCTGAACCTCACCTACAATAAGGAGAAATGTGTGTTTAACACCTCGCGCCTTGCCATCCTTGGCTGTGTAGTAGAGAACGGACTCATCGGCCCCGACCCCGAAAGAATGCGCACCCTCATGGAGCTACCCCTCCCCCACTGCCCTAAGGCACTTAAGAGAACCCTGGGGCTCTTCGCCTACTATGCCCAATGGGTGCCCAATTATGCGGACAAAGCCAGACCCCTCATGAAGTCCACATCCTTCCCCCTTACGGAGGAAGCGTGCGCAGCCTTCTCCCTCATTAAGGGAGACATTGCCAAGGCCACTATGCATGCAGTGGATGAGTCCATCCCCTTCCAAGTCGAGAGCGATGCATCTGACTTCGCCCTAGCCGCCACCCTTAACCAGGAGGGGAGACCGGTGGCCTTCTTCTCAAGGACCCTACAGGGCCCTGAGATCCGACACTCGTCGGTCGAGAAGGAGGCCCAGGCGATTGTGGAGGCGGTACGACGCTGGAGGCACTACCTGGCAGGCAAACGATTTACCCTCCTTACCGACCAACGTTCGGTCGCTTTTATGTTTAATAACAAGCTGAGGGGCAAAATCAAGAATGACAAGATCTTGAGGTGGAGAATCGAGCTCTCCACCTACGATTATGATATCTTGTACCGGCCAGGTAAGCTGAACGAACCCCCCGATGCTCTGTCACGAATTACATGCGCCAGCGCGCAAAGTGATAGACTTCAGACCCTCCACAACGACCTCTGCCACCCCGGGGTCACCAGACTTTACCACTTCATTAAGGCCCGCAACCTGCCCTACTCCATCGAGGAGGTCAGGACCATAACCAGGAACTGCCAGACCTGTGCCGAGTGCAAACCGCACTTCTTTAGGCCGGACAGAGCAAGCCTGATCAAGGCCACCCGCCCCTTCGAGCGCCTGAGCATCGACTTTAAGGGGCCCCTCCCGTCCTCTGACCGTAATGTGTACTTCCTCAACATTGTTGATGAGTACTCCCGTTTCCCCTTTGCCTTCCCCTGCCCAGACATGACCAGTACCATGGTCATTAAATGCCTGAACGACCTCTTCGCCTTGTTCGGGTTCCCAAACTATATACATAGTGACCGGGGCTCCTCTTTCATGAGCGAGGAACTCCGTCAGTTCCTACTAGCGAGAGGTATTGCAGCAAGTAGGACCACCAGCTACAACCCCCGAGGGAACGGCCAGGTGGAAAGAGAGAACGCGACGGTATGGAAGGCCGTCCTCTTAGCCTTAAAGTCTAAGGGCCTCCCAACCTCCCGCTGGCAGGAAGTCCTCCCGACAGCGCTGCACTCCATCCGGTCACTACTTTGCACTGCCGTTAACGCCACCCCCCATGAACGAATGTTTGTTTTCCCCAGGAAGTCAACTACGGGAACCACTCTACCAACCTGGCTGACCTCTCCGGGGCCCGTCTTGCTGCGAAAGCACGTGAGGGCCCATAAAACAGACCCCCTGGTCGAGAGGGTGAACCTCCTGCACGCCAACCCCCAGTACGCCTACGTGGCTTACCCAGACGGGCGGGAGGACACTGTCTCCTTACGAGACCTCGCACCCTCAGGCACTCCGGAGACACCACCTTTACCCCCCCCCACCACCCCCCCAATTCCAGCCCAGGTAGACGGCATGCCGGAACCCCACGAGCCTTCGCCGACCACGCAGACACCAGCACTAACACCGGATAATGCAGCACCGCCGCTGCGACGATCGGAGAGGCTTACGAGGCCTCCGGACAGACTGACATACCAGAACTGGTAGTACACTTCACCCCGCCGGACTCAAATCTAAACAAGGGGTGAATGTGGTAAACCACTTTTATCGTTACACTATAGTTATCACTGTTGTATTGTTATCACCGTTATCACTGTTGTATCACAATACGAGGTCGCCTCTTGTCGCGCTGTTATACCTGGGCTGACCACCTCCGACTCCGCCCATGGCTCCACCTACCTGCCCAGGTATAAAGGTAGTCGACTGGCTGGTATTCCTCCTTGTTGGACCCGATCACCCACGAGGGTGGGCTCTGTTATTTAGTCAATAAGAACCTTTAGTTACATTCCTAACTTGTCGCTTTTTATTGGACGAATTGATAGGTATATCAGCGGCCTTCCAGGAGGAACCTGAAATGGCGGACCGACAGGTGGAGCGCGAGAAGCTCGCGGTCGAAAGTGGAGTATTTGACCTCCGGGGGGCGCAGTTGGCGGCTGTAGAAGGCAAGTGGCTGCCACGCGCCATTGACCCACTGCTCGAACACGGCCCCGACCGCGTGGTCGGAGGCGTCGGTGGTGAGCGCGACCCGGGCATCGGCCTTCGGGTGTGCGAGCAGAGTGGCGTCGGCGAGCGCGTTTTTGGTGGCGTCGAAGGCGGCTGCCGTGTCAGTGGTCCAGGCTACGTCCATCTTGCCGGATTTTCCTCGGAGGGAATCGTATAGGGGCTTCATGAGGGCTGCAGCTCTGGGGATGAACCTGTTATAGAAGTTCACCATCCCGAGGAACTCTTAGAGGCCCTTGATGGTTGTGGGGCGGGGAAATTGCTGGACGGCCTGCACCTTGTTGGGCAGGGGGACGGCCCCAGCAGGGGTGATGTGGTGACCGAGAAAATCGATCTCGGTGAGGCCGAATTGGCACTTCGCCGGGCTGAGGATGAGCCCATGTTGGGCTAGGCGCCCGAACAGGATGCGAAGGTGTTCGAGGTGTTCCTGTTTGGAGGAGCTGGCCACGAGAATGTCGTCTCGATAGACGAATAGGAAGTTCAGGTCCCGGAGGACTGAGTCCATAAGGCGCTGGAAAGCCTGTGCTGCATTCTTGAGGCCGAAGGGCATCCTCAGGAACTCGAACAGGCCGAATGGGGTGATGACGGCCGTTTTGGGGATGTCCGCGGGGTGTACGGGGACTTGGTGGTAACCGCGCACCAGGTCGACTTTGGAAAAGACGGTTCGTCCGGCCAGTCGGGCCGAGAAGTCCTGGATGTGTGGCACCGGGTATCGATCGGGGGTGGTGGCGTCGTTGAGGCGGCGGTAGTCCCCGCAAGGGCGCCAGCCTCCGCCGGGCTTGGGGGCGATGTGGAGGGGCGAGGCCCAAGGGCTGCTGGAGCGGCGGATGATGCCGAGTTGTTCCATGGTGGCGAACTCGGCCCGCGCGATTTCCAGCTTGGCCGGGTTGAGTCTGCGGGCGTGGGCAGAAACTGGGGGCCGGTGGTGGGGATATAGTGTTCCACACCGTGCTTTGCGGCTTTGGCCGAAAAGGTCGGGTTAGTGAGGGCGGGAAACTCAGCTAGGAGTGCCGAGTAGTCGTCCGTGGCGTTGGCGAGGCAGTAGGTCGTCAGGCCGGCCGAACGGGCCGGGGTAAAGGCTCCGGGGATGGGGGCCATAGTGTTGACGTCGACGAGGCGGTGCCTCGGAATGTCGACGAGGAGGCCGTGGGCGCGTAGGAAGTCGGCGCCGATGAGTGGGCAGAGGACCTTGGCTGTGAGGAACTCCCAGCGGTAGCGGCGGCCCGCGAGGTCGAGCGTGACCATGCGGGTGCCATATGTGCGGATGGCAGAGCCATTGGCTGCAGCCAGTGTGATACCCCGTGTGCCACGTTGGATCTCGAGGGCGGAGGCGGGGGTGATGCTGTGCTGGGCCCCTGTGTCGCACAGGAATCGGCGGTTGGTTCTGTCGTCAGTGACGTACAGTAGGGGCTCCTTCTGCCCCACGGCCATCGTGGGGGCCGGTGCGGGGGGGGTTTTGAAGGTACACGGCGGCGTGCAGCATTGAGCCCTAGTGCCAAAACGGGTGTGGTAGTAGCAGTGACCCGGAGTGGTAGGGCGGTCGGGCCTAACGGGCCAGGAAGACCGCGTGGTCGTTGCCGTGAGGTCGGGCGCGACGTCACGAGCGGCCTGTGCAGAGAGCAGCCGGTCGGCCTTTTCGGCTATATCATTCAGGTCCGTGGAGCCAGACTCCACAATGAGCGGGCGGATGCTGGCGGGGAGCTGCCGAATGAAAAGCGTGCGAAAAAGGGCGCCGGGATTTTTGTCGTCTGAGAGGGACAGCATGTGGGAGAGCAGGTCTGATGGTGAAGCGTCACCAAGGCCGGGGAGGTCCAGGAGTTGGCAGTGGCGCTGGTAAGAGGACGTTTGAAATTTTTTAAGTAGCGCAGCCTTCAGATGTTCGTACTTGCCATCCGTTGGTGGATCCTGCAGCACTGCCCAAACCTTGGGGACTGTAGCGTAGGTGAGCGAGGCGACGAGGTAGTCGTACTTCGTGGCATCGACTGTAATGCCTTTCAGCCGGAATGTGGACTCAGCTTGAACGAACCAGGCTTCGGCGAGGTTCTCCCAAAAGTCTGGTAATTTAACCGTGACTGCGTTTGTATCCGCCATGCTAGCTTAGGATTCGTCCTGAGCGTCGGGGTCACCAGTGTTGAGATACCGCGGCAAACGTGGGAGTCGAGACCAGAGCTATTGAAAACACAACTGCTTTATTCTAACCACATGGCAAACAGGAACTAGAAAAGCCCGCGCATCCACTTAAATACTTCCCAGACAGGAAGTGCTCCCGGCAGCCTGTCCCTGCGGGAAACAAGTTGCTGGAGGAAAGGGCCCCCGGCTGGGGGCTTCTGCTTAGACTGTCCGTGCCGCCGTGAGTGGATTATGTCCAGTGGTGGCGTGTCGCCACATGATACTATAACAATGTAACATCCCTCTTTCTCAAAAAACTAAAACATGAAATTTAACAATTTAAATTAACAAATATTATATCTAAACTATTATTATCAACTACCAAGAATCGTGAGTTTTTTTTTATTCGCGATATCGCTCAGGTGGTTGGATGTTGTCCCTCCATCATGTGGATTTGGTGGATACCATTCCTCTCTGCGGTGTTTTGGTGTGTTCCGCTCTCATTGTTGTTGTTGCTGTCGCCTTTGGAGTTGGAGTGTGCATGCTCGTGGTTGTTTGATTTGTAGCGCTTGTTTCTGGTGTTGTACTGGTTGTGGTAGCTGGTGTTGTCAATGTTGCTGATGTTGTCTGCTGCTTATCCAGTTCAGGTGAAGGTCTGATGTGGAGTCTGTTCCGTCTGTATTGGTTACCAGGTTCAGTCTCTATGAAGTAGAATCTTGGAGTATCAGCTTTTCCAATGACCTTGGCTGGATTCCAAGTTTTCAACACCGGGTCTTGCACATGCACTGATTGTCCATTCAGCAATTCTGGTAGCTTCTTTGCATGTTTATCGTAATGTTTGCTTCCTACGATTTGTGCTTCTGCCAGCTTTTGTCTGAAGTCCTCCTGGTCCTGGGGAGGATGTATTTTTGCTGGTAGTGTAGTCTTAAACTTCCTCCCATTCAGCAATTCCGCAGGTGATTTCATGTCTGCTTTCAGTGGTGTTGATCTGAGTGATAGGAGGGCAAGGTCTTGGTCTTCCCCCATCTCACTACTTTTGATTAGAGTTCTCTTGACAGTCTGGATCTGTCTTTTGATGAACCCGTGTCCCCTTGGGAAATGTGGGGATGAGGTTACTATTTTGAACCCATACTTTTCTGCCAGAGCTCTGAATTCACTCGATGTGAACTGGGTTCCATTGTCACAGATTACCTTTTCCGGGATTCCTTGTTCAGCAAACAAGCTCTTTGCAATCCTGGTGGTAGTTGTGGCTCTCAGATCTTTCATCCTTCTCACAAAAGGAAACTTGGAATAGTAATCTGCCACTATGAGATACCATTCTTGATTGCACATGAAGAGATCTGCCCCAACAGTGTGCCATGGTCTTGACGGTATTTCACTAGGTATCATCTCCTCTTTCTGTTGTGCATTTCTGTATTACTGGCATATACCACATGCAGAGACCATCTATTCGATATTTTTGTACATGCCTATCCAGTATACAGCTGATCTGGCTCTCAGCTTGCATTTCTCCATTCCCATGTGGCCTTCATGTATGAGATGGAGAAGTTGTGTCTGCATCGTCTTTGGCACGATGATCCTCGATCCAGCAAGGAGAATACCGTCTTCTACTGCAATATCATCTTTAATCGTCCAGTATTGACGAATTGTCGCCTGTACCTGCTGGATTCTCTCCGGCCACCCCTGTATTACTTGTTGTGTGAGTAGTTGCAACTCCTCATCTTTGCTAATCTCATCTCTGATTTGACTGAGCTTTGTAGGGGTAACATTCACTAGGTGGTGGATTTTTACTGTTAGGCCCTCCACCTCGTGTTTCTCATATGGTGACAATCGAGACAACGCATCTGCTAGCACCATTTCCTTTCCTGGCTTATATTTAAGCGTGAAGTCATAGCTTTGGAGCCTTAGAAGTAGTCTTTGCAGTCTTGCAGGCGCTTTGCACAGATTCTTCTTATAGATCTGTTCTAGTGGACGATGGTCACTCTCTATTGTAAATCACCTGCCATATAGGTATGTATGGAATTTCTCGCATCCGTACACTACTGCTAATAGTTCTCTTTCTATGTTGGCGTATCTCGTCTCGGCTGACATCAAGGCCTTTGATGCGAAAGCTATCGGCTTTCCTTCCTGCACCAGAGCTGCCCCTAGTCCTCTGGTAGAAGCGTCTACTTGCAGAGTGACTGGTTTTCTTCTGTCATAATATGACAGACTTGTTTCGTTGCACAGCAGTTCTTTAAGTTGTTTGAAATTCCTTTCGTGTGATTCAGACCACTGGTATTCGGCGTCTTCTTTCAATAGCTCTCTGAGTTTTGTTGTATGTTCCAACATGTGTGGGATGAAAGAACTCATGTATTGGACCAAGCCGAGGTAACTCCTCAGCTCTTTCTTGTATTTGGGTGGTTTCATTTCAGCAATCGCCGCAATCTTCTCTGGATTTGGCTTGACTCCCTCTGGTGTATAAATCATATCGAAGAATTGGCATTCCTTGACTTTAACTATGCACTTATCTGCATTTAACTTGATGCCAGCCTTCCTGGTACTCTCCATGGCCTCATGTAGGTGCATGTCATGGTCTCTTTCATCTGCTCCATAGATCTGAATATCATCAGCTATTCCTATAGCTCCTTCACAGCCTCTGTATGTCTCATCTATTTTCTGTTGAAAGATATCTTGACTGACCTTTAGCCCGAATCGTAGCCGCAAGAATTTGTAACGCCCAAATGGTGTGTTGAATGTTGTCAGTGTTGTTGATTCCTCATCCAACTTCACGTTCCAATATCCATTTCTGGCATCTAGTTTTGAGAAAACCTTGGCTCCTGCCAGTGATGGCGTAATCTCCTCTAGCGTTGGGGTGGGATAGTGGTCCCTCTTTATCGCCTGGTTTAGATCTTTGGGGTCCAAACATATTCTGAGACGCCCGTTTGGCTTTTCTCGTACCACAATTGAGTTTACCCAGTCTGTGGGTTCAGTGACCTTTATGATCACTCCCTTTTCTTCCATCTCCTTTAGCTCTCTTTCAAGCTTTGTCTTCAGCTCGATGGGTACTTTTCGTGGAGCATGGATAACGGGCTTTACCTCTGGATCGATGGTGATGTGGTATTGGAAATCTCCGAAACATCCCACTGTATCATCAAAACATTCCGGATACATGTCTATCAAGTCTTTTTTACTCTTGATTTGTGGGCGGTTCTCCAGTGGGGTGTTGCTGTCTATCTTCAGTGGCGTTTCCGTCAGCTCGTGATGCACTGAGATCAATCTCAACTTCTCGCAGCTGTTTAATCCCAGGATCGCTGGCCCCTCAGTGTCGGTGACATAGAACATGCAGTTGATGTTCTTTCTTTTATGCGTCCCTTTGATAAAGGTTATTCCGAGTTGTTTAATCTCACTCCCCCCATATGCTGTCAGCGTGACATTACTTGCCTTTAAACAACCATTTTTCAGGTAGCCATCTTCTCTCAGGTTTTCGGGAAAGATCTGCTGGTACAGTCTCAATGGGAGAATGTTGCTCTGAGCCCCTGTGTCCAGCTTCAACTTTAAGTTGATGGTTGTGGGCTGACCTTTGAACTTTTTTTTGATTTGGGTGATGGTGTGCAATTCTCTCCTCGGAGTATTTACCGCTCTGGACATCTCGTGAAGCTGTATCTTTATGGTTTTGATGTTTAATGCATTGTCATGATCGTCATCATCATCCTGCTCATCCATGGCATGGATATTGTGTTTCTTTCTCTGGTTCTGCTGTCCGCCTTTGTTTTTGATGTATGTTCCTTCTTTCTTCGTTCTACACCTCTTTTCCCAGTGGTTTAGTTTGCCACATGCATTGCAGCTTGTTCCATATGCTGGACATTTCCTCTTGTCTGTGTAATCGTGCGGTCTTCCACAATTTCTGCACATGTTTCCCCCGTTGTCATGTGCATGTCTTTGTGTGTTGTACTTCTCTCTCACTGCATTCCACTCTGTTGTCCGTCTCAGAAGCCGTCCGCATGTCAGCCGTTTGAGAAATCAGCATTTTCATTTGCTGCTTCATGAGCTCTCGCAGTATCTATAGCCTCTGTTATTCCGAGCTTTTCTTTTCCCATCAGGGCTTTTTGTACCTCTACATGCGCTGTCCCCCATATTAGCTGGTCCACAAGCCTTTCGTCCATTTCCTTAAATTTACACTTGCTGGCTTCATTTCTCAGCCTTGTCAGGAAATTGTCAGCTGTTTCCCCGGGTTCCTGTCTTAGACTCTGGAATTTGTATCTGTGTATACGGTGATTGGATTTAGGCTCTAGATGGTTGCTGAATTTATCAAAAATTGTCGCAGGGTTTTCCTTTTCCTCTTCAGTCAAACTCCAGCTATTATACAAATCTAGACCTTTTTCTCCTGTACACAACAGAATGTAACTAACCTTTTCCTCATTGGTAGTACCCTTCAGGAAGCTTTTGAATGTAAGCTCACATTTCTGTTTGAACTTGCGGAATGCTTCTACTATATCGTCAGCTTCCCAGTTCATGAGGGGTTACATTTGCACAGTCACTGCAGCGGCAGCCGTCATTTTAGTTTCCCGTATGATTCACTCTCAAACGCCGCAGACATCAGCACTCACAATCAGCTCATAAAATCACTTTGTCTTATTCGTAGTTCGTATAGCACAATTTTGTACTCACTTATACCGCTGCCACCATGTTGTGTCTCCTTGTGTTCTTATACTATAAATAATACATGCTGTGGAGATGCCAGTGTTGGACTGGGGTGGACAAATGTAAGAAATCACACAACACCAGGTTATAGTCCAACAGCTTTATTTGAAATCACAAGCTTTCGGAGCGCTGCTCCTTCGTCAGGTGAAGTGGAGAGATGCATAAAAACACAGCTTATATAGTCAGAGAATAATGTCAGATGTTTACAAGTAATCTTTCTAACTGCCATTTATCACACCTCAGCAGAGAGATAATCACAGCAATCAAAGGTGTAAATGGTGTCCAAACAGGTCAGTCAGGAAAACATTACATCAAAGAACAATGAGGTGGGGTCACAAGGGGTCAAATGTTGCAGATGCTGGGGTCTGTATGAAAAACAAAAAACAGACAAAAAACATGTTATTTGCTGGAAATCACAGCAGGTCCGGCCGCATCTGTGTGGAGAGAACAAGCCAACGACGACTCGAGTCTGGATGACCCTACGTCAGGTGGGGTTACATGTAGCGTGACATGAATCCAAGATCCCAGTTGAGGCCGTCCTCATGGGTGCGGAACTTGGCTATCAGTTTCTGCTCGACGATTTTGCGTTGTCGTGTGTCTCGAAGGCCGCCTTGGAGAATGCTTACCCGAAGATCGGAGGCTGAATGTCCTTGACTGCTGAAGTGTTCCCCGACTGGGAGGGAACACTCCTGCCTGGCGATTGTTGCGCGGTGTCCGTTCATCCATTGTCGCAGTGTCTGCATGGTCTCACCGATGTACCATGCTCCGGGTCATCCTTTCCTGCAACGTATGAGGTAGACAACGTTGGCCGAGTCACATTAGTATGTACCATGTACCTGGTGGGTGGTGTCCTCACGTGTGATGATGGTATCTGTGTTGATGATCTGGCATGTCTTGCAGAGGTTGCTGTGGCAGGGTTGTGTGGTGTCGTGGTCGCTGTTCTCCTGAAAGCTGGGTAATTTGCTGCAAACGATGGTCTGTTTGAGGTTAGGTGGCTGTTTGAAGGTGAGTAGTGGAGGCGTGGCGATGGCCTTAGCGAGGTGTTCATCATCATCGATGACATGTTCCCATGTAACATGTAACCCCACCTGACATAGGGTCATCCAGACTCAAGTCGTCATTGGCTTGTTATCTCCACTCAGATGCGGCCGGACCTGCTGTGATTTCCAGCAAAAAAAATGTTTTTTGTCTGTTTTTTTGTTTTTCATACACACCCCAGCATCTGCAACATTTGACCCCTTGTGACCCCACCTCATTGTTCTTTGATGTAATGTTTTCCTGACTGACCAGTTTGGACACCATTTACACCTTTGATTGCTGTGATTATCTCTCTGCTGAGGTGTGATAAATGGCAGTTAGAAAGATTACCTGTAAACATCTGACATTATTCTCTGACTATATAAGCTGTGTTTTTATGCATCTCTCCACTTCACCTGATGAAGGAGCAGTGCTCCGAAAGCTTGTGATTTCAAATGAAGCTGTTGGACTATAACCTGGTGTTGTGTGATTTCTTACATAAATAATACAGACACTTTTAGCTCATTTTAGTCACTGCTTTTACTTTGGCTGTATTCTTGCTTTGTTTCTCTGCTGCCGCATGGTGCGGAGTGATACAAGATGTCCGACGCTGCACTGTGCACTGCCCGTGCACAGTGTGCCACATAGCAATATAACTACACCATACCAATGTAGTTCCATACCAAATTAGTTCCATTTAACGATGTGATACTATAACAATGTAACACTGAAGATCGATGATCCAACTGTAAATTGCACAATATTTCAATAATTCAGTGAACTACAATTCCGTAATAACTAAATTATACATTGTAGATCAATAATTCAATATGTTACAGATCAAAAATAATTCAGCAATAAACCAATTCAATAATTCTACAATTAACTCAGTTCAATAATTAGACAACAATTCCACACTAAATTAGTTTGATTTTACTATGTTGAAGGCACTATACAAATGCAAGTTGTTGTTGATATTCTCATAATAAACTGTTCTTCTATAATAATTTAAATACAAACTGCAGTTACATCATTTAACAATAATCTGCAGTTCAAAAATTCAACAGTAAACTGCAGGAGAATGATTTTCATGTCTCTTCGCACTTAAAATATGGCTCTGTTTGGACCAATTTAGCACATAGAACGGAAGCGCAGAATTACTGGCAAGTTCCTGTCTGTCCTGATTTTCAGGCAGACATAACCAGGCTCGGGTTGCTAACTCTGTTTGGATGTATTCCTGGAGGTGTCATCACATGGCCTACCACAACGTCCAGCCAAACAGCCTTTTTTCCCCATATTTTTATAACAAATAAATTAAAGTGGTATTGAAAATGGAAAAAAAACACAATATTTTAATGCCCCTGTGATTTCTCTGCTGGGTTCCTTGCAACTGTGCCCAGAATCTTTAATTCCTGGAGACTCCAGGGCAATCCTGGAGGGTTGGCAATCTTAATCCAAGCAGTCAGCACTCCTGACTGAAACAGGCAAGAGACTCGTACATTAATGTTAATCAGGGTTAGATGGCACAGTTAGGACCCCTAAAGCCATTTTAATCTTTGCCCACATTGCTCGGGCCAGTTCCTGCTCTCTCCCACCAAACATGGGTGGTACAATTTGGGAGACGGCCATTGCCAGTGTAAATTAAAGAGATCTTCAACTGTAGTCAGGGAAATCTGGATGGAGGATTGGCACACATACTTAAGGTAGTTGCTTGTATGGATTGGGGACTTTAAGGGCAGGATTTTTATTGGGCCGTGGAGGCGGGATTGGAGGCGTGTGGGGGGTTAAAATCCCGAAATCAGGGGGCATGAACCCATCCCGCCTCCATGCCAGTTTCAAAGGAGGCAGGTACCCGACCCGCACTGGAACCCGCCTCCCCGAGGCGGGTAGGGGATTAGTGCCAATTAACTGCCTGTTAACAGGTAGTTAACAGCCAGTTTTTAGCCTAATCCCTATTTTTAATGTTGAAGTGTGGGATTGCCGACGGCTCCAAACCACGCCAAGTTAGAGGAGGTGGACCGTCGGGATGAAGGGCTTGGAGGGGTTGAGATGTCCGGTGTTCAGGTGAGTGATGGGTGCATGAGTGCAAAGGTAAGTGTGTTTGGTGTGTGTAAAGTGTTTAAATAAGTTTTACATACCTTTACTTATCTTTACAGCCTTCCTTCCTTCAGGTCTCAGGAGTCCCTCGTCTCACTGGCACAGAAAGCAGAATGGCTGCGAGCTGTCAAAAATTGCAGCATTCAGCTTTCTGTTCCAGGGAGATCTCTAAATCATCCTGAGAGGAAGGAATTAACTTAGAGTACAGATTGTCAGTGTTTGACAGCTTCAAACAGCTGTGAAACGTTGATATTTCATCTGTCAAAAGGTCTTGACAGATGAAATATCAATCTGTGACGTCACCTGTTGCTGGGTGGCCCTTACTTGGCTTGCTGAGCCCACTGGGTGGGCTCAACAAGGTTAATCAAGTGAAAATCGCGTGGGTTGGCCACAACTTGATGGAGGCGGGACTACAACCCCGAAAGTTGTAGACCCGCCTCCTCAATGAAAATCCAGCCCTAAGTCTTCCTGAGTTAAAGTACTTGCTGCTGTAGGTCATGCAAAAATGTTGCCTGCTGCTCTGAAGTACTGCTTCTACCCATCCCCTTTAAGGTTCTGCTGCAGACCCTTCACATTCGGCCACCTGCCCAATTTGCAGTCTCCAGATCGGCAGTCAGTCTATTGAGGGGCTTGCAGCTCTCCGGCCACATTAGAATGAGGACGCCGAACCAAAACAGATTAGGTTCCCTGATGACTCCTCTGGGTGGCCGCTGCCTTACCCACCGCCTGCACGGTTTATGCACTAACTCGTCCTCCAGAAACCTGTGGCGAATACAGAATAGAACAGTTGCTCAACTAGGGAAGTTGAGGACATGCTAACCTCTGATCCCACCAAGATCAACATGGAATCACTATATACAAACTTCACCATACGCTTCCTAATCTGAAATCACCCATAGGAAGTATTCCACCACCTTGTCATCCTCTCCTTATCCCAATTCAATCAAGGGAAGGGGGGCGGGGGAGGGATGAATGGTGCAGTGACTAGGCCAATGAGATTGAAGCAACAATACAAAGCTACTAATCTGAGAGGACCCTGATCCTGACAGTTACCCAGCCAAGTTCTACTAGACCTCACTTCCTGAATTGGCAACCCCTCTGCTGAAACTCTTCTGTTGCATCAAAGACATCCCAGAAATTTTCAAGACAGCCACAATCATATCAATATATAAAAAGGACAAAAAGTCCACCCTCTGCTCATCCTATTAGCCATTAGCCCATATCATTGCACAACGCTGACTATAAAGTACTGGTAAAATTGTTGGGTGACGTCTCCCCTGGTTTTCTAAGAGTGAACAAAATGAAGTTTTAATCTGCTCATCCAGAGACAAAACCAGACACCTATTCAATATGATGAACCACTGCAACAGCGCCAACATCTTTGTCCGAACTCTCTCCCTGAACACAGAGAAAGTAGGTGGGGTCAGGTGAATGGCTTCCCTGATGTGTTCAGGAGGCAGATTAAAATCCTGTACTGAATGCCCTCAGTTCCCGTGTTACCCCTCCTTTAATACTTGATACGGTGATCGTGCATGCACATTTCCAAACTTCCAAAAGGCAGACAGAGTCAAGGCCAAGTATATTGGGTCAGAATTTGAAGTCGGAGGCGTACCTCCAGAGTAAGCCTCCAACCTGAAAAAAAAATCCCTACCTACCTGCTGGCTCCCGAGCTTCGGAGACGTCGGGTCCTGGGCCCGCAGGCGTACGCAAAGGGCCACGGATCCCAGGGACACAGGCGGTTCGGAAGTGTCATGGGCCAGGTCCTCCTATCAGAAAGGAGGATTCCTCATATGCATATGGGGATAAATTAATTTTAAAGACTGGATTTTGCGGGAGGTGGGGCTGGGGGGGGGGGTCGCTGGCACAGAGGGCGCAATCGATGGCGAGTCGGGTAAGAAAGTGTTTTTTTTCCCCCCAGTGGGTCCGGACCCCCGCCATCACGCACCTTTACCAAATGTCAAGTCTGTCAGCGCTGAGCAGACCCGACACACAGTGCCGGGGAGGCAATTAAAATCATTAGTGGCTTGTTTACAGCCACTTATCAATGGTTTTTTCCCAGCTTTTTGGATTTAACGGGATGCTCACCAGTTTCCTGCTGTGCCTAGACCTCGTCTGTAAAACTGAGGCGGGAGGTCAGTGGCCATTGAATCAGCTTCAAATGTCAAGTCAAAGCTCCCAGCTGATTGAGAAATGTTCCCTTAACCACTAGCTTCTCGAAATTGAATTTCCACTACAGATTCAGGATGCTGCAAGTCTTTACACAAGTCTCCATCCAATCTAATCTCATTACCTCTCCCACCATTGACAGATCGCTTCTGTCATCTCTACTTCACCTGTCATCTATTCCATCAGCATGGGTGTCCTTGAAACTCTCTCACTTTGGTCCTCAGAATCCCATCGCGATCAGCCTCAACAGCAGCATCACCAACAACACCAACCTTCTCCGCAATCAACTGATGTTGCACAGGACAGAGGGCATCAGCACCCGACCATATTGCTGCCCGGGAGGCCAGGGATGGCCTCACCATGGCCAGACTTACTTCACTTGACGCTGTACACCCTGGCTGCCACATGATGTGCCAGGTTGACACCACCCTACAGCAACACCATAAAGCATCCCTACAATGCACAAGCCATTCCTTTCACACTCATCACCATTGTGGGGGGTGCCGTTATGTCTCATCATTCACTGCAACTCACTAAGCCACTTCCAAAGGTGCACACAAATCTGTCCAAGACCAGAAAGTGTTGAAAATAAAGGTTTCAATGTTTGACACCACATTAACAGAAACTTTACATAAACATTGCATAAAACACCCAAGTGCCTACCCTTGCATGTTGTTAGTGGTATGATTGCACTAGGATGAGGGTGAGTGTGAGGGGTGGTTAGTGAGATGGGGATGTGATAATGTAGATAGAGAGGGATGGGTGGAGGTGCAAGTAAGTTGGTGTGAGTAAGGATGTTCAGGAGTAGGGTAGGGAAGGCAGAGTGATGGGGATGTGATGAGTCGCACAGCAGGATGAAGTTGAGTGTGGCTTTGTACTAACGTTTCGTGATCTACTGAGATCATTGAAACATTGGCGGCCACATCCCTGCTTGTGCTGTCCTGTGCAATGTGCAACCAGGCTGTGTTGGTGTCCTGAGGAGGTCTCTTCCGCCCATGGGAAGGGAAGAGAACTTCCTTGTGTGCTGTGACTCCCTCCATAAGCATAAGGAGAGAGTCATGGAAGAGCCTGGGTGCAGCCCTGCACCTCTGTGCAGTGCTTATCAGTGTTTGCAGCACCGCAATGCTGTAGAACACTGACAACACAAATGTCAAAAGAAAGTTGGCCATGGTCCCTTTAAGGAAACCGACTGATGACGAGTCATCAAATGACGTCACCAGACCCGATTCCTCTAATTGGCCGGGCACTGGGCGGGCTTAACAAGCCCAATCGCGGGAAATTAATTTCAGAGGCCGGGATGGAAACAGCAGCAGGGTCGGGACCCGCCACCGACGTCGCCCGCCACGGACCCGCCAAGGTTCGTAAAATCCAGCCCGATATCTTTATGGATGACTTTTTTATTTTTTTATTTTTAATTTAACATCTATATTAACCCTTATGCTGGTGAAAGCAGGCCCTGCTTTTACCAGGCGTAAGAGTTTTGTGGGCATTTGCTAGGCAGTAGTTGGGCAAATAGCCCAACTCTGCGCCAGTGAAAGTGATTTTTGGGTCGGTTCATATACTGTGTCGATCGCAAGTTCACGTATGCGGAAACCTGGAACTTGCGGGGCCTTTTACAAGGCTTACGACCGTATGCCATCATTGGCCCCGCAAAATCCAGGACATTATAAATCATTAGGCTGCTTTATTTTACAAAAAATGAGTGAACAGAGTAACATTTATAGTAAATCTTACCTCACCAATTTATTTCTGCCAATAAAGTGAATTATCACCCTCCTTAGTGAGGGATCGTTGCAACTACCCTAGCCACTGTCTGAGGCTGAACCCGACCATTTGCAACCATGGCATTTTATTTGACCCTGTGCTGAGCTTCTGACCCCACAGCCACTCCATCACTAAGACCGCCTACTTCCACCTCCGTAACATCGCCCATCTCTGCCCCTGCCTCAGCACGCCTGCTGCTTAAGCCCTCATCCATGCCTTTGATAGTTCTGGACTCGACTATTGCAATCTTCTCCTGGCTGGCCTCCCACCTTGGATCTTCAGTAAACTTGAGCTCAGCTAAACCTCTGCTGCCTGTATCCTAACTCTCACCAAGTCCCGTTCACCCAGCACCCCTGTGCCCACTGACCTACATTGGCTCCCGGTCTGGAAACGCCGCAATTTTAAAATTCTCATCCTTTTTTTTCAAATCCCTCCATGGCCTCATCCCTCCCTATCTCTGTAACCTCCGCCAGCCCTACAACCCTCCAAGATCTCTGCGCTCCTTCAATTCTGACCTCTTGCACATCCCCGATTTTTCATCGCTCCACCATTGGCAGCCATGCCTTCAGCTGCCTGGGCCCTAAGCTCTGGACTTTCCTCCCTAAACCACTCCACCCCTCTACCTCTCTCCTCCTTTAAGACGCTGCTTAAAAGCTACCTTTTTGACCAAGCTTTTTGGTTGCCTGTCCTAATATCTCCTTACGTGGCTCGGTGTCAAATATTGTTGTTTAACTCTCATGTGAAGCGCCTTGGGATGTTTTACTACATTAAAGGTGCTATATAAATGCAAGTTGTTGTTGTTGTGATGTCCTCAAGTGCATTCATCATCCTAAAGTAACAGGTAGGGATGTTCACTGGAATATCTGTTAAACAATTCTCTGAAGTAGTGTGCAGGAAGCACTATTTTACTAGCTGGTTTCACTAGATGTAATCCACATTTTCCAGAAGCTGTGTAATGGATTTAACCTCTTGCAAGTTAAATTTAACTTAATATCAACATTGTAATATAAATTACGCCAAAATCCTATCATAACCAAATAGTCAGAGATCTTGAAACATGACAGTCACAAACACATCGCCGCTCTCTATCATAATTGTCACTGTATTAAAAGGCAACACAGAAAACTTGAAGGGACTCTGGTACAGTGCTTCATGTGATGCGAAAGCATATTAGGAATTGGGGCATGGAGGTTCATTTTGGACGGAAGATTGTGAGGATCGCCAATTAGACGTGTTGACCTCTGAACCTGAATTCTCAACATGTGATCCTGTTATGTCAGGAGTTCTAAATCGTAAAACTTAATCCAGATTTTTCTCAATTGGCTGTTTAACACAGAAGTAGATTTGAGTTAACTGGAGCGGAAAAGCATTCAAAAGCACTAATTCTCCCAGCTTTTCCCCCCATTCTTAGAAGTTAACAAAAGTGAGGAAAAAAGAGCCCATAACAGTTGGTGCATTTTTGGCTGCAAGGGAAGGGCAGCTTAAATTGTAAAGGGCCACTTTGACTAATACAATCAATTGCAAATTCCAAGTACACTGAAAAAAAATGATGGATCTTCCACCAGTACTGCATGCCAGCATAAGTTGTGGCAAGGCACCACAGTAAGTTCCCTCTACTTCCACCTGAGACAGTACCTCAGCAGCACCATAAATGGTCCTATCACCTTCCATATGTTAATTACCCTGACCCCAGAAAATCAGCCTGGCTCAGGGGTGATGGCAAGAATTCCACCATTGCAGCAAAGGGCAATGTTTGCCCTGGATCTGCCAGAGGTGCTTTCATCAAAAATGTTGATTTAGTCACTTTTGTTTGCTGGCTGTATTTTGTTCACGTGACATGGTTTTGAGTTGACAGTTTAGCTGTCGTTTGTTGTTTGGTGCTATCTGGTGACTGTAATGTATGTACCTTTAAGGGGAGAACTACGTTTTACAGCTCCTGTATACTGTAGTACCGGCAGTGACCACACCTGTATATAAACCCTGAGTAGGGATCTGTACAGTTAGTTTTAGAGTAACCCTCATGCAGTAAACACCTGTTGATTGTTCCCTGCAGTCTCTTGTCTAATTATTGAAGGACACAACATCAAGATACATGGATCTAACATTGGCGACGAGAAGATTCAAACCTACCTGCAACTCTGCATCACCTCCCAGGGATTCGCTCCTGGAGAACAGTGGAAGAAGGCCGAGTCCAGAAGCACGGGCATCGACCACGGGAAACCCCCCAGTCATCCAGCGGGGATTTGAGCATCGCAGGGGAGGCTGTCGAGAGCCAGGCTTGGTTCTCCAGTCACGGTGGTCTAGCAAAACGGGCTGGCAACAGGTAATGCGCAGACCCTTCCCGGACAACGGCGGCTAGAGCCAACCGACGGCACAAGAAAAGGCCGAGCAGCGTCAACGGGGGAAAGAGAGAGGGTAGAGCGCACAGGGTGCAGCCGGTGTTCAGGACCGAGCGGCGTCAATGAGAGAGAGCAGAGCGCAGCCGGTGTTCAAGGGCCGAGCAGCGTCAACAGGAGAGTGAGGCGCGCAGGAAAATGCGCAGAGCACAGCCGGTGTTCAAGGGCCGAGCAGCGTCAACGGGGGAGAGAGGTGCGCAGGAAAACGCGCAGAGAGCAGCCGGTGTTCAAGGGCCGAGCAGCGTCAGCGGGGAAGAAAGGAAAGCGTGGGAGACGCCATTTTAAGCCGCAGCGGGGAAGAAGGGAGAGCGCGGGAGACGCCATTTTTAGTCAGTCTAACCACACCCAGGGATGCCGAAGAGTGGCAGTGTCACAGCATTCGACAATGAAGTCGAAGATTGGACGACATATGTCGAACGCATAGAAGTGTACTGCAAGGCGAATGAAGTGCCAGATGACAGGAAAGCGCTGGTATTGTTGAATTCAATGGGTGCAAAAATGTATGGCTTACTGCGAAACCTAGTAACCCCAGAGAAGCCAGTGGAAAAGGATTTTGAAAACATAGTGTCAATCCTACAGGACCACTTAAACCCCACACCGCTGCTGATAGCAGAAAGATTTAAGTTTCACAAAAGCCAGCATAAAGATGAAAGTAATGCTGAGTATTTAACGGAACTGCGCAAGCTATCAAAACACTGCCAGTTTGGAACGGGACTAGCAGATACTTTAAGGGACAAGTTTGTGTGTGGGCTTCAAAGTGAAGGAACCCAGAAACGGCTTCTATCAGAAAAGGATCTTACGCTGGACAAGGCTTTCAGCATGGCAGTATCACACAAAGCAGCAGCACGGGGCACGGCAGAGATACAACGGAGACCGCAAGAATATGGCACAAATGAAATGTCATACGGAACAGTGAAGTGCTATCGCTGCGGCAGAACAACACACGACCATAAGGATTGCTGGTTCGAGGACAAAGTGTGCAGACAGTGTGGAAAAGTAGGACACATAGCAAGAGTCTGCAGGTCGGGAAAGAAAACCAGCAGCAAGAAATCTCCACAGGAGAAGTACAAGAAGGTACATAAGGTGACGGAGAGTAGTTCAGACGAACAGAAAAGTGACACAGACTCCGGAAGCAAGGAGCTGGGTTGTCTGAAACTACATAATGTGATCAAAACGGAGGATCACCAAACTATCTGGGTCATGCTCAAGATAGCCGGAGTCCAAGTGAAAATGGAATTGGACACAGGATCAGCCCTAACAGTCATAAACCGAAGGGACTACAAGCGGCTATTCTCACATATACCCTTGAGAGATACAGAGATTGTCTTGAAGACATACATGGGGCAAAAAAGTCTACCCCAAAGGAAAAATAAGGGTGACCGTTATATATAACGGCAAGGAAACACCAAAAATGGACCTATATGTATTGCCAGATGGAGGACCACCACTACTAGGACGTGAATGGATCTGGAAGATACAGCTAGATTGGCATTCCATACAAGCACTGACTGTAGATGCCAAAAAGGATGACGACATCACACCTGGACGACTGTCAAAAATGCTAACTGACGCACAGGAAGTGTTCCAGCAGGGTCTCGGAGCACTAAAAGGCATAACAGCGATGATCAAAATAGAGGAAAATGCAAACCCAAAGTTTTTTAAGGCCTTATGCGATCCGCCCAGCCGTCGAAGCAGAGCTGGAAGGTTTGGAACGTTCAGGAGTACTGTTCGAAGTAGACTGGAGCGAGTGGGCTACACCCATCGTTCCTGTAATGAAGAGGTCATTGAGTAATACGCCTGGGGGGACTTTAAGGTGACAGTGAACCCAGTCCTTCACACTGTACAATATCCGCTTCTGCGGATTGAAGATATTTTCGCCTCGCTATCTGGAGGGAAATGCTTCACTAAGATTGATCTGGCCCAGGCGTACCTGCAAATGGAGGTAGAAGAAGCCTCGAAACAGTACCTCACGATCAACACTCATAAAGGTCTCTACCAATACAACCAGCTGGTGTTCGGGGTAGCATCAGCTCCGGCTATTTGGCAAAGGGCAATGGATCAAGTCCTGCAAGGGATTCCAGGGACCCAGTGTTATTTGGACGACATCCTGGTCACGGGCGAAAATGACAGTGATCACCTCGCCAACCTGGAGCAGGTGCTCACTAGATTGAAGGAATATGGGCTCTGAGCTAATCGCCACAAATGCGAGTTTTTCCAGAAGCAGATCTCGTATTGTGGCCACGTTATTGATGAAGAGGGGTTACATAAGTCCCCTGAAAAGATTGAGGCAGTAGTCAAGGCTCCAGCACCGGAAAATGTGTCACAACTGAGGTCGTTCCTCGGGCTGGTGAACTACTACCATAAGTTCTTGCCGAATTTGTCTACAGTTCTACACCCACTGAACACCCTACTGCAAACGGGGGTACCATGGAAGTGGAGTGACGAATGTAAACGAGCTTTCCAGAAGAGCAAAGCATTGATCACATCAAAAGAGGTGTTGGCTCATTTCAACCCAGCACTATCAATTCGGTTGGCGTGTGATGCATCACCCTATGGCATTGGAGCGGTGCTGTCGCACAAATTCCCGGACGGCTCGGAGAGGCCAGTAGCCTTTGCGTCTCGGTCACTAACCTCAGCCGAGCGTAACTACGCCCAGATTGACAGGGAGGCCCTCAGCCTAGTGTGGGGAGTGAAAAAGTTCAATCACTATCTGCACGGCAGAAGTTCACCTTGCTGACTGACCACCAACCACTTGTCTCCATCTTTAATCCAAAGAAGGGCGTTCCGGTGATGACTGCGCAACGGCTACAAAGGTGGTCCCTTTTTCTAGGGGCGCACCAATATGAAATCGAGTATAAGGGCACGAAACAGCATGGAAACGCAGATGGGCTATCACGCCTGCCACTGCCTACTGCGGAGGAAGCACCAGCAGTGGACCCTGTCGAAATATTTCATTCGACTATGATTGAACGCTTGCCAGTAACTAACGCTGGTATAGAGAAGGAGACCCGAAATGACCCGACACTGTCTCGGGTATATGACTTGACGGTGAAGGGATGGCCAACACATGGTGACTCACTGTTGCCAGCATTCTCATCCAGAAGAGAACAGCTGTCAGTATGCCAGGGGACCTTGATGTGTGGATCCCGAGTGGTAATTCCACCCAAGTTAAGGGAGAGAGTGCTCAATGAGCTTCACGAAGGTCATCTGGGAGGGGTGAAAATGAAAAGCCTTGCTAGGGCTTATGTGTGGTGGCTGGGGATCGATCAGCAAATCGAGGACCTGACAAAGAGCTGCTCAGGATGCCAGAAGGTCCAAAATGCACCACCACACGCCCCTCTACACCCATGGGAGTGGCCCTCATCTCCATGGCAACGGGTGCATATTGATTTTGCTGGTCCATTCATGGACTCAATGTTTTTAATAGCCGTGGATGCGCACTCGAAATGGCCTGAGGTGATCAAAATGTCCTCCACCACCATGGAGGAAACTATTGCAGTCCTACGGACCATATTTGCCAGGAACGGCTTGCCAGAGCAGATTTGCTCTGATAACGGACCACAGTTTGTGTCCGAAGAGTTTCGAAGATTTATGAAAAGGAATGGGGTAAGGCATTACACATCCGCCCCGTATCATCCAGCCACAAATGGATTGGCTGAGAGGTTCGTACAAACCTTTAAAAAAGCAGTAAGGACCATGTGCGATGACGACATTCCACTGCAGCATAAGGTGGACAATTTCCTGTTAGCCTACAGAAATGCGACACATGCAGTCACCAACCAGACCCCGGCCATGATGTTCTTTAACCGAAGGTTGAGATCTTGTCTGGATTTGCTCAGACCAAATGTATGAAGAGATGTTGAGAATAAGCAATTTCAGCACATCAATGAGAAGCCGACAAGGAGCTTCAATGTCGGGCAACCAGTCTTGGCCCGCGACTACCGAACAGAGAAATGGCAACCAGGAACGATATGCACACGGCAGGGGCCACTAATGTACACAGTGGATGTTGGGGAGAACATTGTGAGACGCCATGCTGACCAGATCCTAGAGTCACAGGAACGAGTCAACCCCATGTCTCACCCATACGTACCTGGTGATGAACCCGACGTACAGGTAGCATCTACCCCAGAAACAGTAGCATCGGAAGCTGATGAACCAACCGACGATAGGGGGCCAGAATCGCCTCCGCACCAAGAGCAAGACACTCAGGAAAGGCGCTATCCAGAAAGGATCAGGAAGCCTCCCCAAAGAGTGAATTTATAAATAGACTATTTTCAGTTAATGTTGCATGTTAAAAGTGTTAATTGTAATTAGTTGATATTTAATTGTTAAATGAATGTTATGGTACTGTTAATCTAAAAGGGGAGGAATTGTAATGTATATACCTTTATTAAGGGGAGAACTACTTTTTACAGCTCCTGTATACTGTAGTACCGGCAGTGACCACACCTGTATATAAACCCTGAGTAGGGATCTGTACAGTTAGTTTTAGAGTAACCATCATGCAGTAAACACCTGTTGATTGTTCCCTGCAGTCTCTTGTCTAATTACTGAAGGACACATCATCAAGATACACGGAGCTAACAGTGACCTGCATCAGAGCTTGTAAAATGGCTGTGTTTGTCACATGAACTGAGGGGTTGCCTCTGGTTGTTTGCCCATCTTTGTTGGGCAACCTCCTCTACAGTTAAGGCTTGCATTTTCATTCAAGCTCTGCCAATTTGCGTTCAGTTGCAGCATCACTCGGATCACCATTTTGATCTGTTTGTTCAAGTTTAAAGTTCAGACCTTTCCCATGAGACTGACAAAGATATGGTGGCATCTCACAATGTACTTGTGTGTAAGCATGAACTGGGAAGAGCAGCTTCAGATAATCTGAGATTTTTGGGGGTGAAATACAACTTCAGCAGGGGCAAAAAACGGGCAGTAGTGGCCCCTTGTCATACACTCCACCCGATTCAAGTCAACAAAAGGAAAATCGGGTGGGGTGGATAACGGGGGACTGATCCTGACTGCCTGGTTGGTGCCCCCGCCAAAGTTGAATTACAGCCCCTCATTATCTTTTTAGCAGTGAACTCGCACAATGTCTAATAACTTAGGGCTGGATTTTGTCAATGGGGGCGCGTTGGGGGCGAGACAGCTGGTTGTTGGGTTTCAGTCCCGCCTCCAACCCACGCTATTTTCCCTTGATTGATCTTGTTAAGCCTGCCCTGCGGGCATAGCCGGCCAATTAAGGGAAAGCCAGTGACAGAGGACATCAGCGTATGATGTTTCATCTGTCGAACATTTTTGACAGATGAATTGTCAGTTTTTGACAGCTTTGAGAAGCTGTCAAACACTGACAATCTCTGTTTGAAGGTGAGCCCTTGCACAAAGACTCACCAAAACCTCTTTCCTCAGCAGAAATCAGATGGCTGCTGCATCTGAGAATGCAGCAGCCATTCCAGCATCTCCGCCGTTAAGATGAGGCATCTCCGGATCCCCAAGGTTTGAAGCCTGCAGGAAGGAGCAAAGGTAAGTAAACTTTTTCTAACACTTTACACTCACCTCTCAGACTTACCTCTCCACACTTGCACCCATCACTCACCTCCACAATGGATTTTTCAATCCCCCTCACCCCCACAGACCCACTGCTCTCCTCGCTGACCCTGGCAAGGTTCGCAGCTGTCGGGAAGCCCGCACTTGCAGGGGTAAGATGAGGATAAGCCTCTTAACTGCCTGTTAACTACCTGTCACCAGGCAGTTAATTGGCTCTAATCCCCTTCCCGCCTCGAGGAGACGGGTTTCTGCGCGATTTGGGGACCCGCCTCCCGGGAAGATGGCACGGAGGCGGGTTGGGAGCGGATTCGGAACCCGCTCCCAGTTTCTGCCATTTTCCCAGCAGTCCCGCCTCCATACCCGCCTCCCCAGGGCTGGGAAAATTCCCCCCGTACCCGTGTGGTATGTTTCCAGTGTCTCACCATATTTTCCATTGGCATGCCAGCACACATGTCATATTACAACAACAACATGCATTTATATAGCGCCTTTAACATGGTAAAACATCCCAAGGCACTTCACAGAAGTGTTATCAGACAAAATTTGAACGGTTTTTAAGGGCCGATTTTCCAAATGCACACGACCGGTTGGAGCCTCGCTAACCAAATAATCATGGGGACGTTGATCACAATTGTCTACCCATTATTCTGCTGGTAGCAGGTACAGTATTCACAACAATCAGCCCTTAAAGGTAAATGCTCAGTAATGCACCCAAGATAATCAACCATTTTGTTAATTGCTTTTATTTACTGGACTTACCTACACTCTCATACGATCTCTACCATCTTCAATGAACAATAGAGCATCACAACTTCAGTTTCATTTTAAGTTTAAAGCAAATTTATTTTTATTAAAGGTGAAGTTGCCAATAACTAACACAAATATAATACACATATATATTACAGTAGAAATTCTTCTATCTAGCTTCTGGAAAGATAACAAAAAAGGTCACAGTCTAATGCTGAGCTATTCCTGTGTAAATAACTGTTTCTTATCCTTCCTACTACTACAGGATCTGATACTAGCTTAAACTATTCTCTTGAGGATTCCAAACCAACTCCACAATTCAAACAGTTGCAGCTCCTTAAATATCACTGAAAACATACTGAGACTTCCTGGATTTGAATAACTATCAACCACGTTTAAAAATATCTGATTGAAATACATCTAACTAATCAAAGTACAATTTGTGTTTGTTCAAAAACTTTGCAAACAACTGAACAACACTTGAAACTATTAAGTATTACCACCCCATCAGTCTACTCTCAATCATCAGCAAAGTGATGGAAGGTGTCGTCGACAGTGCTATCAAGTGGCACTTACTCACCAATAACCTGCTCACCGATACGCAGTTTGGGTTCTGCCAGGACCACTCAGCTCCAGACCTCATTACAGCCTTGGTCCAAACATGGACAAAAGACTTGAATTCCAAAGGTGAGGTCAGAGTGACTGCCCTTGACATAAAGGCAGCATTTGAGCGAATGTGGCATCAAGGGGCCCTAGTAAAATTGAAGTCAATGGGAATCCGGGGGGAAAGTCTCCACTGGCTGGAGTCATATCTAGCACAAAGGAAGATGGTTGTGGCTGTTGGTGGCCAATCATCTTAGCCCCAGGACATGGCTGCAGGAGTTCATCAGGACAGTGCCCAAGGCCAAGCCATCTTCAGCTGCTTCATCAATAACCTTCTCTCCATCATAAGGTCAGAAGTGGGAATGTTTGCTGATGATTGCAGTGTTCAGTTCCATTCACAACTCCTTAGATAATGAAGCAGTCCATGCCTGCATGCAGCAGGGCCTGGACAACATTCAGCCTTGGGCTGATAAGAGGCAAGTAACATTCGTGTCACACAAGTGCCATGCAATGACCATCTCCAATAAGAGAGAGTCTAACTACCACCCCTTGACATTCAACAGCATTACCATTGCCGAATTCCCCACCATCAACATCCTGGGGGTCACCATTGAACAGAAACTTAACTGGACCACATAAATATTGTGGTTACAAGAGCAGGTCAGAGGTTGGGTATTCTGTGGCGAGTGTCTCACCTCCTGATTCCCCAAAGCCTTTCCACCATTTACAAGGCACAAGCCAGGAGTGTGATGGAATACTCTCCACTTGCCTGGATGAGTGCAGCTCCAACAACACTCAAGAAGCTCGACACCATTGAAGACAAAGTAGCCCGCGTGATTGACACCCCATCCACCACCTTAAACATTCACTCCCTCCACCACCGGCACACCGTGGCTGCAGTGTGTACCATCTAGAAACATAGAAACATAGAAGAAACATAGAAGATAGGCACAGGAGTAGGCCATTCGGCCCCTCGAGCCTGCTCCGCCATTCAATGCGATCATGGCTGATCATCCAAATTCAGTACCCTGTCCCTGCTTTCTCCCCATATCCCTTGATCCCCTTAGCCATAAGAAATATATCCAACTCCTTCTTGAATATATTTAATGAATTGGCCTCAACTGTCTTCTGTGGTAGAGAATTCCACAGGTTCACCACTCTCTGGGTGAAGAAATTCCTCCTCATCTCTGTCCTAAATGGCTTACCCCTTATCCTTAGACTGTGACCCCTGGTTCTGGACTCCCCCACCTTCCTGCATCTAGTCTGTCTAGTCCTGTTAGAATTTTATAAGTTTCAATGAGATCCCCTCTCATTCTTCTAAACTCTAGCGAATATAAGCCTAATCGACCCAATCTCTCTTCATAAGTCATTCCTGCCATCCCAGGTATCAGCCTGGTGAATCTTCGCTGCACTCCCTCCATGGCAAGAACATCCTTCCTCAGGTAAGGCGACCAAAACTGCACACAATACTCAAGGTATGGTCTCACCAAGGCCCTGTACAACTGCAGCAAGACATCCTTGCTCCTGTACTCGAATCCTCTCGTTATGAAGGCCAACATACCATTTGCCTTCTTAACCGCCTGCTGCACCTGCATGCTTACCTTCAGCGACTGGTGCACAAGGACACCCAGGTCTTGTTGCACTTCCCCTTTCCCAATCTATTGCCGTTCAGATAATAATCTGCCTTCCTGTTTTTGCCACCAAAGTGGATAACCTCACATTTATCCACATTATACTGCATCTGCCATATCGCCCAATCTGTCCAAATCGTACTGGAGTTTCTCTGCATCCTCCTCACAGCACACACGCCCACCCAGCTTTGTGTCGTCTGCAAACTTGGAGATATTACATCTAGTTCCCTCGTCTAGATCATTAATATATATTGTGAATAACTGGGGTCCTAGCACCGATCCCTGCGGAACCCCACTAGTCACTGCCTTCCACTCGGAAAAAGACCCGTTTATTCCAACTCTTTGCTTCCTGTCTGCCAACCAATTTTCTATCCAAGTCAGTACCTTACCTCCAATCCCATGTGCTTAAACTTTGCACGCTAGTCTCTTATGCGGGACCTTATCGAAAGCCTTCTGAAAGTCCAAATACACCACATCCACTGGTTCTCCCTTATCTATTCTACCCAGTTACATCCTCAAAAAATTCCAGTAGATTAGTCAAGCATGATTTACCTTTTGTAAATCCATGTTGACTTTGTCCGATCCTGTCATTGTTTTCCAAGTGCTCTGCTATTACATCTTTTATAATAATGGACTCTGGCATTTTCCCCACTACCGATGTCAGGCTTACCGGTCTATAATTCCCTGTTTTTTCTCTACCACCTTTTTTAAATAGTGGGGTTACATTAGCTACCCTCCAATCCATGGGAACTGTTCCAGAGTCTATAGAATTTTGGAAGATGATCAGCAATGCATCTACTATTTCTAGGGCCACTTCCTTAAGTACCCTAGGATGTAGATTGTCAGGCCCTGGGGATTTATCGGCCTTCAATCCCCTCAATTTCCCCAACGCCATTTCCCTACAAATACTGATTTCATTCAGTTCCTCAGCACTGTAGCTACTTGCCAAGGCTTCTTCGACAGCACCTCCCAAACCTGCAACCTCTACCACCTAGAAGGACAAGGGCAGCAGGCACATGGGAACACCACCACCTCCAAGTCATACACCATCCTGACTTGGAAATATGTCGCCGTTCCTTCATCGTTGCTGGGTCAAAATCCTGGAACTCCCTACCTAACTGTGGATGTACCTTCACCACACGGACTTCAGCGGTTCAAGAAGGCAGCTCACCACCACCTTCTCATGGGCAATTAGGGTTGGGCGATAAATGCTGGCCTTTTCAGCGATGCCCACATCCCATGAATTAATAAACCAATACTAGAAGTGGAAAGAAATACTTAATTATATCAAGTGTCAGATTCAAAGCGTGGAGTGGATCAATACAGTACAACCAGGGCTCAACCCTGGACCCTCCTGGTTGACATTCTCAGGTACACATTCGATACATATGCTGAGCCATAGGGGGAGCATCCAGCAAATTTCATACTGTTGAGATACAAAGCTTCATTGTACCCTCAAGGTTGATCTTATGTACCATAGGATCTATATTCTATGATACAGGACTTCATCTGCTGTAAAACAATGAACTTTACCAGCAGATTGACAAAGAGCCAATTCGACTGGTCTTAATGAACTCTGAAGTTTTTGTTAACCCAAAAGAATACCGAGGGCTCTTTGGTAAGCGATATAAATCAGTTTATATTTGTCTCTAAAAGACAAAGAGGTCTGGGGCCTTCAAGTCTGGAATTCTGATTACAGCAAAAAGCAAAATAATAATATCCTGTGTCCAGCTGGGATTTCAGGATGTCAGCACTTAAAATTAAATCCATTTGATTGATATTGACAGTATCAAACATCACCTTGCCAGTGTGGCATTGGGACTGTAAGATCTTCACTTCTCTGCTAATGCTTCTTCCTTTTCATTACACAGAGATATCCTTGGCTTCTGAGAATACATCAGATGTTGGTGAAGAATCCATGCAACATACGAGGAGACTACTAACTAAGCAAGAATTAGAGTTTGAAAACCTTAGCTGTAACAGGAATTGAAACTAAGGTTCAAAATGAACCAGAAACATCTAGGCCTAGAAATTGGGTATAGCCCCGCTTGGGGCGTTAGAATTGGCGGAGCGCAAATTTTATAGCCAGACGCAACTTATCGACACCTCATGCGATATTGGGTTGCAGCACCCCAAAGGTGATTGAGGCGCGAGTTCAGGCGTTACACGGGGCACCTAAGGCGCTAACATGCCGGCGCAACCCAATATCGGGGCGTCCAGCCGCAGCGCAGGTGCTCTCAATTACCCATGACCACGAGACTTCCAGGCGCCGGCCAGCTCTTAAAGGGGTGGGTCAGGCAGCTCCAACATTCACACTCTGCGCCTTGTAGGCCTGCAAATCGGTGCAGGCCCTTCTCTGGCGCAAAAAACTTGGAGCATATGGAGAGGGTGAGGCAGAGAGCAAAGCGCTTCACCAATGAGTCTCTGGAGGAATTGGTGGCCGCAGTGGAAAGCCGGCAAGATGTCCTCTACCCCGACAATGGCAGGAGGCCTAATCATAAGGACTACCGACGAGCTTGGAGGGATGTTTCTCAGAGGGTCAACTCCAGCAGCATGGCGACCAGGAGCCCTGTGCAGTGCAGGAAGAAATTCAACGACCTCACTCGGGTCGTGAGGGTGAGTGGAGTTAATGCCAACTTATGCATCCCTCCATTAGCACCTGGCTTTATGGCTACAGGCTGTGCTATGCCACACTGGCCATCTGTCAGCAAGCACCCATGGCCCTTTCTGGTCACACACATGCACATTTGACTCAGGGCATCATGTAAGGGCTGTTCCACCATGGGGGGCATGAGATGATAACCCAGGGCATCATGTAAGGGCTGTTCCACCATGAGGGGCATGAGCTGATAACCCAGGGCATCATGTAAGGGCTGTTCCACCATGGGGGGCATGAGATGATAACCCAGGGCATCATGTAAGGGCTGTTCCACCATGGGGGGCATGAGATGATAATTCAGGGCATCATGTAACATCACTTCCCGTCCTTTGCCCTGCAGGCCAAGCTGGCGAGAAACTGCAAGGAATAGCTTCGCACCGGAGGAGGCCGTCCTCATCTGGAGCCTCTGACGGATCTCGAGGAGAGAGTCCACCAGATTGTGGGAGGACGTCTGAGTGGTCCTGTCACCACTGCAGCTGCCGACCCCATTGTTCACAGCGATGGTAAGGTTCTCTACTATTACAGCTGTCACCTTCCAGTTGTTTCCCCCGCCAGCATGCTTTCTCAATGTGGAGCCATGTCATAGCATTGCCGCACTGTTGCATCCCTTGCTGCCAAACTGTCCTTTTGCTAAAGCCACTCTTCAACCTCCCTGCTTTCAGATGCTGCATCACCAGCTCAGGAGCCGGCCCCTCAAGCTACCAGTGCCAGTGCCTCCGGAGGCGATGACCAGGAGGAAGCCGGACCATCCATGCCAGCCTCAGGGGAGCCACCGCATCTGGAGACTGGGGATAGTAGTTCCCTTGAGAGGAGGGGGTGGGCTCTGATGAGGAGCCAGTTGCAGGAACCAGCGGCCTGCAGCAACGCGCGGGGAGTAGGGACGCTCGGGGGTCGTCTCCCCGGAGGGCGTGGCAGGCCACCATGACTGCTGCACAGAGTGCAGAGGAGGTGCGTAGCCTTGCCGAGATGAGCGCCCAGGCCCAGCTCAGGCACACTGAGCTGATGGCTGCAGTGGGGAGGATGCCTGAGTCGATCGACACACTGGCAAAGAGTGTGCTGGACTTTGGGGCAGCAATGGAAAGGACTGTCCAGGGCTTCGGCCCAGCAATGGAAAGGTCTGTCCAGGGCTTCGGCCCAGCAATGGAAAGGTCTGTCCAGGGCTTGTCCGAGGCAGTGGAAAGGTCTGTCCAGGGCTTGTCTGAGGCAGTGGAAAGGTCTGTCCAGGGCTTGTCCGAGGCAGTGGAAAGGTCTGTCCATGCCTTGTCCGAGGCAGTGGAAAGGTCTGTCCATGCCTTGTCCGAGGCAGTGGAAAGGAGTGTTCTGGCCTTGTCCGAAGCAGTGGAAAGGACTTTTCTGAAGCACTGGCACCTGCCACGCAGGTCCTCACTGCTGCCACGCAGTCACTTGCTGGCCTCGTCCACACGCAAATTGAGGCCACGCGAACACTCTCTGCTGCCACCCTAGCTGCATCAGGCAGGATCACCCCAGGCCCTTGCAGCACCACAGCAGGCCATGAATCAGTGGAGCAGTCGATTGTGGCGTATGATCCTGTGCGGCCCCGTCAGAGTGCTAGTGTTTCGGCCGACCACGGTGCAGGTGTCCTCTCTCTGCATGTGAGCAGTCCTGATGCCACCGCTGGCACGTCAGCAGAGCAGCTGCCACCACCTGCGTGGCAGACTGCTAGCAGACATGCCCAGTTGGAGCAGCCTGCTTGCGGGACCTCCAAGCCCAGAGGTCGTCCAGGCCATCCCTCAGGGGCTTCAGCGCTTCCAGACACTCAGCAGGCGTCCCCCAGCCTTGACGCAGCCACTGGGATCCAATTACGGAGGAGCTGCAGGGAGGGAAGGGGCCGACCTCGTAAGAGGAGTCGGTCTCCATCAAGGGGTCACCAGTAGAGGGAGGTGCTAAGACGTCTCTTTTACCAGATTTAAGGCTGTCCACACCTGCTGTGTTTGTTTGTGTTATGTATTGTGTGTTCCCCTCCCACCTGTGGTGGCGCTGTCACAGGAGATAAATGGTTGGGTGTTCTCTCGGTTAAGTTTAGCTCTCTTTGTTCGGAACTTTCCAGAACTTCCTTTCCTTCCAATAAAGCACTTCATGTTTGAATCTCTGGGTTCTGAGTCTTAAATTGTGTCTAGGTAGAAAGGTACCGACACAACAAGTGGCGACGAGGATTGGATGAATCTGTGTTGTGGGAACTTTCTTGTTTTCGACTACAAAACACTCAGAACAGAGATTGCAGCATCACATTAACGTTACAGCAGTGAGTAAACAGAAATTTTAATTTGAAACGTGAGATGGCTACTATATTAGGAAACCGGTGATTTTGATGAAAATGTGGAGCAATGGAGCGCATATACGGAACTTTTCGACTATTTTGTATTGGCGAATGCGGTGGCAAATGAAAAGGTCGTGCCTACCTTTTTGAGTGTAATCGGGCCGAAGACATTCAATTTACTTCGCAGCCTCATGCAACCAGATAAGCCAGGAACTAAAACATATAAGCAACTAATGGAAATTCTTGGAGCACATTTTTCACCAAAACCTCTGGTTATTGCTGAGGGATTTAGATTTCACAAATGGAATCAAGAGGAGGGGGAATCAGTGACGATGTTTATTGCTGTTTTAAAAAGGTTGTCAGAACACTGCGAGTTCAAGGAGGTGCTGAAGGACACCATTAGAGACAGACTCGTGTGTGGTCTGCAAAATGCAGCCACACAGAAGCGCCTTCTTACTGAGGACAACCTTACTCTTGAAAAGGCCATTGAAGTTAGTGTCTCCATGGAGATGGCAGAAAAGGAGGCTCACCAGTTGAGTTCAACAGGGAGAGTTCACAAGGTGTCGTCTGAGCCTAAAGGTGCGCGGAACGGCACACGTTACCGTTGTGGGAAAACGGGCCATCACGCTAATGACTGCTGGTGTACGGAGCTGGAATGCCGAAATTGTGGCAAAAAGGGTCACATTGAACGCGCCTGTAGAGGTAAAAAAAGAACAGACAGAGCTGGGAAGCATGGAAGCAAAATGTCTGTATTTGGACAAGAGAGGAAAAAGAGTGTTCATTCAGTGCAGTATGATGGAACAAGCAAAACCGAGGGGAGCGACACCTCTGAGGAGGAAGAGGTGCACATACTGACGGTTGCAGGTGATTCAAATGGCTACTGGGTGTCACCACTGGTGGAGGGACAATCAGTGCGGATGGAGGTGGACACAGGCGCGGCTGTGTCCCTTGTTTCAGACACTGTCTACAACAAAATGCTAAAGCATCTTACCCTTCAGCCAGCAAACAATGTGCTAAAGACGTATACCGGCGAACCTGTGGCCATGAGAGGCGTCATTGAGGTGACAGTTAAATTGAATGGACAGACTGCAAAACTGCCACTATATGTGGTAAAGGGAAATTACCCATCGCTACTGGGACGTGCGTGGCTAGAGAAAATCACGCTGGACTGGCCTGCAGTCCGCATGATGTCAAAAGGGGAGTCAGGTCTGACTGCAGTGTTAAACAAACATGCAGAACTCTTCAATGGGGAACTTGGGAGCATGAAAAAGATCAGCGTGAGACTGGACATTAAACCTGACAGCAAGCCGAAGTTTCACAAAGCCCAACCTGTACCCTATGCAATTAGGCCAAAAGTTGAGGCTAACTTGGAGGCCTTAGTCGAGAATGGAGTCCTGGAGCCTGTGAGCGTGAGCAAATGGGCCACACCCATTGTTCCTGTCCTGAAAAAGGATGGATCTGTTCGAATCTGCGGGGATTTTAAAGTGACTATTAACCCGGTGCTGTCTGCGGAACAGTACCCTCTTCCCCTCATTGAGGATCTTTTTACGGGCCTGGCCGGAGGGCAAAAGTTCAGCAAAATAGACTTATGCCAGGCTTATCTACAAATGCATGTCGATGACAAATCAAAGGAGCTGCTGACAATTGTGACACACAAGGGGCTATACAGGTACTGCCGCCTTCCGTTTGGAATTACGTCGGCCCCTGCTCTATTCCAAAGGGCAATGGATCAGATTTTGAGTGGACTGCCAGGAGTCCAGTGCTACCTGGACGACATCCTTGTCACTGGGACAAATGAGGAGGATCATCTTCTGAACTTGGATGCGACACTACAGCGACTGAAAGAGTACGGACTCAGAGTTCGTAAAGACAAATGTGAATTCTTTCAGTCTTCAGTTGAGTACCTGGGGCATGTGATTGACGCTACTGGCCTGCATAAGGCACCATCAAAAGTCAAGGCGATCGTGGAGGCCCTAGCACCCCAGAATGTGAGCCAGTTACGTTCATTTCTGGGGCTACTTAACTACTATGGGAAGTTTATTCCAGACTTAGCAACATTGCTGAAGCCGTTACATCAGTTGCTATGCCAAGGCAAAACATGGAAATGGACTGAACTGTGCAATGAAGCTTTCGCCCAAGCAAAGAAAGCATTGCTGAAATCGGAGGTCCTGACACACTTCGACCCAAAGCTACCCGTGCAGCTAGCATGTGATGCATCACCATATGGTGTGGGAGCAGTCATATCCCATATCATGCCTTCGGGTGAAGAGAAACCTATCGCCTTCGCATCACGCACCTTGAACAAGGCCGAGAGTAACTATGCGCAGATCGAGCGCGAGGCCTTGGGAATCGTTTCTGGAATTCGAAAATTTCATCAGTACCTGTTTGGGAGAAGGTTCACACTCCTGACGGACCACCGTCCATTGACTTCAATCTTCGGGCCCCACACCGGAATTCCGTCTCTTGCTGCAAGCAGGATGCAAAGGTGGGCTTTACTGTTGTCAGGACACACATACGACATCAAATATCGCAAATCAGACTTGCACGGCAACGCAGACGATCTCTCGAGGCTACCCTTGCCTGTTACTCCCCCAGAGCCTCGTCAGATAGACATCTTCTACTTTAGACAAGTGGAGGGAGCACCTGTCACTGCAGTTCAGGTGCGAAGGTACACCCGCAACGATCCAGTCCTGTCTGAGGTAATGGACAATGTCATTCGAGGGAGAGCTATAGGAGATTCTCCTAGTTTGAAACCTTACGTTTCAAATAGAAATGAGCTCGCCGTCCAGGCAGGTTGTCTTCTTTGGGGACGCCGTGTCATCATTCCGCCACCTCTGAGGGAACCTATACTGCAACAACTTCATACAGGCCACAGTGGGATGGTTCGGATGAAGGAAATGGCAAGAAGCTACTTCTGGTGGCCAGGTCTCGATGGGAATATTGAAGAGAAAGCCAAAACATGTTCCCCATGTCAAAGGGTCCGGAATGTTCCACAGCTGGCAACCCTACACCCCTGGGATTGGCCTGCAGAAGTGTGGCAGCGAGTACATGTGGACTTCGCCGGTCCTTTCGAAGAGAAGATGTTTATGGTGGTTGTAGACACTCGTACCAAGTGGCCGGAGGTCACTGTGATGAGGTCTACCACGGCAGAGAAAACAATTGAGAAACTTGGTGAGATGTTCAGCCGTTGTGGCTCACCGGAACAACTCGTAAGTGACAACGGTCCACAATTTGTATCACAGGAGTTTGCAACCTTCCTGCATGTGAATGGTGTCCAACACATCAGGTTTGCGTCCTATCATCCCTCTACTAACGGCCAGGCAGAAAGGTTCGTGCAAACTTTGAAGCACGCCTTGAAGGCATCGCAAGGTCAGGGCTCAATCCACCAACATCATAACAGCTTCCTGTTGTCCTACAGGAACGAGCCGCATGCCACAACCAAAATTTCCCCCGCTTCGCTCATGATGAAGAGGCAGTTGCGGACAAGTTTTGACTTACTCAAACCTCCAAGGGCAGAGCAGGTTGTCCATCGTCAACAACAAGCTCAAGTTGAAAAGAGAGAGAAAAGAGCCAAGGAGAGACGGTTTCATTCGGGAGAGCACGTCCTAGCTCGAAACTACAACACTGGACCGAAATGGGTTCCTGCTACGGTGATCGCGCAGATGGGCCCGGTGTCTTACACGGTTGAGACTGCTCAGGACGTCGTCTGGAGAAGACACACAGATCAACTGTTGCTAGGATCAGAGACAGCCACAGAGGCTCCAATGGCTGGTTGGCCTGAACTGTTTCCGGATGATACCGCAAACCAGCATCCTTTGCCACAGTGCTCTTCTCCAACACAGGATGTCAAAGAGACTGTTCCACCTGTGCAAACTCCTGACTTTCAACTGACACTGGCACCTTCTCCATCCAGGCCTGTGTCAATGCCTACTGCTGTGGAAGCCAGTGATGACCGCTGGTATCCTGTCAGAGCGGCGGCCTCCAAGACGCTTGGATCTGTAGTCTTAGCAACTTACCCACAAGACTGGGGCAGAATAAACCCCAGGGTAAAGTCAGAGTTTGAGGCAGTCCACCTCTACCCTAGGTTTGTTGAGTGCATTGAAAGTAACTTACCTGTGGAGGAATAATGTGGACCTTCCATTTAAGAGGGGAGGAAATGTTATGTATTGTGTGTTCTCCTCCCACCTGTGGTGGCGCTGTCACAGGAGATAAATGGTTGGGTGTTCTCTCGGTTAAGTTTAGCTCTCTTTGTTCAGAACTTTCCAGAACTTCCTTTCCTTCCAATAAAGCACTTCATGTTTGAATCTCTGGGTTCTGAGTCCTAAATTGTGTCTAGGTAGAAAGGTACCGACACAACAGTTTGTTATGGTTTGGTTAGTTTCGCCGGGTTGCCAGACAGTTATCTGTTAGTTTGTTAGTTATGATTTCTGTTACCATTACGTTGTCATGCTGGAAGGAAGCACTTGTTTGAAAATAAAGAAAACTTTTTATTTACAATCGAGCTGTACACTATTTACAATCATCGAGGCCTTCATAGGCTTACAGCGAACCGGAGGGCGCTGTTCGATTCACAGCCACCATTCCGTCCGAGGGGCCTAGAACCGAGTCCTTATGAGCCTCTGACGAACGGCCCTTCCAGTTTCTGGAGCCCTCCCATCTTCCTCCTCCTCCTCCTGATCCTCCTCGCCCGCATGCTCCTCCTCCTCCTCGTCCACCTGCTCTGCTGGACCTTGAGGGTCGGCTGGCATTGGCTGGGTGCGTTGAATGGGCAGGTTGTGGAGCATGCAGCAGACAACAACGATGCGCGCCACATGCTCCGGCGAGTACTGTAGGGCGCCCCCCGAATGGTCTAGACAACGGAAACGCTGCTTCAGCACACCAATGTTCCAATGTTCCTGGTGGCCTGATGGCTGCTATTGTAATGCTCTTCTGCCGGGGTGCTGGGCAAACGGAGCAGGGTCATCAGCCATGGGCAGAGAGGCTAGCCCTTGTCGCCCAGAAGCCAGCCTCGTGGGTGAGCCGGGGCCTCAAAAAGGTCAGTGAAATAAAGAGTAGAATTGCCTTTCTAAATCTAGGCTTTATTAACCTTAAAAACCCAGCAGCACATCTTCAACACCCAGTCCCAACCAAGGCTGTAGAGAACTGAATTTAAGATGGCCACCACAAATCACATGACATCAACTACCAATGAGTTTACAGCATATATCTCAAGGCAGGAAACAGGCAACCACTTACAATGCTTCTTACAAAACAAGCATAATCACCACATTCACCCCTCCTTTTAAAACATACTCCAACCTAGGTAGCCTTTACAATTTATAATTAATTATTTATAACTAAAACAATACAAATATAATATTTCAACAATTTTAAAACATTACTATCAATTATTTTAAAAGTCCATTTTCAATCGGTCGACCAGATATCTTGTTCGTGTCGACCTTCTTAACCTTGGTGAAATTCCTTGCCCTCCCACACCAGGAGACACGGAAGTATCTTCTGCAGGACGGCTATCCATATCCCGATTATCAACAGTTTCCGGATTGGAAATCCCATCAGGAGGTAAACTGGGACGGTCATGAACATCCATCGAGGGCTGACTAATAGAATTATCATTATCTGCAATAGGATTGGAAATATTCGTAGTATCTGTGACGACATCCACATTATCTGAATCGTGACTATTGTTAATATCCTCAGAAGAGGGCTGGCCACCACAAGGAGCCAAGTCTTTAATTGAAACAGTACTTTCTTTCCCATCTTGGAATTGAATATGAGCATATTGGGAATTTGCCTCCAACAGCTCCACCTCCTCCACTAAAGGATCATATTTTGACAATCTAACATGGCGTCGAAGCAGCACAGGCCCCTGCATAGTAAGCCATGAAGGTACCGAATATCCCGTAGTAGATCTCCGCGGATAGTTAAAGAGCCTTTCATGGGGGGTCACGTTAGTAGCCGTTGAAAGCAATGATCTAATGGAATGCAGGGCATCAGGCAATACCATTTCCCACTGTGTATTCTTAAGGTTCCGGGATGTCAAAGCCAACATAACTGCCTTCCAGATCACCCCATTATATCGTTCGCACTGTCCATTACCCTGGGGATTATATGGGGTAGTTCTACTAGTAGAAATTCCCCGACTCTGGAGGTATTCCTTCATCTGGGAAGACATAAAAGAACTTCCCTGATCCGAATGGATATACGCAGGCATCCCAAAGATGACAAAAAGTTGAGTCAGACATTTGATAACTGTAGCAGCTGATACATCTGCGCAAGGAAAAGCAAAAGGGAACCTTGAAAACTCATCCACAACAGTAAATATATATCGATTCTGAGTCGTTGAAGGAAGAGGCCCCTTAAAATCAACGCTCAAACGTTCAAAAGGAGAAGTAGCCTTTATAAGATGAGCTCGTTGAGGCTTAAAGAAATTCGGTTTACACCGAGCACAGATAGAACATGATGAAGTCATCTGCTTGACGTCTTCAACTGAAAAGGGCAAATTCTTACTGCGTACGAAGTGTATCATCCTCGTAACACCAGGATGGCACAAAGCATTATGAAGATTAATAAGCGTATCTCCGTGAATCACAGAACAATAAGCCCTCGACAGCGCATCAGCAGCAACATTATCTTTCCCTGGACGGTAAACTATATCAAAATGGTAGCATGCCAACTCAATCCTCCACCTCATTATTTTATCATTCTTGATCTTTCCAAAATGTTTGACATCAAACATAAAGGACACAGATTTTTGGTCAGTTACCAATGTAAAATGTCGCCCCGATAAATAATGTCTCCATTTACGCAGTGCTTCTACTATTGCATAAGCCTCTTTCTCTATTGAGGAGTGTCTTTTCTCACTATTGTTCAAAGTACGTGAGAAAAAGGCCACAGGTCTTCCATTTTGGTTCAGAGTAGCCCCAATTGCAAAATTGGAAACGTCTGTCTCAATCACAAAGGGAACCTGCTCATCAATAGAATGCACAACTGCTCCAAGGATATCCTTTTTGAAATTATCAAAACACATCCTGGCCTCCCATGATAGAGGATATGTCGTAACCCGAATAAGGGGCCGGATCTTCTGCGAAAAGTTTGTAATCCAATTAGAATAATAAGAAAACAGTCCAACAACTCGTTGCAAAGCCTTAGAATTAGTAGGACAAGGTAAATCAATCAATGGTCGCAGGCGTTCTGGATCTGGTTTAATCTTGTTTCCCGAGATAATATACCCCAGTAGATTTACCTCAGTGGTCGAAAAGATACACTTCTCTTTATTGAAAGTTAAACCAACTTTTTCCGCAGCTTGAAGGAATCTTTCTAAATTAGAATCATGCTCCACCCTTGATTTGCCACACACCTTGATGTCGTCTAAATATGAAAAGGTGTCAGAGAGGGAGTTATCACTTATAAAAGCATCCATTGCCCGTTGAAAACAGGCAACACCATTAGTAACACCAAATGGTACTCGGCAAAACTGATACAGCTTTCTGCCAGCCTCAAAGGCCATATATGGTTGATCCCTCTTAACGATAGGAATCTGATGATAAGCACTCTTTAGGTCAATAGTGCTAAAAACCTTATACTGAGATACTTTGTTGATAAGCTCATCAATCTTAGGCAAAGGGTACGCATCTAATTGAGTATGCCTATTAATAGTTTGAGAGTAGTCTATCACCATTCGTTTCTTATGTCTCTCGTTAGTGGTGACAACTACTTGTGCCCGCCAGGGCGAACAACTGGGTTCAATGATTCCTTCCAATAAAAGACGTTGAACTTCAGACTTAATAAATTCTTTATCCTGACTGCTATACCTTCTTGACTTGGTAGCAATTGGCTTACAATCCGGCATCAAATTGGAAAACAGTGATAATGGAGAAATGAATAAAGAAGTTAATCCACAAATAGATAAAGGTGGCTTAGTTCCTCCAAAAGAAAGACTGAGAGACTCGTGTAATTGAAGCACATCATGACCAATCAAAATATCTGCACAGAGATTAGGCAAAACAGATAGGCGTATATCAGTATACGTATTACCTAGAAGAATTAATTTCACAAGGCAACAGCCAGCTACTTGTGAGGTGAGAGTCGTCTGAGCCATACACACCTGATAAGTAACAGGCGAAATTTTCAAATGCTTCTCCTTCACAAACTGAAGACTTATAAAACTCTCGGTACTGCCCGTATCTATAAGGGCCTTCACTTCTAACCCATTAACTTGGGCCGTAACTATAGCTTTGTTTAGGCCATGAGCAAAGGCAGCAGAAACTGATGCAATAAATGCCCTATCTAAAGGCTGAATAGTCGCAGAGGAGGCAATTGATTTACAAACATGTGCATAATGACCTCTCTTGCCGCATTTACTACACACAGCCTCCCGAGCAGGACACTTCAGACGAGGGTGCCGGGCGTTCCCACAAAAATAACACTTCTGAATCCTAGAGGCAACAGCAGCCGAAGTAGAAACTGTTTCAGAATCTGGTAAACCACTCCTATTAAGTCCACATAATTCCTTTTCATCCGGAACTGCCGAAACCACAGTCGCAGGCCGATTAAAAAGAGCGTAAGAATCCGAACTTCTCTGGGCCAAATCCAATGTAGAGGCTTGCTCAAAAGCACTCTTGAGATCCAAAGTCTTATTTTCTAATAACCGCTGACGAATTGATCTAGACAGTAATCCATTAATAAAAGCATCCCGTACCGATTCTTCCTTATATTCTTCTGCCGACACGGCCTTATAATTACAGTTAGCACCAAGGCGCCGAAGTGCTTGTAAATAAGCATCCAAAGATTCTCCCACCTGCTGCCTACGGGCAGATAGAAGGTGACGTGCAAATACCTCATTCTTTGGTTTAACAAAAATCTTTTCCAATGTAGCAATAGCCAATTCGTAAGTTTCACAGTCCAAGATATACTTATACACATCCGGAGCAATGTAGTTGATCAGTATATTCAACTTATTTAGAGACTCTTGATCCAACACACCCAAAAAGTTTTTAAATGTACGATACCAGTGTTTCCTGCAGAATTAAGGTCAGCATTAAATCGTTCCGGTTGAAGATATCGCTCCATTCTAACAAAAGATTAATAAATTGAAATAAAGAGATTTGCCTTTCTAAATCTAGGCTTTATTAACCTTAAAAACCCAGCAGCACATCTTCAACACCCAGTCCCAACCAAGGCTGTAGAGAACTGAATTTAAGATGGCCACCACAAATCACATGACATCAACTACCAATGAGTTTACAGCATATATCTCAAGGCAGGAAACAGGCAACCACTTACAATGCTTCTTACAAAACAAGCATAATCACCACAGTCAGTCACTGAGGTCTGCCGCAGGATGAACGCGTCATGGCTGCTGCCAGGGAATTGTGCGTTCACCGCCATGATCATCTGCCAGTGATCACAGACCAGCTGCACATTAAGGGAGTGGAACCCCTTTCGGTTACGGAACTCCTCCGGATTCTGTAATGGTGCCCGCAAAGCCACGTGTGTGCAATCAATGGCCCCCTGCACCATGGGGAAGTCCGCAATAGCCGAGAAGTCCTGTGCGCGCTCCCCCTGCTTCTCCAGGGTCACAGGGAAGGTGATTAATTCGCGCCTCCTTTTGTAGAGGGCAGCTGTCACTTGCCGGATGCAGCAATGCACCGCAAATTGAGAGATATTTGATATGTCCCCAGCTGCTGCCCGAAACGATCCGCTGGCGTAAAAGTTGAGCGCAACAGTGACTTTCACGGCCACCGACAGAGGTCCTGCACCGTATCCGCGGCTGCAGATCCCCAGCAAGCAGGTGGCACAGCTCAGTGACAACATCCTTACCAAATCTGAGCCTTCGCAGACACTGCTCCTCCGACATGGTAAGGTAGGAGACCTGCTGCCTGAAAACCCTGGCAGCATATGGTCGGATTGGAGACGTCCATTGGCCCTCCTCCTTCTGGCCAATCCCGGCCCTCTCTCCCTCCGTCTCTGTGCCCTTGCCAGTTGTTCAGCCAGGATGACATTCCCCTCCAAAGCAGCTCCCATTATTCTGGCCAACGAGTAAGACGCAGTCAGCTTTCTGGATCCAACTGTTCTGGACAGGGCTGAAGGTCCCAAGGCTCCTCTGGCTCAATAAGAACAAGTCTGTGTAACTGAAGGTCTGCAACTCTCTCCAGCAGCGAGCAGTATGGCCAGGCCAAATGGCTGCCGCTTTTATACTAGTGCTGTCCCCTTTAAAGAGCGCCCCCCGAGTCCGAGAAGGACCTGGTCACTAATAGCGCCAGGCGGAACAGAGGGGGGCGCCACTGAATTTCCGGTACAGGTCGCCAAAAAGGCGTTGCACAATGAAATGACGTCATTATCTGGCTGTGCCCGCGAGCAGGCGCAAAGACTTAGCGCCGGCGCTAACAGGCTACTTAATATGGCAGGATGCGCTAGGATCACTGCGCACGTCTGAAAATTGGGTAACGCCCCAAATCTCAGGCTCTTTAGGCACTAATCGCTGGCGCAACCAACTGAATTTCTAGGCCCTAATCTCTCATAACCTATAACAAATTTTACATTGTTTTAGGTTAAAAATGTAATGGTTACAAACATTAGAGTGGCATATTGCCCTGTATTTATAACAAAATCTTTTTGGACATAAACTTATTACCATAAAAGAACAAGCACCTACCTTTTACAGAGTATTTTAAAATAATGTGATATTTTTGTGTTCATTAAAAATGTTATTTCTAAGCATGTATAGTTGGCTAGATGAGAAACAACACGGCCACTACAAGCAAAGCTAAAAATTCAGTGATTTGCTTAGTAATTGTTGTCCAGTTTGCTGGTTCCTAATCGATAGTGGTTGTTTTTCCTACCTCTCATGAACCAGACCTTTGAGCAAATCGTTGTAGATAATTTATGGATAGTGGCTACTTAGCCAATTGTTGAAGTATTATGGACGAGTTATGATGCTGTAGACATGCTGGGGGTGATGCAAATGACACGAGACTTGTAGTTATATAGAAGAAAGATCATTTCTGATCAGGATTACGTAACAGGGTTTAAAATTGGCACTGTGCAAAGATTTAGAGAATTCATCCTAAGGAACAGGGGAGGAGGGTTGGAGGGGCGCAGGAAGAAAGGGAGGAAAAAGAAAATACAAAGAAAAGCACTAATAAAAACTTGCACAACTACAGTGATATTCTCACTTTTCATTTTATTCCATTGTTTCAATTACAGCAGTCAGTTTAAGAACCAGAAAACATAGTATGGGTATTATTAACACTCAACTGCATTGTTAAGTGAAAGCAGCACGTATCTCTTGTCTGTAATACTGTATGTGAACATGACCTTACAATCTAATGTACTCACACTGTGAAAGCATTTCTGCAGTCAAATAAACAGTTCAACTTGCATTCTAATAACTTATATATAACAGAGATTCAAACTAAGGTTCAAAATTAACCAGAAACATCAAATCTATAACAACCTATTCAATTTTACATTGTAATCATTATATTTTTAACCTAAAACAAACACCAAAGAGTGGCATATTGCCCTGTATTTGTAACAAATGCATTTTGAATATAAAGTTATTACCATGAAAGAACAAGCACCTACCTTTTACAGAGTTTGAGGTAGCCTATTTGATGCTACAGATTCAGATTGGGCAAAATCAGAAGATTTTCTTTTAAATATTTGACACAATGGCCTCGATATAAATCCATCCCCTTCCCCCCCAAACGACGGGCAGGAGAAGGGGGTTAAAAATTTTAAAGAGGGGAACACGTCCCCAATCCGCCACGTATGCGAGAGACGAGACATTTCATTAACATATTTAAATCAGGCTCCCACAATGCAATTGGGAGTCTGATTTAAATTTAACAGGTGCTGCATGGGTTTCCCAGGGCTCGGGAGGCGGGAGCTGCCGACACAAAAAAGTTAAGGGCCTTTTACAGCACACCTTGTGGACCAGGAGTGCTCCCCCAGTGGCCCCTCAAGGAAGCCTTTGGCCTCGCTCTCCCCCCACCACGATCGCAGAACTCCCTCCCTCCAGCTCCACTTTCTCTCTCGCTCCCTTTCTCCCACATTTGGAGACCTACACCCGCCATACCCCCACCCCAAGCGCCAATCTCTTGCTCCCTTCCCCCTCCAGATTGCCGGGGACTGTCCCCAAAAGGTCCATGGCTGCGGCCTTCTGCCCAGTTGCTGGGCAGGAAATGGGGAAAAAAAAGTATAATGAGGTCCTGCTGGTAAATTCAACAGGACTTCTGCATCACTGGCCTTGCTGGATTTTCCCCGGGCTACCACGCTTCCGCGCGCTACCATGCGCCCTCCACGTAAATATTGGGGCAATATTGTTTGAAAGTAAAACAAGTAATTTGTAAAGTACTTCCAAATCAAGAACTTGCACTTTTATAGTGCTTTTCACGTAACAAAAAGCGCTTTAAAGGGGAGATGAGAGCAACCCAACAGAAAGAATAAGGAAATATGGGGAGGTGGCTGAAAGCAGAGTCAAAGAAGTAGGTTAAATGTGGGGGGAGAGGTAGTAAGGCAGAGGGATTTTAGGGAGCGGAATTCCACAGCAGGGGCAAAATGGCTGTAGGCCATGGTACAGCGGAAGTGGGAAGGAGGGGGTGGGACGGAATATCGTAGATTCGAGTCAGAAGAGGTGTATGGTTGAAGATGATTACATAGGTAGGGATAAGTGACGCCATGGGAGCGATTAATAAGGAAAAGGATTTTAAAGTCGATGAGCAGGGGCCGAGTCACCAGTGGAGGTCGACGAGCAATGGAAGCGATAGGAGTGTGGCATTTAGTGCAGGATATGATACAAGTGGCAGAGTACAGGAAAAGTTGAGGTTTGCATGGGATAGAGCTCGGGAGTCTGGTGAAGTGTGTTAGAGAAATCAATCTGAAAGCTGTCAGAAACCTGGAGATAGGTTTCAGTGATGGTGTGCGTGAGCTAGGGATGTAGGCCAACGATGTTGCAAAATAAAAGTAGGCAGGATTGGTGATGGAACTGGATGTTGGGTCTGACGCTCAGCTCAGATTCAAACAGGATAGTTGAATTGTTGCGTTCAGCCTAAGTGAGCTGCTGGATGGAGGTTGGAATTGCTGTCCGAGAAAAGCAGTTTCTGGTGAAAGCCAAATAAGATGGCCTCATTCTTAGAACCGAAGAAAAATGATAAAGGTTTACAGCATAGCGAGAGGTCATTTGGGGTCTGTGCCGGCTCTGTACGACAGCAATACAAAAGTAATCCCACTGCGCTGCTATATACATTTCTCTACTTCAAATGTTTATCCAATTTCCCCTTAAAAGATGCACTGGTTTCTGCCTCCATTACTGTGGCAAAACATTTCATGTTCCAACAACCTTCTGCAGAAATAATTTTCTCTTAACCTCCCTCCTCACTATTAGTGACAATTTCAAATAGATAACCATTGTTACTCACTCCCCAATGAGACAAGATAGTCTTTCCCAATTTATTCTATCAAGGCCTTCATAATTGTAATGCTACTGTTGAGCTGGAGAAAATTTTGGGTCATTGGGCACTTACTATCAGACAGCACAGTGACAGCTGTGGAATTAAGGATGGTAGTGGAAAAGCAAAGTTGGGTGTCCTCCTTATACATATGGGAGCCGATCCAGTGCTTGCAGATATGTCACTAAGGAGCACCATCTAAATGAAAGATAGAAGGGGGCAGAAGTCAGCTTTTGACAAGCCAGATATGATGCAGAAATGGGGGGGAATCACAGCTGTGTTGGGATTGTAGGAGTGGAACCTTGATATGGCGATGCAAGAGAGATGAACCATAGAGAGCTGACAGAGCAGGATCCATAGGAGGTGAAGTATTAGCTGTGTCGGAAAGGTAGCGAATGGGACCATGATACAATGTGGGGCACAGAAAAGAGCTGGTATAGGAGGATGGAGTGATCGATCATGTCCAAGGCCACAGAGCGGTTGAGGTGAATGAAGAGGGAAAGCACACTGTGGTCACAGTCACATTGGGCATCAATGACAAGTGCCTGGTCATTTTTACAGTTAGTGAAGTCTTTGCAATTATGTTTTGGCTCAATCATCTGAGATGCCATGCAACACCAATCCTCTTCTGGTGGCAGAGTAAAATTAAAATGCCACATCAGTCAACACTATATTTTACTGTAGTCCAGTCAGGAAATAAAACAAATATTTTTCCTGCCATGATCTTTCAGAGAGGTAATTTGTGTATGTATTGAAAGACTATACAGTATATGGGATAAAAACAAAAACACCATCCAATACAGCCTGGCCCCAAAGGACGTTTACAGGCTTGAACTCTAGAACTAACTGCTGCAAACTCAATGGAAAAATCAAGCGTAAGCAAGACCTGCCTGATTTTCCCATTTTAAAATCAGTTGTCTCAGTTCTCTCCGCCACCTTCTGTCCTGTACCACTTTTTATTCCTTTAGGAGTTTTCAAATTAACTCCTAAAATGTTATTTCTATACACAGGGCTAAAGGAGCAGCCTGTCCAACACCACAACTATACAATGTCTGGAAGAAACACGGTAGTGTTCGATACTTAGGGGGTAGTTCCAACATTATTTTATTTTAATTAAGAGGGGAGAAAGAAAAAGTGAATTTCTGCACTCATCACATGAGGAATGTCAGTGCTGTGGAATGGAACATTTCCATTATAGGCACCCGGAGTTAGCACCAAGCATTTCTAAGTCAGGTATTGCACAGACTATTGCCAAGTAAAACCCCTGCCACTCTGCTTCAACAATGTGTCTCAACCTGAAAAGATCACCCCTTCACAGAATCACAGAAACCCCACAGTGCAGATAGAGGCCATTTCGGCCCATCGAGCCTGCACCGACACATATCCCACCCGATCCCCGTAACCCCTACACCAACACATGTCCCACCCTATCCCTGTAACCCCATGTATTTAATCCCCCTAACACTAAGGGTCAATTTATCATAGCCAATCAACCTAACCCACACATCTTTGGACTTCACCTGAGTGCAAAATGTTTGTTTTCCACAACAGTCGTTCCCGCTGTCAGCCCATGTTCCCAGGAACTGTGCTCGAGACTGGGTAACATTATTTCACTTAGGACCTTTGCTGCTGGCACACAGATGTGATTGTCACCCTATCAATCTGGCTGCCATTTGAACCTTGACCCCAAAGGTGAAAAGGACGGTGTCCTAACTCATTGCAATGCCCAAAGGAAGCAATAACCAAATAAATCAGCCCCAATCTGTAAAGTGCATGATTGTTATGAAACTCCCCAATACAATTTACAATGTTCAGAAGCCGGTAAGGGACAAAGGTAGGTTTTGCCAAAAATGGGTGAAGAATGCAAAAATTTTAGAATCCATAAAAAAGCCATAGTGCAGTTGATGAAACCAAGAGGGAAACTAATAATAAAATATCAGCTAGTAGGAATTAGAATCCCATCATTACTCTCCAAATAATTTATAATTAACTCTTTTTTAAAAAATGGCAATGCTGGTAGGTCTTACATTGTTAAGAATTTACATGAAAGCAAGACAGGTTGTTTCTATTGACATGTTAAAACAGGAAATTTGCAGTCAAAAATGAAATACCCATAATGTAAACATGTTCAATGTGTTTCCTCATAATTATGTGAAAAGTAAAAAAAAAATTGGAAGCACCTAAAGCAAAGTTCAAATAATATACATATTAAAAAGTGCTACTTTACAACATAAACTTAGTACTTAGTTCAGTTATTCAGAAATCAGAATCATAGTCAATAAAATTTGGATTACAGTTGATAGCACAATTTGATCCAGGACTCCTGCACCTAAGGAACCTAGGACCGGGTGACTTACCAACTAATATGTAAATTGATTTTCTCAGCACTGGGAGAAAATTAGATGATGCAACACTGGTAAATTAAATTAGCTCCATGCATTTCTGTGTGTCCCAAAAACTTTAAATTTCTCCAATTCTGAGAGAATGTATTTTTAGCAAGTCAATCATACAATTAAATAAAGCACAGCAAGTCAATCACAGACTGTAGTGGTGCTTAAAAGCCGATGAATGATTCCAAATTAATGGAACAAAGCTCCAATTTGGTTCTCTACGTTGTTCCTTCAATTGGTGCCCTCCGTACACGTGCTGATTTGGGTCTGTGCCGTGGAGGTGTGGGTGGAGAGTCCCCTACACTTTCAGTCTCTGATGGTTCAGTGTCTCCCTGCAGTGAGCTGGTGTCGCCTACAAGTTCACGAAGGAATTTGAACTTGGACAAGAACAGTTGCCATACCACATACCAACCTGGAAAGCAACAGAAAACCATTGATTATTCAAGACAGTGATCCAACTACTCAGAGTTCTTAAGATTTATAACACTTGCTGCATCTACAGGATAAGTGTTTGTAACCCAACTGCAGCAGAACTGTGGGATACCACTTTAGAGATGTTATTGCATCATGATGTCTTGAAGACTGGGTAAGACTTGACAATGTACAAATGCCTTCGGTATATAACTGGAGTTCATACAATCAGAGCATCGTAAGCACAGAGGTCATTCAGCCCATCATACCTGTTCTTTGAAAGAGCAATCCAATTTCATCTTTGAACCCTGCTCCCTAGGAAGCTGCTAATGGGGCACGTTCCTGGGAATCTTTAAGTTACCCCTAACCTCCACATTTGCTGTCAGAAGGCACTTGGCAGTGGCACAAATTGTCCTGTTCTCCAATTCCCACCCCCTCCCCGGCTGAAATTGTGAACTTCCTGCGGAGATATCTACACCCCACACAACGTGGGTTAATGTGTCAACACCTGCCATTCAAAGTCTTAGTTCAAAGAGGATGATCAAAGTCCTTCACCCACACCCAAACACACTCTGGGTGGCCTGGTGGAATTTTGAGACAATCCCTTTAAACCAACCAATTAGGGCACCATATTTCATCACAGAAAGAGCGAGAGATGCCACACTCTTCAGGTGAATTGCAAGTGTAGTCACTGCTGTAATGTAAATCATGATCAGCGAGATGTGGATCCCCTGGGCAATGTATCTTGACACTCCAGTCAGCAAGATCTTCAAGTTTTTTCAATTCATTCTTGGGAGGTGGGCATTGCTGGCAAGGCCACCATTTAATGTCCTTCCCTAGTTAAGCTGAGGAGGTAGAGGTGGGTCTTCTTCTTAAACTGCTGGCATCAGTTTGATACAACTGAGTGGCTTGCAAGAGCACGTCAGAGAGCAGCTAAGAATGAATCACATTGGTGTAGGACTGGAGTCACATATAGGCCAGACTAGGCAAGGGTGGCAACTTTCCTTACCTAAAGGACATTGGTGAACTAGTTGGATTTTTACAACAATCTATCACATTTACTGATACCTGCTTTTTATTTCTAGGTTTTTTTTTCTAGGTTTTTTTATTTCTAGATTTTTTTTTAAGATGAATTCAAATTCTTAAACTGCCATGGTGGGATTTGAGCTCACAGTCACTGGTTTATTAGTCTAGGCCTCTGGATTACTGTTATTTTGTTATTTGGTGTTATGGATTGTCTGCTCCTTTTAAAAGAAACAAAAATGAGAATTTCCTATGGTTACCCTGAGATATAGTAAAATCCAAGTGTCAGCGCATTATGGGCATGATGACATGTGCATGCACCAAACAACTAGATTCAATGTAAAGCTTTTATTGGGGTGATTGCACATAAGGTCAGGAGTGAATAAATACCTCCAGGTGAAGGCTAGGTCTGTAAAGGATACCATGCTGTCTCCTGGGAATTGATAGTAAGCAATTTAAGAACTTTAACACAGTGTAAGGGAAGGTCACAGTAAATGGCAGACATGCTTCTTTGAGGGCATGACTGATTCCTCTTACCTTACCTGACCTAAGTAAGGTTATTTTTCCAGCCATGTGTTGTTATGCATGTGATGGTCTCACTGGTTCTAACTACCCTGGCCACTTCCTTCCATCCTCATTCGAAGGTTTGATGGAGAGCCTTCATACTCTATCCCAAATACAGCTTCCCTCCTCCTCCCGACTTCTTTCAATAAAGATTCTGCAGTTGCCTTACTGAATCTTACAGCTCTCTGCCTTCCTGTAAACCTCAAAGACGTTCTTTGAGAAGAAAACTTTCAGATCTGCTGCACAATACATTTTTTGTGTACCTTTTCTCCTTAAGCTGCTACAGGCCTTTCAGTTCTGAAGCAGCACACTGGTTGTGTTTGCCCAAGCAGAATAAACATTGCTGAAGAGTTTGGGGTTACTCTTGCATTACAGAATCATCCTGGAGTAACAGAAAGCTTTGGCTGCAGACAGCTTCTGGTAGTCAAGGCAGATCTCCACAGATCTCAAATACCACCACTGTTCTTTGTTAAACAGAGTTGGTATTTGAGGTCTGTGCAGAGGTTATCAATGACATTTGGGACTGATTGTGCCTTAAGCAGGACAAGCAAGGGATTTAAATCCAACTGTCATTTCACACAAAAAATATACATACTGTGTAAATAGAACAATACATGCTGTGTAAATAGTACTTTAATTCTGGAACCCAGCACTTGAATTTCAAAAAGAATTTCAAAAACACATTTTAATATTTGGAAAGAATTACTGAGGGATCCAATTTACAATTTCAAATTCTTGCTTTTCAAAGTGCAGATGGATCTTGATAAATATTTAGTAAGTTCTATTTGCTTGGATTAATAACCAATTTTCAATACTTAGTTAATTAATTTGTTGATCAGATGATCATAGAATCCAAGCCCTACATCTGAGCTGCCATGAAGCCAAAATGCTTTAATTATAAAATAGAGCAAATGTACACAGGCCATACAGTGGTCACAATAAAGGAATATTTCAGGCTGCGTGGTACAATTAAGTAATAGCTCTGTGGGTAACTGCACTAAGTGGTGTGGCACAGAGCCATACAAGATCAGTGAAGTCCTTGGTTTGATTTCTAGCCTGTGCTGTAGTCCCATTTCAGATGGGTGGATGTGGGGTCCTACAATTACTCAGAATCCCTGGCAAGAAAGGGTTTACTGTTGCCATCACTATGTGATGGTTCATGCTGGCAGTGCAGAACATAGACACGTTTCATATCAACATTAACAATAGAAACTGCTGAATTTTACATATAGAAGTCCCATTGTAAATGTCTACATTTTATCACTGGAAGCAGTAGACTGTCTTGATTTACTTGGAGGACTTCAGCCACTAGGTGTCACTGTACCTGATTCACCTGGAATTGGATGCCATTTTGTTTTTCACCCAATTTAAGGTAAGTTTTATTTGGATACAAAGTTACATTTGCAAATTTAAAATGGTTTTCTGCTCCCCCTCCTGCCAGATGCCTCAAAAATCAGGCCTTGGGTTCGCTCCATCCCACTGAAATGCAACCAAATGTCCAGCCTCAGGTCTGCAGTTTTGCTCCCCCATCCATTTTCATGACCCTGCGACAAAAACTTTTATTTACTTAATTAATTTTTGCAGCTAGGGTTAATTTTCCAATGTCCCGTCAGCAAGAGTTCCTCACGAAAGACTGCTACTGAAATTGAAACTAGTGGGAGCTCAATGTAAAATGTGGATGTGGATAAGATATTGGTTGAAGGAAAGGAAGCACCAGGTGCTTGTTGGGAGTGTTGTCAGGCTGGGAGGTTAATATGGGGTGGAGTGGAGTGCTCCAACAATTGTTGCTGGGACCCCTACTGTTTCTAATATACATCAATGGTTCAAAAACTCAATACACTTGATTTTGTGGGACCTTGCTGTGTGCAAATTGGCTGCCTTGTTTGCTTATATCAGAATGGTGATTGCACTTCAAAAGAATTTGTTGGATGTGTAGCGTTTTGAGACATCGAGGACGTGATTAGGCACTCTATAAATGCAATGTCATCTTCTTCATTACTCTTGTATTCAGTGATTAATCATTGTTTAAATAAGGCATCACAACAGGATTTGTCTGGTATTTTCTATGTCTACAATTATTCACATAAAATGATGCACACCTGTGCTTCTGAACACCATTGGCTTTGGGGGAAAACTATTGAGTAAAATTTGAACTTATTTTATTTTATCTAGGCACAATCTGCATTTACAATTAGAGGGTAGCAGCAGGAACATCGCCACAATATGATTTTTAATCAAAGTTAATCCTATTGTAAACTGCTTAAGGCATGCACTAATCTTTTAATAGTAGTAAACTTTTTCTTTTTTTTCTGAAACCTATGTGGCTAAAAGAACTTACGCTTCAAAAATACTAAGCAAACCTGCCACATCTAAGTTACACATGCAGTCAGATGCCAGGTCTCTGCATGAGCCCACCATGGTTGAAGTATAGTGCGATTCTGGGTTCAGGCTATTTGCTGCTAGAAGTTTATTAAAACAAAACTGGTGCACTTCTTTTAGCCACATAGGCTTCAAAAAGGAAAGAAATAGTTTAATACTATTAAAAGATTAGTGCATGCCACTTCGCCAGTGCCCTTACTGTTGCCTGAGAGCCAGCCAGCCCAGACTGTTGCCACCTATGCCGAGGTGGTGCAGTCTGCAGCCGGGCCTTCTAGGCCCAGAGGTGCTCAAGATTATCCTGCAAGATCATCAGCAGTCTCCCCCACTGAAAGTCAGCAGCCTTCCACCAGCCATGCTGCAGCCAGTGGGGCAGCACTTTGTAGGAGCACTAGGACAGGCAAAGGCACACTGAAGACAGGCACTAAGGGAACGCACAAGGGTGATTAGTTGACTTTGTTAGGTTATATTGGATGGATTGATGGATAAAGTTGGATTGGAATGTTTCTTTCGTGGTGGGCCATCAAGCATAATGCAAGTGAAACATTCTTGGCACTTCAACAGACTAAGCACTGACGACTGTCCTTTTCAATATTGATGTTCTTTTTGTTTGAAATTGAAATTACAAAAACCTTGCCATATCTATTCCAGATACGTTCACTCAGGATGTTTTATCCCTCTTTGTCCTGAATTCCTGTTTTCACCCCCATCCCTATTTTTATATTCCATGTTAAATTGCACCGCAATACTTTTAAGTAAACCACTAGATTTCCGAGCCTCCTTATAAATCAACTTTCCAGATCTCACTCGAGGAACAGCACCTCATCTTCTGATTAGGCACTTTACAGCCTTTCGGACTCACTATCGAGTTCAACAATTTCAGATCATAACCTCGGCCCCTATTACATTTTTACTTATACTTTTTATCCACACCTTTGTTTTGGTTTCCCCCCCACCCCTTTCTTTCTTTTTTTTCTCTCTCCCACATGGCAGCTGTCTCTCATTCTGCCAGCACATTTCACACCTAATCTCCAGCCGTCTGTTGTCTCCACTAGTCCCATCACCATCTCGTCTCGTTTTGAATACCTCTTAATGTCTCTTCTTCTCTTTTGTTCTCTCCCAGCCCAGCCTCTTAATCTATTTCATTCCCTGTGCCTCTTTAGTCTTGATAAAGGATTTTGACCCGAAACGTTGACTCTAATTTCTCTCCACGGATGTTGCCTGGCCTGCTGAGTTTTTCCAGCATTTTCTGTTGTTGTTTCCAGATCTCACTGCAGTCTAAATATGCCCCCTATTATTTTTTAGCCACATTTACTATTCAGTGGTTTGCAAGGGTGAAACAGTCGAGTGTTGGTTGTCAGATTGTTTCAGTGTAACAAACACACAGGCTGGAATCTTAGAAACTGTTAATTGTTGGAGATTTAAATTTGCATGGGCACCCTCACAGGTGCATCAACACAAGTCTGGCACATCCAACTATAATATACTAAACATCTTGTGTATAGCAACACTTCATTTAAGTGTCACACTTATTGGTCATACTTTCTCCCGTCCACATTGATAACACACTTATTATTGTTATAAAACAGTGGGGGTTAAATTGGAACACCCCGAAAACAAGCATGGGGATCGTGGTATGCAATTAACTCACGCCCGTTCCTTGCGTTGCAGGCAGCACGTTAAACTGGTGCTGCCTGATCTTTTAAATGATTGCTGCGTGCAGCCAGCGCTACCCACACTGTTCAGTGACTGGGGAGGTGCATTGTAGCTGCAAGAAGTGGTGGGAGTTTTATCAAGAGTTAATCTGGGCTCTGATACTTTGAGCAAAGGCTGAACATGTTGAGAGAGTGAGCAACAAGGATTTCAGACACTGCACTGAAGGTCTTGGTGGAAGAGGTGGAAAGAAGGAGGGACATCCTGTATCTGCAGGGGGGCAAGAGGCCCTCCAGACATATGCTCAGTTGTGGCTGCAGCAGTTGGCAGATTTCAGTCATGACCTCTATTGTGAAGCGAAGGCATCTCAAGCATTGGTCTTCGCTGAAGTTGATGCAAGAGAATTGCTCTCTAAAGATCTTCGGCAGATATGGCCTCCTGCTGAGAGCCCTTCTTCCCCTCCTCCCTCATCTAGCAGCTTGTCCTGCTCTGTGTGGTGTCTCTTCATTCTCCCCGTCATGCTCAATTTCCAGAGGAAGCCCGAACAGGCTACCCATGTCTGGAGGCAACTTCTTTCAGCACAAGCTTTTAAATTAACAAAACTTACTTCAACACCAGCCAGACCACTTCCTGTAGACTATTCAAACTTTAGCCAAGTATAACAACGCTCTAAAAACATGTACAATTGCACCAGCAGACAGAAGAAATAATTCATCAACTAACCTCTAAGTAGTTCATGATCTCTTTAAATAGCGCTGGTGGGGTCCTTCATACCGTTCAACACATGTTCAGCTGTGCGAGGTTACGACAGGGCGTAGGTGGGAGTGTGGATTTCAAAAATGGTAGCACTGGCGTCAAATCAGCGCTAAACACTGATTATCATAATCAGCCTGCTCCGCATGCTGCCGGCCGTCGTTACCTTCCCTCTGTTACTGACCATCACAGCGTCCTCTTGGCCACAATGCTGAAATAAAAGCCACCACAAAAGAAATATTCCAATCCAACTTTATCCATCAATCCATCCAATATAACCTAACAAAGTCAACTAATCACCCTTGTGCATTCCCTTAGTGCCTGTCTTCAGTGTGCCTTTGCCTGTCCTAGTGCTCCTACGAAGTGCTACCCCACTGGCTGCAGCATGGCTGGTGGAAGGCTGCTGACTTTCAGTGGAGGAGACTGCTGATGGTCTTGCAGGATGATCTCGAGCACCTTGGGCCTAGAAGGCCCGGCTGCGGACTGCACCACCTCGGCATTGGTGGCAACAGTCTGGGCTGGCTGGCTCTCTGGCAACAGTAAGGGTACTGGCGAAGTGGCAGTGGTGGGAAGACGAATGCTGTCATCCTGAGAGCGGACACTGTGATGGCCAATAACAGAGGGAAGGGAAGGTGTGGGACTATTGTTGAATGGGGAATTGGGGTTGCGTTCTCTCGTACCACAGTTGGATGAGTCGATCACGGTCAGTCCGGGCAGAAGGGGGCTGTCTGGGTTGCTTCCTCCTCTTTTGCTTCCTCCTCAGCTGGTCACCGTATCCCCCGGGACAGCACCTCAGCATTCCTGGCTATCTATTAGAGGACAGATTGCTGGACTGCTGTGACACCCTGCAAGGCCCTTTCCACACTGGTAAACCCAGCCACAATGGCAGCAGTCTGGGTTTGTGTGGCAGCAAGCTGAGCCTGCATGAGAGCAGTCTGAGCTTGTATCACAGAAGTCTGAGCTTCCACTGCAGCACTCAGACGTAGGGTGGCTTCAGATTGTGTTGCAATGGAAGCTCAGACATCAGATGCTGCAGGATGGTTGCATCCACAAGTGCACAAATGGATCTGCCCACCCCTTCCATGCTGGAAAGGATGGGCTTCAAGCTCTGCGCAAAGCCCTGTGCAATGTTGGTGCTGGACTCCTCCATGCTCCTCTCCAGTGCACTCAGGCTTTCTGGCAGGCCTGCCAATGCACCAAACATTTTATTCATTGGGGTTTAATTCATTCGAACTGCAGTCTGATGAGGCGGTTACGGACCGCCCTTCCGGAAGGCCAAAGAGTGGCTGCCTCCTCCCTCACTCCTGTTCCTCCTCGTCTCCCTCTTCCTCCTCCTCCTCTCCCTGAGGTGGTCCCGCAATCCCTGGTGGCAAGGGCTGGGCCCTCATGATGGCCAAGTTGTGGAGCGTGCGGCAGACCACCACAAAATGGGACACCCGCTCAGCCAAGTACTGGAGGGCTGCTCCCAAGTAGTCAAGGCAGTGGAACTGTTGCTTCAGCAGACCGATGGTCTGCTCGATGATGTTCCTGGTGGCAGCATGGCTCTCATTATACAAGTGCTGGGCAGGAGTGTTGGGGTTGCGGAGGGGAGTCATGAACCAGCTGGAGTGTGGATAGCCCTTGTCTCCGACCAGCCAGCCGCGAGTTTGACATGGTGTCTGAAAAAGAGTGCTGGCACACCGGTCTGGCGCAGGATGAAGGCATTGTGGCTGTTGCCAGGATAGCGGGCATTGACATTGAGGATTAGCCGTCTGTGGTCGCACACCAACTGCATATTAAGTGAGTGGTAGCCTTCGCGGTTACGGAAGATCTCAGGATTGTTATGCGGTGCCCGCAAAGCCACGTGGGTGCAGTCAATGGTGCCCTGCACCATGGGGACTCCTGCTATCCTGGCAAAGCCACATGCTCGCTCGTCCTGCTTCTCTCTGGTGATGGGGAAGGAAATGTAGACCCTTCTCCTACTGTAGAGAGCATCTGTGACCTCCCGGATGCAGCGATGGATGGTGAACTGCGAGATGTTAGCTATGTCTCCTGTTGCATACTGGAAGGATCCGCTGGCAAAGAAATTGAGGGCGACGGTGACCTTGACTGCCACTGAGAAAGCCGTGGTCACCCTGATCTGAGGCTGGAGTTCTGGTTGCAGGAGGTAGCAGAGTTTTGTGACCACCTCCTTGGTGAAGCAGAGCCTTCTAATACACTGCTCCTCGCTTAATTGGAGGTAGGAGAAGTGCTCTCGGAATACCCTCAGTGGGTACGGCCTCCTGTTGAGAGCTCTGATGGCCCTCCTTCTCCCTCTGGCCACACGTTCCAGTCTTTCTTGCTGCCTCCACTCCCTCCACCATAGATCCTGGAGGGCGAGGAAGACTGCCAGTACAGCGCCCATTAATGTAACCAAGTGTAGCCATTTGATTTGTTTAAGAATAAATGTATCGACTTTTTAGTTGCCACAACACTCCAGATATTAAATGACATTGAAATTACGGAATGAGACTGTTGCACAATGTGAAACTGACAAGCACTGAAACTCCACTAACCTACAGCTGCAACTCATTACTGATGATTCCTTTAAATAACGTCCCTGGAGCCGGCTTCCTGTTGCTTCACACCAGCTCTCCCTGTCGCTGTTTGCTCCAGGCACTAAGGTAGGTGGCAACAATCAATTTTGCAGATCGGGCGGTCATTGAGCGTTGCACACTCACTGACGCCACAATCCACATGGCACTGAGGCTCCCGGTGATAACCGTTGGTGGCGGCACTGCGGGTGGGGGGGGGTTGACAGGATTTGGTGTGCAGCATTGGATTCGCCTCGCCCCAGTAATGCTCTAGCGCTCCATTAGCGCCATCTGCTGGAGCTACGGGAGGCGCTAAACATTGAACATAAAACATAGAAAAATAGGAGCAGGAGTAGGCCATTTGGCCCTTCGAGTCTGCTCCGCCATTCAATATGATCATGGCTGATCCTCTATCTCAATACCATATTCCCGCTTTCTCCCCATACCCCTTGATGCCTTTTGCGTCTAGGAATCTATCTATCTCCTTCTTAAATATATTCAGTGACTTGGCCTCCACAGCCTTCTGTGGTAGAGAATTCCACAGGTTCACCACCCTCTGAGTGAAGAAATTTCTCATCTCAGTCCTAAATGTCCTACCAGTATCCTGAGACTGACCCCTCGTTCTAGACCCCCCCAGCCAGGGGAAACATCCACCCTGAATCCAGTCTGTCTCGCCCTGTCAGAATTTTATACGTTTCAATGAGATCCCCTCTCATTCTTCTAAACTTTAGTAAATACAGGCCTAGTCGACCCAATCTCTCCTCATACGACAGTCCTGCCATCCCAGGAATCAGTCTGGTGAACCTTCGCTGCACTCCCTCTATGGCAAGAATATCCTTTCTTAGGTAAGGAGACCAAAACTGCACACAGTACTCTAGGTGTGGTCTCACCAAAGCCCTGTGTAACTGTAGTAAGACACCCTTGCTCCTGTACTCAAATCCTCATGCACTGAAGGCCAACATACCATTTGCCTTCCTAACCGCTTGTTGCACCTGCATGTTTGCTTTCAGTGACTGGTGTACAAGGACACCCAGGTCCCTCTGTACATCAACATTTCCCAATCTATCACCATTTAAATAATACTCTGCCTTTCTGTTTTTCCTACCGAAGCGGATAACTTCACATTTATCCACGTAATACTGCATCTGCCATGTATTTGTCCACTCGCTCAACTTGTCGAAATCGCCTTGAAGCCTCTTTGCATCCTCCTCATAACTCACAATCCCTCTTAGTTTTGTGTCGTCGGCAAACTTGGAAATATTACATTTGGTTCCCTCATCCAAATCATTGATATATATTGTGAATAGCTGGGGCCCAAGCACTGATCCCTGCGGTACCCTAGTCACCGCCTGCCACCCCGAAAAAGACTCTTTTATTCCTACTCTCTGTTTCCTGTCTGTTAACCAATTTTCAATCCATGCCAGTATATTACCCCCAGTCCCATGTGCTTTGATTTTGTACACTAACCTCTTATGTGGGACTTTATCAAAGGCCTTCTGAAAATCCAAATACACCACATCCACTGGTTCTCCCTTTTCTATTCTACCAGTTACATCCTCAAAAAACTCCAGTTGGTTTGTTAAAAACGATTTCCCTTTCATAAATCCATGTTGACTTTGTCTAATCCCATTGATATTTTCTAAGTGTCCTGTTATCACATCTTTTATAATAGACTCTAGCATTTTCCCTACTACTGATGTTAGGCTAACCGGTCTGTAGTTCCCTGTTTTCTCTCTCTCTCCTTTTTTAAATAGTGGGGTTACATTTGCCACCCTCCAATCTGCAGGAGCTGCTCCATAATCTATAGAATTTTGGAAGATGACAACCAATGCATCCACTATTTCCATATCTACCTCTTTTAGTACTCTGGGACGCAGATTATCAGGCCCTGGGGATTTATCAGCTTTCAGTCCCATTAATTTCTCCAGCACTATTTTTTTACTAATACTAATTTCCTTTACTTACTCCTTCTCACTAGACCCTTGGTTCCCTAGCATTTCTGGGAAGTTAGTTGTGTCCTCATCTGTGAAGACAGAACCAAAGTATTTGTTTAATTGCTGTGCCATTTCTTTGTTCCCCATTATAAATTCTCCCATTTCTGATTGTAAGGGACCTACATTTGTCTTCACTAATCTTTTTCTTTTTACATACTTATAGAAGCTTTTACAGTCCGCTTTTATGTTCCTTACAAGTTTACTCTCATACTCTATTTTTCCCCTCTTAATCAATCCCTTGGTCCTTTTTTGCCGAACTCTAAACCGCTCCCAATCCTCAGGCTTGCTACTTTTTCTGGCAACTTTATATGACTCCTCTTTGGATCTAATACTATCCTTAATTTCTTTTGTTAGCCATGGTTGGGCCGCTTTTCCTTTTGTGTTTTTGCGTCAGAAAGGAATGTATAACTGTTGCAATTCATGCATTCGTTCCTTAAATGTTAGCTATTGCCTATCCACCGTCATGCCTTTTAATGAAGCTTCCCAATCTATCATAGCCAACTCACTCCTCATACCTTCGTAGTTTCCTTTGTTTAAATTTAGGACCCTAGTTTCGGATTGGACTTCTTCACTTTCCATCTTAATGAAGAATTCCATCATGTTATGGTCACTGTTCCCTAAAGGACCCCGCACAACAAAATTATTAATTAACCCCTTCTCATTATACAATGCCCAATCTAGGATAGCCTGTTCCCTAGTTGGCTCCTCAACATACTGGTCTAAAAAACCATCTCGTACACACTCCAGGAATTCATCCTCCAAGTATTATTGCTAATTTGGTTTGGCCAGTCTGTATGTAGATTAAAGTCACCCATGATTACTGTAGTACCCGTGTTACATGTATCTCTAATTTCCTGTTTGATGCCATCCCCTACATTACCATTACTGTTTGGAGGCCTATAGACAACTCCCACCAATGTTTTCTGCCCCATGGTGCTTCTTAGCTCCACCCAGACTGATTCTACATCTTGATTTTCTGAGCCAATATCCTTTCTCACTATTGCTCTGATTTCATCCTTTACTAACAATGCCACCCCACCTCCTTTTCCTTTTTGCCTGTCCTTCCTAAATATCGAATATCCTTGGATATTCAGCTCCCAGCCTTGGTCACCCTGCAGTCATGTCTCCATAATCGCAATTATATTGTATCCGTTTACATCTATTTGCGCTGTTAATTCGTCCACCTTATTACGAATGCTTTTAGATTTGTCTTTTTAACATTTTTAGACATCTTAACATTTTTTTGTACTATGGCCCTATTTGTCTTATTAATATTTGTTAGTGCACTCCTTTGTTTGTACGCTGTGTCCCTTCCTGACACAATCTGGTTATCCTTACCCCAATCACTTTCCTGCACTGCTTCCTTGTCTTTTCTCATTAGCATTCCAGATTTCTCTCCACCGGGACCCCTCCCCCCACCCCCCCCTTATTTAGTTTAAAGCCCTATCTACCTCCCTAGTTATTCAATTCGCTAGAACTCTGGTCCCAGCATGGTTCAGGAGTAGTCCGTCCCAACGGAACAGCTCTCTCTTTCCCCAGTACTGGTGCCAGTGCCCCACGAATCGAAACCCACTTCTCCCACACCAATCTTTGAGCCACGCATTAATCTCCCTGATCCTATTGACCTTATGTCAATTTGCTCGTGGCTCCGGTAATAATCCAGAGATAGTGACCTTTGTGGTTCTACTTTTTAATTTAGTCCTTAGCTGCTCAAACTATCTCAGCAGAACCTCTTTCTTTGTCCTACCTATGTTATTGGTACCTATGTGGACCACGGCAACTGGATCCTCCCCTTCCCACTCCAAGTTCTTCTCCAGCCCGGAGATGTCCTTTACCCTGGCACCGGGTAGGCAACATAGCCTTCGGGACTCACGCTCCTAGCCGCAGAGAACAGTGTCTATCCCCCTAACTATTCTGTCACCTACTACAGCCACCTTCCTTTTTACTCCCCCCACTTGAACGGCTTCCTGTACCATGGTGCCGTGGTCAGTTTGCGCGTCCTCCCCACAGTCCCCGCACTTGTCCACAAGGGTTGTAAGAACCTCAAATCTATTGGACAAGTGCAGGGGCTGAGGCTCCTGCAATACTACCTCCTGGATCCCCGTACCTGCCTCACTCGCAGTCACACCCTCCTGTCCCTGACCACGTGTCAATTTTAAAGATTTAATCTAAGGGGTGTGGCTGCCTCCTGGAGCAAAAGGTCCAGGTAACTTTCTCCCTCCCTGATGTCTCACAATGTCTGCAGCTCGGACTCCAGCTCCTCAAATCGAAGCCGAAGTTCCTCAAGCCGCAGACACTTATCGCAGCATAGTCACCCTGGACAAAAACGTCCACAAGCTCCCACATATTGCAGCAGCAACACATCTGTTCTCCCATTATTTTATTTATTTAATTAACTAAGGTACCAAATTCCACCCCCCCTCAATATTCCTGGCTACAAGGCATTCAAGAAAGATAGGGAAGGCAAATAAGGAGGGGGGTTGGCAGTATTGACCAAAGGATCTACAGGAAACTCTCGTTTAAACAGCACCTAAATATCCGGAATTCTCTATTAACCGGCAAAATTCTCACTCTGAAAACAACACCTCAATAACCGGCAATGTTGCCGAGTCCGAGTCTCCCGCGGTGGCCGAGTTAGTCAGTGGGGGTAGTTCTCCAAACTGCCACTACTCGGCTTCTTGGCGCTGTCGGAAGTCGGAACACCTCAATATCCCTGTAACAGGAGTCTGACTCTCCCGCGCTGCCGGTAGTCTCTCCTGATCCGCCATTTTACAGGGGTACTGTGTGTCTCCCACGCTGCTGGTAGTCATTGCATTGCATGACCCTCAACTGGCAGTACTGTACTTAATCAAGCATCTTCCACCATCCATTTAACACAACATTCTGTAGGTGAGTACCCAATTACTGTATACTGCACATTTCTTGATTTTTTTATTTTTCTTTGTTAAAAATAGCCTCGGTAGATAACTCTCTCCGTTATCCAGAATTTTTGATCAACCGGCAACACGCCGGTCCCGTCGGTGCCAGATACCAAAGAGTTTCCTGTATTATAGTATTGGAGAGGGATGATGTAGTTGAAGACACAATCTATTTGGTTAGAGTTAAGGAGCAGAAGAGGAGCTTCTACACTACTGTATACTGTAGGCCACCAAACAGTGGGAAGGAGATAGAGGAGCAAATTTACAGGCAAATTATAGAAAGATGCAAGAACTACAGAGTAGTGATAATGGGGGACTTCAATTATCCCAATATAGACTGGGAAGTAACAGTGTAAAGGTCAAAGAGAGGGAGGAATTCCTGAAAGTTGTACAATTCCCTAGATTCTAGAATGGTCCCCGCGGATTTGAAGGTAGCAAATGTAACCCCGCTATTGAAGAAAACAGGGAGAGAAAAAATGGGGAACTATAGACCGGTTAGCCGAACATCAGTAGTAGGGAAAATGCTGGAATCTATTAATAGGGACATCGTAACAGGGCACTTAGAAAATCATAATATGATTGGGCAGAGTCAAAACAGATTTACAAAAGGGAAATCGTGCTTAACAAATCTGTTAGAGTTTTTTGAGGTTCTAACTGGCAGGGTAGATAAGAAGGAACCAGTGGATGTGGTGTATTTCGATTTTCAAAAAGCATTCGATAAGGTGCGACACAAGAGGTTATTACACAAAATTGGGGCTCATGGGATTGGGGATAATAGTGGTCTAAGATACAAGAGCTGAAATAATCTAGGACAAGAGGTTATAAAAGACCCAAAACACAATGCATCCCTATTTTAATCAAACAGCATATCCTCCAATTCTCAGTGAGCAATGCGAAGGAAGAATTCAGTACAGAGATCAATAAACATAGAAATAACGTTAGCCACAAATATAGATAATGTATAGCTGTAAATGGACAGATACAAATATCTATACAGTATAAAACTCTTACGTCTGCACCCATTTCCTGTCTACAAATATTACTTCCTGTTGTCACTTTTTGATCATATTGGCGTGTAAACTTTACCCATTATACATTCCTAATATTTATCCTTCAACCATCACCTAAAAACAGATTCTCTGGTCATTATCACGTTGCTGTTTGTGGGAGCTTGCTGTGCACAAATTGGCTGTCACATTTCCTACATTACAACAGTGACTACAAAAGTACTTAATTGGTTGTAAAGCACTTTGGGTCATCCTGTGGTCATGAAAGGCACTATATAAATGCAAGTCTTTCTTTTTTTCTATGTCCACATTTCCCACTGAATTTTCCTATGTGGATCTCACAAAAGTAATTGCATTGCTCTGACCACTAGATGGCTTCCTGGATCACATTTTTGGAGTGTTTATTCTAAATCCATTCCTATCGTGTTTTTTGTGCAGTTAAGTTTTAAATTTCAGTTTCCTTTTAATTATATTGTATTTTTATATTATTTCATATTTTTTATATAATTTAATTTCACTTATTTAGTTGCTTGCCCTTTTTGTCCTCTTGCCTCTGCTCTCCTGTCCTAAATATTTGGTTGTTTAGGTCTCACACTGTCTCAGTGCCTTTGCACACTCTCTGCTCTCAGTCTCAGCCCCATTCTTCAGCCTGCCTTTATTTCTCCGTGTTCCATCCTGCAATGCTTGGCTGTTCCCTAGCCCATTCACGAAAGCTGCGCCCTCAACTTGCCCACTTCCATGGTGGCTCCTTGTTTGCCACTGTTCCCACTACCTGCTCGCCAGTCCTTTATCATAAACTCAGCCATAACCTGCAAACATTCACAACGGCCTGCCCATTCTCCATCGCTCCCTACCTATTGTAAGCCACTCCATGCTCATTATCCTGCATGCTGCTCAGCGGCCTTAACAACCCTCACATGAACTTCATATTACAGTAACAGGTAAGTGAAGGCATATTAAGAGGTATGGGGAAGGGGAATATTAAGGAGCAAGGGGAGAGATACATTAAGAAATCAATACAAGCACAAACAGCAAGGCCACAAGAACAGAAATCAAGAGCCACAAAGACAGAATACATTCAAAACAACAATTAAACAGAGACAAATCTAAACACAAAATGATTTGTCCTGAACGATGCCATAGGGCATCTAAAAGTATATAGATTGAAATAAATCTCCTGCTCCCATTGACCCATTCCCACTAAACTGTTTGCCATCCAACTTCAACTGCCAGTTGGCATTGTTAATTATTTCCTCTCCTCAGGTACTGCCCTCCTCCTTTTCATAACTACAGTCATCAACCCCCTCCCTAAAAAATCCACAATTGACACTTCTTTCCTTGCAAGCTATCACACACCTCCAATCTCCCTTTCCTCTACAAAGTCCTTAAACATGTTGTCCCCTCCAAAATCCATGTTCACTTCCCAGAACTCTCTATTTGAATCTTTCCAATCTCCCCTGCCACATAACCAAAACAGCCCAAACCCAAGTCACGAATGACATCCACTGTGATTGTGACCATGGTGCATTATCTCTTCTCGGCCCCCTTGACCACCTTGCAACCTTTGACAGCATTGACCACACCATCCTCCTCCAACACTTCTCATCAGTTTTTCAGCTCTGTAGGGCTGCCCTCACTTGGTTCCATTTTTACCTATCAGATCACAGCCAGAACATCTCCTGCAATAGCTTCTCTACCCACCCCAGCAGCATTGCCTCCAGAGTCCTCCTAGGATCTATCCTTGGCTTCCTCCTCTACATGTTTAGTGACATCATTTGTAGACATGGGGTCAGCTTCCACATGTACGTTGACCCAGCTCTATCGCTCCACTGCCTCTGTGTTGTCAGACTGCTTGTCAAACATCAAGTCTGAATGAGGCACAACTTCCTCCAGCTTAACATTGGGAAGACCAAGGCCATTGTCTTCAGCCACCATCATAACATCCATACCCTTGCTGCCGATTCCATCCCCCTTTCTGCCAACGGCTCAGGCTGAACCACACTCTTCACAACCTTGGAGTCCTATTCGTCTCCAAGTTGAGCTTTTGACCCCATTTCCTCTCCATCACAAAAAGTTCAACTGTGGCTTCTAGTCAGCATGACACTACATACAAGACAGAGAAGGCTGGAAACATTGCACATGAACGGCTATGCTCTCATTGATGGACTAAGCGATCAGTAGTAGTACAAAGACCACCTACTTCCATCTCTAACATTGCCTGTCTCCACTCCTACCTCATCCCCTCTGCTGCTGAAACCCTGATCCATGTCTCTGCCACCTCCAGACTCAACTATGCTCCCTGGACAGCCTCCCAGCCGTAAACTTCAGCTCGTCCGAAACTCTGCTGCCTGTATCCTAACCTGCACACCTATTACTCTTGTCCTTACTGACCTACATTGGCTTATAATCACCCAATATCTCAAATTAAAAATTCTCATCCTGGTGTTCAAATCTCTTCACTGCCTCACCCCTTCCTATCTCTGTAACATTCTCCAGCCTTACAACCCTCCGAGAACTCTGCATTTCTATAATTCTAGCCTCTTCCTTATCCCCCACCATTGGTGGCCATGTCTTCAGCCGCCTAGGCCTCATGTTCTGGAATTCCCTCCTTAAACCCCTCTGCCTTTCTATCTTCCTCTCCTCCTTCAAGACCCTCCTTAAAACCCACCTCTTTGACCAAGTTTTTGGTCACCCCTCTTAATATTTCCTTTGCCTGGGGTTCATTTTTTTTGATTACATCGCTTTGAAGCACCTTAAGACGTTTTTCCATACTAAAGACGCTATTTAAATGTAAGTTGTTGATATATACATATTCAGAGATACAAACATACAGATACATTAATATGAGAGGATAGCTAAGTATAGATGCATATATATATATATATAAAAATATACATATACACAACTAGAAATAGATAGGATGTAGATATAAATAGATTCAATAGTAATAGATAGGATACATACAGATATAGATAACTGGAGATAGATAAAGACGGACATCTAACTTAGATACACAAGGTACTCGTCCTTCTAGCCGGTGGTCCAGTGCAGAGCAGCGGGACCGCAGGTGCCCGAAGCTGACGCTGCAAGAGTACCACCTGCCGATGTTGATGTTTTTTCTTCCCTCGGGTTTGTTACTCACCAAAAATCATAAACAGCAGGACACATAAGAGAGTGGCGACCGAGACCAGCAGGGTCAGACCGATGCTCTGTAACATCCTGAGTGTGCGCGGCTGGAGGCGGGTGTCAGTGACAGCTGCAGGACTCACTCACCAACACCACCACTAGGCCCAACATCGGCTTCACGGTGGCAAGAAGACCGAGCGATCTCACTGCGGTCCCGCAACAGCGTAACTACAATAAACCTGGCCGCTGCCAAGGGCCCGAGAAAGACACTCCGATGGTGTTTTATACATAGAAACTGCCGGTTACTTCGATAATCCGCAACGCGTGCGATCACACTGACAGACGCTCTCCGCGCATGGTCTGCGCCTGCGGCTCCCCGTGGCAAGCCAGTAATTGTAGTTTCACAAGAACAGCACCAGCGCGGCTCGCGACCCAAGCCGGGCGGAGCGTGACTACAACTCCCGGCATGCATCTCTTCCCGGGGTCAACGCCGGCTGCAAATCCGGTTGTTGTAATTTTACTCACTGGACACCCCTAAACGGGGCTAATTCTTAAATCTAGAGTTATTTAAATTTACATATTATGTGATTTTAGCTCCCAGTTTACAAAATAGCACTTGTTTACTCACTGCTGGAATATTTAATTGTCTTTAAGGTTTTGTTTCTATGAGCTGGCTTCTCAATGTCGCCTGGTTGCTAGGTGACGTCAGCAGCACGGGCCTTATTCCAGCAGGTTAGTGGAGAATGTCCCAACAACAGAGCATAGAGAAGTGAATGCCAGCAAGTATACGATTACCAGCCTGAGCTACTTTGATCAAAACCTCTCTTTGTACAGTCAATAATTAAAATACAGCCCGTAAAAACATGGAAAATGTGCTGTATACTTTACTCAATAATAAACACTATCTCTCCCAATGCATCAACCTACAAACTCGAAAATCAGGGACTAAGGGTTAAATTAGAGATATAAAAAGAAAGAAAAACTGCAAATGCTGGAAACTTAAAATAACAACAAAAAGTGTTGGTAATATAAACAGGTCAATCCGCACCTGTAAAGTTAAAAGGCAGGTTATAATGTTTCAGATGTGTATTAGAAAACATAGAAGATCGGACCAGGAGTAAGCCATTCGGCCCCTCGAGCCTGCTCCACCATTTAATGAGATCATGGCTGATCATCCAAATTCAGTACCCTGTCCCTGCTTTCTCCCCATATCCCTTGATCCCTTTAGCCTTAAGAAATATATCTTAACTCCTTGAATATCAAATCAAATCAACTTTTATTGTCATTGTTAGTGCACAAGTGCAGTACAACGAAATGTATTTAATGAATTGGCCTCTACTGCCTTTTGTGGTAGAGAATTCCACAGGTTCACCACTCTGGGTGAAGAAATTCCTCCTCATCTCTGTCCTAAATGGCTTACCCCTTATCTTTAGACTGTGACCCCTGGTTCTGGACTCCCCCGCCATCTGGAACATCCTTCCTGAATCTAGTCTGTCTAGTCCTGTTAGAATTTTATAAGTTTCAAAGTTAGGGACGCTTTTTTTACAGTGGGTAGTAATACCCTGACTATTCCTATAATCTAATGTTAACATTCTTGTGTTTCTGGAAAATATCAAAACTAACAAACATTCTCACTAGTATGAATTGTGAACACACAAAGAAAGAACTTGCATTTATATAGTACCTTTCACTGTCCTTAGGGTGTCCTATAGGAAAATGAGTGGGACATGAGGGTTAGATAATGAGGGGTGGGAGGAGGCTTGTGTGGACCATAAACACCAGCATCGACCAGTTGGTCTGAATGGCCTGTTTCTATGCTGTACGTTCTATGTAATTTTATGTAATTTAGCCCCTGAAACCTCTTCCACCATTCAGTTAGTTCATGGCAGATCTGTACCTCAACTCAATTTACCCATCTTTGATCCATATCCCTTGATACCCTTACCTAATAAAAATCTGTCGATGTCAATCTTGAAAACTTCAATTGACCCAGCATCCACAGCCTTTCAGGAGAGAGAATTCCAGATTGCCACTACCCTTTGTGTGAAAACATGTTTCTTGATTTCACTCTTAAATGACCTAGCACAAATTTTAAGTTCATGCCCCCTTGTTCGGAATTCCCCCAGCAGAGGAAATAGTTTCTGTATCTACTCTATTGAAACCCTCCATCAACAACAACAACAACTTGCCTTTATAAATTGCTTTTAATGTTGTTGCCGCTTCACAGGAACATTATCAAACAAAATTTGACGGAGCTGAGACGGATGATGTTACAGAGGTGGAAATAACTGGTCTTGGTGATGGAGCGGATATGGGGTCAGAAGCTCAGTTCAGGATCAAATAGGACACCAAGGTTGCGAACAGTCTGGTTCAGCTTCAGACAGTGGCCAAGGAGAGGGATGAAGTTGGTGGCTAGGGAACAGAGTTTGTACCGGGGACCAAAGACATATATAATTGGAGGAAATATCTGCTCATCCAATACTGGATGTCAGACAAACAGCATGACAAATCAGAGGCAGTGGAGGAGTCAAGAGAGGTCGTGGTGAAGTAGAGCTGGGTGTCGTCAATTTACATGTGGAACCTGATGTGTTTTCGGATGATGTCACTGAGGGGCAACATGTAGATGAGAAATAAGAAGGGGCGAAGGATAAATCCTTGGGTGACTCCAGAGGTAATGGTGCAAGAGCAGGAAGAGAAGCCATTGCAGGAGATTCTCTGGCTATGACTGGATAGACAGGAATGGAACCAGGTGAGGGCCGTCCCACCCAGCTGGACAACAGAGGAGAGGCATTGGAGGAGAATGGTGTGGTCAACCATGTTAAAGGCTGCAGACAGGTCGGGAAGGATGAAGAGAGATACTTTACCATGGTCACAGTCACATAGGATGTCATTTGTGACTTTGATAAGAGCTGTTTCAGTGCCACGGCAGTGGTGAAAACCTTCATTTTAAGCAACCATCAACTTTCTAAACTCAAGGGAATACAAACCAAGATTATGCAACCTGTCATAATTTAAATCTTTATGCACTGGTATCATTCTGGTAAATCTGAGCTGTACCATCTCCAAGGCCAATGTATCCTTTCTGAGTGGCGGTGACCAAATCTGTACTCAGTACTTCGATGCGGTCAGACTAAGGCGCTGTACAACTGAAGCATAACTTCCTCCCCTTTGTATTCCAGCCCCTTGAGATAAAGGCCAACATTCCATTACTTTTTCTGGTTACTTTTTGTACCTGTCCATAACTTTTTAGTGATTTGTGTACATGGACACCCAAATCTCTTTGCTCCTCCACAGCTCCTAGGCCTAGAAATTGGGTATAGCCCCGCTTGAGGCGTTAGAACTGGCGCTGCGCAAAGTTTATAGCCAGACGAAACTTATTGCCGCCTGGTGCGATATTGGGTTGCATCGCCCCTAAAGGGGATTGAGGTGCGAATTCAGGCGCTACACAGGACTCCTAAGGCGCTAAACTTCCGGCGCAACCCAATATCGGAGCGGACGGGCGCAGCGCAGGTGCTCTCAATTACTGATGACCACGAGACTTCCAGGCACCGGACAGCTCTTAAAGGGGTGGGTCAGTCAGCTTCAGCATCCACACTCTTCGCCTTGCAGGCCTCAGAATCGGCGCAGGCCCTTCTCTGGTGCTAAAAACTTGGACCAGATGGAGAAGGTGAGACAGAGAGCGGCACGAGGCCGAATCATAAGGACTACCGACGAGCTTGGAGGGATGTATGCCAGAGGGTCAACTCCAGCAGCATGGTGACCAGGAGCCCTGTCCAACGCAGAAAGAAATTCAACGACCTCACTCGGGTCGTGAGGGTGAGTGTTGTTTCTGCAAACTTCTGCATCCCTTCATTTGCACCTGACTTTATGGCTACAGGGTGGGCTGTGCCCCATTGGCCATCTACCAGCAAGCACCCATGGCCCTTTCTGGGCACACACATGCACATTTGACTCAAGGCGTCATGTAAGGGCTCTTGCACCATGGGGGGCATGAGATGATCACTCAAGGCATCATGTAAGGGTTCTTCCACCATGGGGGGCATGAGATGATCACTCAGGGCATCATGTAACATAACTTCCCCTCCTTTCCCCTGCAGTCCAAGCTGGCGAGGATTGGCAAAGACCAGCTTCGCACCGGTGGAGGACCTCCACAAGTGGTCACTCTCATGGATCTCGAGGAGAGAGTCCACCAGATTCTTGGAGGACATCTGAGTGGTCCTGCAACCACTGCAGCTGCCGACCCCATTGTCGACAGCGATGGTAAGGTTCTCACCTTTTACAACTGTCTCCTTCCACTTGTTCCCCCCGCCAGCATGCTTTCTCACTGTGGACCCATGTCATAGCCTTGCCGCAATCTGGCATCCCTTGCTGCCAAGCTGTCCTTTTGCTAAAGCCACTCTTCCACCTCCCTGCTTTCAGATGCTGCATCACCAGCTTGGGAGCCGGGCCCTCAAGCTGCCAGTGCCAGTGCCTCCGAAGGCTCAATGAGAAAATTACTGTCCAACAGAAGGTCAGCAACTCTCTCCAGCAACGATCAGAATGGCCAGCCCAAATGACTGCAGCTTTTATACTAGTGCTGTCCCCTTTAAATAGCACCCCCCGAGTCAGAGAAGGGCCTGGGAACGCTCCATCCAACTGTCATTAATAGCGCCAGGCGAAAAGGTTGCGGGCGCCACCGAATATCCGGTCCGGGGCGCCAAAAAGGCGTTGCACACTGAAATGACGTCATGATCTGCCTGCGCCCGCGGGCGAGCGAAAAGAGTTAGCACCGGCGCTAAAAGGATACTCAATATGGGAGGTGGCGCTATATTCACTGCGCCCGCCCGAAAATTGGGTAACGCCCCAATTCTCGGGCTCTTTAGGCGCCAATCGCTGGCGCTACCAACCGAATTTCTAGGCCCTAGTTTTTAACCATTAAGAAAATATTCCGATTTATCCTTCTTAGATCCAAAGTGGATGACCTACACTTCACCACATTGAGCTCCATTTGCCACAGTTTTGCCCACTCACTTAATCTGTCTATGTCCCTTTGTAACTGCCTGCTCCCAACTGCACAACTTACTGTGTGCCTTAACCTTGTGTAATCTGCAAATTTTGAAATACAACTATCTATTCCTTCATCCAAGTCATTGATATAAATAAGGAAAAGCTGAGGCCCCTTTTCTCCTCTCTCTGGTACTTTGCCACCCCGACCACTGCCACCCCTCCCCCCCCCCCCCGCGCCCACCCCCACCCGGTCCTTACCAGAAGCTGTCATTATTCCTCTGCCTTCCTACTCACCTGCTGCCATCCTAGGCTTGAACCCCGTGTCTCTCTTGGCATTCTCTGAAGGGCCCATCAAGGCACTCATTGCTGCCTATGTACAAGCAGCAACTCTAACTGCCCATCCTCCTCTATTGCCGACCTTCCTGCCCTACACATCTGCTAGGGGCTAACCTTGACAACCTCGTTCCCATCCCAGTCATCCCACCCACCAGTACCTTCTAGGACTCTGTCAGCAGATTAATCATCGCCCTTCTCTGCTTTTTCATCTAGAATGTCAGTTCACTCATGATCAAGCCCTTGCCAGCTTCAACCTTATTGCGGATGATTGCATTAACATCCTGGCTTTGACTAAGACTTGGATCACAGGTTGTGACACCTATTCCCTATCAAGTCTCCCACCTGGCTATACTTTCTACCACTTGCCCTACCCAAACTGCCATTGTGGTGGTGTGGCCCTTATCACCAAGTCGCACCTTAATCTCTTGCCCTTACTCCTTGGTATCTTCGCCCCCTTCTAGTATCTCAACTTATGCCACCTCTCTCACTTCTCCTTAAATCCTTAAAATCCTACACCCCCCCACCCCCGCCACTACCCCCCCAGCTCCCACCCCAAGTTTCTCCCTGAGATAACCTCCCTACTTTCTTTCTTCATCCTCAAGTCCAAGGGGCGCAGATTTGAGCATATCTGATGCACAATTGGTTTACCCATCCATCATCAGATCTGGCCGGACCACATCAAGAGCTATTGGGCTTCATTCTCCTATGTAAAAACCACCCACCACTCCAGGGTCATCATGGAGAGCAAAGATAACCCTCAGTTCTTTTCTCCATTACCAAACATCTCCTTAAAGCCTCTCTCCTACCTCCTCCACCCTCACCTCTAACAAGTGCAAAGACTTCTTTGACTTCTTTATCGCTAGATTGAGACCATCCATTCAGATGTATCTGTTGCTTCCCCTGTTCCTCTTATCCCCCCCAGGATCTCCCTACCCTAGCTCTGAACCCATGTCTCTCTCTAGCTTCTCTCCCATCTCCCCTCATGCCTGTCCAATCTGTTCTTGTCAACTAATTTCTCTTCCTGGCCTCCACCCTAGAAGGCATTGTAATATTTCCTTCTCTTTGTCCTCCATTTCAAATTTGCCATCATCACTTCGCTCCTCAAAAAAAATCCCCTTGAATCCTCTGTCCGTACAAACTACTGACCAATCTCCAATGTCCCATTCCTCTCAAGTATTTGAACATGTCATCTTCCAAATCCTTGCCCACCTTTTCCAGATCTCCCTGTTTGAATCACTCCAATCACCCCTGCCACATCACTGAAACGGCCCTAATCCAAGTCGCAAATAACATCCTATGTGACATGACCACACTGCATTATCCCTCTTCATCCCCCTCAACCTTTCTGCAGCCTTTGACATGGTCAGACTGCACTATTTTCCTCCAATGCCTTTCTGTTGTGCTACTCAGTGGGACTGCTTTCGCATGGTTACACTCTTACCTATCCAATCATAGTCAGATCATCTCCGGCAATGGCATCTCCTCCCACCGTTGTGCTGTTGCCTCCAGAGATCTATCCCTTCTCTTCTTTATCTATATGCTGCCCTTGGCAACATGACTTTTATACATGGGATCAGCTTACATGTATGCTGAAAACACAGAGCTCTACCTCTCCACCAACTCTCTCGACTGCACCACTGTCTCTGTGTTGTCAGACTGCTTGTCCAACATCAGTCTTGGATGAGCCAAAATTTCCTAAAGCTAAACACTGCAAAGACCAAGGTCTAGAAATTTGAATCTTTAGGGCCAGCCGTTAAGGCCAGTTTTGAAGAAAAAATGGCGGCCGCCTCCCCTCCGCCCATTTCTGGCGCGAACGGAAGGTCAGCCATTGCCAGCGCGCGCCTCAAATATTTTAATGATCAAGAACGTGACATCATTCGATGTGCAACGCCGAACTGATGCATGCTGAGCGATTTTGGGCATCGCCGTTCCTTTTACCGGCCTCTCCAATGCACACCCGTGCGTGCAGCCATTGCCAGCGCGTAGACCGGGAGAAAGCGGAGGAGATCTCTCTGAGAAGTCTTCAATAACTATGCAGAGTATGTGCAGCCACACCAAACCCAGGCTCTGTGATAGGTTTGCTTTCTTCACTGATCACAGTTTCAAATAATTCTGACACTGTTTGCACTCGATGGTGTAATCAGAAATTTTATGACACATGTAGCATGAGTTTTCATAACTTTACGTATTTGGAACCTGATACTGCTAGAATGATTCCACCCAAATTGCAGTCATTTAATTAGTTAATGATGACTTTCTTTGATTAATAATTGTACTTGACAAATTAGTTGGCTAAATATTTGAGAGTGTCTGCAGTTGAAGCAAACATAGATTTCAGATAAACTGCAGGTTGCATTCTTTAAAATCTGACAGATTAGTGTATTTTTAGGTTTTGATTTTTCTTACATACTCATCCTGTCAACCTACAAACTACGAGAAACATAACTGGAAACATTAGACTTCATTTTCATAAATCGCATTTTCATGATAATGCCGCACAGAGAGCTTAGACCTGGCCTTCAGCCTCCTGCTGATCATACCACCTGAAAGAGCACGTTGCATGGTAGGTTCAGCACTGCACTCATATAAATCAGCAGGCAGCACCAAAATAACTGGCAGGAGTCAACCTCGGCCCGTGGTGGCACCACCCATTTTCGGGCATTATCGAATTTCTAGGCCCAATGTCATTGTTTTCAGCCTCACTATAAAGTTTGTGGCCTAGAATTTGATAAGGCCCAAAAAACGAGTGGTGGCACCGGTCAACACTATTTGCCTGCGCCTCATCTAAGTGGTGCAGGCAGCACGCAAAATTCATGCTGCCTGCTCATTAGCATGATTGGAGCTCTGTTCTCAGCGCTAAATGAGCTGCTGATTAGCTTAGCGCACAATGTGGCGGGGGGGGGGGGCGGGGGTTGGCAATATCGGGTGCAGTCTAATGGCCAATAAAGTTTGGCCTAGGCTCTCTCCACGACTTAAAGGGGAGGTGCTTTGTTGCAGAAGCACCTCATTGTCAGTCTGGAGAAACAATGGCCCAACAACATAATGAGCCAGATGATTTTCAGATGTTGCACTGGAGGCCTTGGTCCTGGGGATCCAACAAAGGCAGGCTGTCCTTACCTGCAGGGAGGCAAGAAGCTATCCAAGCTCATTTGCAGATTGTTATGGGAAGAGGTTGCACAATCTATCATGGCCACCAGTGTTGTCCCAAGGACTTGGATCCAGTGCTGCAAAAAGTTTAATGACCTCACACAGCTGGTCAAGGTGATGGAAGGCTTCAGCAAATGCCATATCCCACCATCTGCACCATAAGCCTTACACACTGCTCAATGCACCACATCCCCATCACTCACCTACCAATAATCTCTAGCTATCACCACTCATACCTCACAACCATAGTTTCACTTCACCCTCACACACTTACCATTGCTGCAAAACTCACACCCACATCTCACACCTTGCACACACTGACAGCTATTCAACCACGGCAGGCACACCACCCAAACACATTGTACTACACTCACTGACACACTTCCTTTTCTCTTGCAGGCCAAGGTGGCACATGACAGGAGACAGCAACAACAGACGGGAGGCGGCCAAGCCACAATTGAAAACCTTATGGACCTTGAGGAATCCATCCTTGAAATCATTGGAGGGGGAGTGACAGAGTCTGTGGCCAGAGGAGAAGTTGAAACCATTGCTGATGAAGGTATGGTCATACCTAATTCTTCTTCTCACATCCCACTTCCCCCTCATCCCACAATCTCTTCTTACTTACAAACTGTTGATGATGTATGCATGGACATCTTGCTTCCCCATCCACTCACCACAACCCGACTCTTGTGCCTTTCTGCTTTAAGATACCCAAGAAGTGCCACCAGCACAGCCTGTCTGTCATCATCAGCAAACTGACATAGGAAATGAAGAAGAAGAAGAAGAAGAGACACCAGCACTGCATTTGTGACTCACAGACGCCAGCTCAGAAAACGGCACTGCATGGACTTTAGAGGGTAGTATAGAGGTGGGATCTGCATCTAGTGAGTCACCGGGCATGAGTGGGCTGCAGCCAGGGAAAAGTTAGCTTGGGTGCCAGCTCCTCGGAGAGTGGGTTTGTGCTCGAGTTCTGCTCCAGAGGACTCAGATGATGACCTCTATGGGGCTGCCTTCAGAAGAAGGGTGATGGCCAGGCACATAGAAATGCCTACCAGAGAGCCTCTTGTCAGTGTCAAGGAACATGGAGGAGTCCGGCTCCAACATTGCATGGGGCTTTGTGCAGAGCTTAGAGCCCATGATTTCCAGGATGGAAATGATGGACAACTCCAGGAGAGACCTTGTGGACCCACAGGTGATGCTGGGTGTGATGGATGCTCTTGCAGCTTCCATTGCGACACAGGTGGAAACAACCCAACATCTCACTGCTGCCATTAAAGCTCAGACTGCTGCCATAATTGCTGGGTTTACGAGTGTTGAAAGGGGCTTGCAGGGTACCGCAGCAGGCCAGCAATCTGTCCTCCAACAGATTGCTAGGAATGCTGAGGCGCCAGCCCAGAGGAGTGGCAGTGGGTCTGTGGAGCAAGAACCTGCTGTCCTCTCTCAGGATGACAGCATTCCTGCTCCCACCACTGCCACTCCACCATTGCCCTTGACACTGCCTAGCAGCCAGTCAGCCCAGAGTGCTGCTGCCCATGCCGAGGTGGTGCAGTCTACAGCTGGGCCTTTTAGGTCTACAGCTGGTTGAGGTTGTCCTGCAAGGCCTGTAGTCTCCCCCACTGAAAGTCAGCAGCCTTTCACTAGCCATGCTGTAGCCACTGGGGGAGCATTGCATAGGAGCACTAGAGTAGGTAAAGGCACACGAAAAACAGACACTAAGGGAATGCACAAGTGTGAATAGTTGAAATAGTCATTTTAATTGGATTTGGATAAATTTATGAATTTTGTTTGGAATATGTGTTTTGTGGTGGCTCTCATTTCAGCTTTGTGACCAGGAGGATATTCCGTGACACGAGGGATGGTATGATGGGGAAGTAGTGAGCAGCGAGCATGTGGGGTTTCAATCAGTCGAATTGGAGTCTGATGAGGCACTTACGGACAACCTGTCCGGAACGGGGATTTGCTGCCTGCCTCCTCCTCTTCCTCCTCCTTGTCCTCTTCCTCTTCCTCCTCCTCCTCCTGAGGTGGTCCCGCAATCCCTGCTGGCAACGGCTGTGCCTTCATGGTGGCCAAGTTGTGGAGCATGCAGCAGGCCACCACAAAATGGGAGTCATCAGCCAGGTGCACAGCGGATAGCCCTTGTCTCTGAGCAGCCACCCTCAGATTTGACTTGGTGGCTGGAAGAGTGCTGGCACACCGGACTGATGCAGGATGAAGGCATTATGACTGCTGCCAGGATATTTTTTTATTTGTTCACGGGATGTGGGCATCGCTGGCATTTATTGCCCATCCCTAATTGCCCTCCTTTCACCCTACCACTGATGGCCGTGCCTTCAGCCACCCTATCCAACACTCTGTAATTCCCTCCTTAAATCCATCTGCTTCTCTACCTTCCTCTCCTCCTTTAATACCTTCCTTAAAACCTGTCTCTTTGACAAAGCTTTTTGTCACCCCTTCTAACATCTCCTTGCGCTTAGTGATTTTTTTTGTCAATTATGCCTCTCTGAAGCGCCTTGTGATATTTATCTATATTAACGCCATTTTATAAATTCAAGATGTGTACATTTCCTAATTTTCATTATAAGCTATTTTGTTGAAACAGAAAATATAGTTATTAAAATAATTAACTGTTTGCCCTGAGTAATGCACAGTAATGAGAGTGGGCTGCACAGAGTGATCCTAAATGGAGTGCTTCTAGGCAGAGTGCTAACTTGGGAATTTGGAGAGAGTGGGAATTCGGAGCACAGGGGGAAGGAGGAGAGAGCGAGAGGAGCAGCCGGAGATAAAGGTAGGCCTGAGAGCATCAAGAAGCAAGGTAAGTGACATGAGCACAAGGGAAGGAGCTGAAGAGGAAGAAAACAAATTGGTGGGTAGCTGGTGATTGTTCTTTTTTAAGTCTTGAGTTTATTTCTGTTAATTTAGTTAATAATCTATTAAGTAGAGGCATGGCAGGGCACCTCAGTCCCGTGGAATGCACATCTTGTGCCCTTTGGGAACTCCAGGACGCTTCCCGTTTTCCAGGTTTTGGAGCTTGAGCAGCAGCTGGCCTCACTGCGGTGTATCCATGAGGCTGAGAGCCACATGGATAGCACATTTCAGGATGTGGTCACCCCGCAGTGTAAGAGCATGCAGACAGAGAGGGAATGGGTGACCGCCAGACAGACAAGGAGAACCAGGCAGGCAGTGCAGTAGTCCCCTGAGTGCATCTCGCCACTAGTGAGGGCGATGGTTCCTCTGGGGAGTACAGCCAGAGCCAAGTCCATGGCACCACCAGTGGCTCAGCTGTACGGGGGGAGGAGGAAGATCGGGAAAGCAATAGTGATAGGAGATTTGATAGAGAGGCATTTCTGTGGCCGCAGATGTGATTCCAGGATGGTATGCTGCCTCCCTGGTGCCGGGGTCAAGGATGTCACTGAGCGGCTGCAGAACATTCTGAGGGGGGGAGGTTGAACAGCCAGAGGCCATGATCCATATCAGTATCAACGACATGGGTAGAAAGAGAGATGAGGTCCTGCAAGCTGTTTTAGGGAGCTAAGAAAGAGATTAAAAAGCAGGACCTCAAAGGTAGTAATCCCTGGATTACCCCCATGCCAAACGCTAGTGAGTACAGGAATAGGAGGATAGAGCAGATGAATGTGTGGCTGGAGAGATGGTGCAGGACGGAGGGCTTCAGATTCCTGGGACATTGGGACCAGTTCTGGGGAGGTGGGACCTGTACAGGCCAGACAGGTTGCATTTCAACAGAACCGGAACCAATGTCTTCACGGTGGGGGGTTCCTAGTGCTGTCGGTGAGGGTTTAAACTAATTTGGCAGGGGGTTGGGCACCAGGATGTAGCATTAGAAAGGAGAAACAACGTATTAGGTGGGGTCAGACTAAGAGAGAATACAAGAAGGTCTAAGCTAGGTTTACAGTGCATGTGTGTGAATGCACAAAGTGTGGTTAATAAGGTTGGTGAGCTGCAGGTGCAAATAGCCACATGGGAATATGATGTTGTGGTGATAATGGAGACCTGGCACAAAAAAGGGCAGGATTGGGTTTTAAATATTCCTGGATATAAGATGTTCAGGAAAGATAGGGAAGGAAAGAAAGGAGGTGGGGTGGCAGTATTGGTTAAGGAGAATGTTACAGTGCTGGAGAGAGAGGATGTCCTGGAGGGACCAAGGACAAAATCTATTTGGTTAGAGTTAAGAAACAATAGAGGTGCCATTACACTACCAGGTGTATTCTATAGGCCACCAATTAGTGGGAAGGATATAGAGGAGCAAATTTGCAGGGAAATTACAAAGAGGTGCAAGAACTATAGAGTAGTGATAATGGGGGACTTCGATTATCCTAATATAGACTGGGATAGTAATAGTGTAAAGGGCAGGGAGGTAGAAGAATTTCTGAAGTGTGTTCAGGAGAACTTTCTTGATTAGTATGTTTCTGGTCCAACGAGGAAGGAGGCATTGCTGGATCTGGTTCTGGGGAATGAGGTGGAGCAAGTGGAGCAAGTATCAGTAGGGAAACATTTAGTGAACAGTAATCATAGTATCATTAGGTTTAGATTAGCTATGGAAAAGGACAGGGAGCAATTCAGAATAAAAATACTTAATTGGAGGAAGGCAAATTTCAGTAGATTGAGAATGGATCTGGCCCGGATAAATTGGGATCAAAGATTGACAGGCAAAACTGTAATCGAACAATGGGCTGCCTTTAAAGAGGAGATAGTTTGTGTACAGTCGAGGTACATTCCCACGAGGGGGAAAGGTAGGGCAACTAAAGTCAGATCTCCCTGGATGATGAAAGAGATAGAGAGTAAGATGAAGCAGAAAAAGAGCGTGTATGACAGATGTCAGGCTGAGAATACAAGTGAGAATCAGGCTGAATATAGAAAATTCAGAGGGGAAGTGAAAAAGAAGATAAGAAGGGCAAGGAGAGAGTATATGAGAATAGATTGGCAGCTAACATAAAAGGGAATTCAAAAGTCTTCCTTAGGCATATAAACAGTAAACGGGTAGTAAGAGGAGGGGTGGGGCCGATTAGGGACCGAACTGGAGACCTACGCATGGAGGCAGAGGTACTAAATTAATACTTTGCATCTGTCTTCACCAAGGAAGAAGATGCTGCCAAAGTCATAGTGAAAGAGGAGGTAGTGGAGATACTGGATGAGATAAAAAGTGATAAAGAGGAGGTACTAGAAAGGCTGTTTGTACTTGAAGTTGATACGTCACCAGGACCGGATGGGATGCATCCTAGGATGCTGAGGGAAGTTAAGGAGGAAATTGTGGAGGTACTGGCCATAATCTTACAATCCTCCTTAGATAGAGGGGTGATGCCAGAGGACTGGAGAATTGCAAATGTTACACCCTTGTTTAAAAAAGGGTGTAAGGATAAACCCAGCAACTACAGACCAGTCAGTTTAACCTCGGTAGTGGGGAAGCTTTTAGAAACGATAATCAGGGACAAAGTTAACAGTCACTTGGACAAGTGTAGATTAATTAAGGAAAGCCAGCACGGATTTGTTAAAGGCAAATCGTGTTTAACTAACTTGATTGAGTTTTTTGATGAGGTAACAGAGAGGGTTGATGAGGGCAATGCGGTTGACATGGTGTACATGGACTTCCAAAAGGCATTTGATAAAGTGCCACATAATAGGCTTGCCAGCAAAGTTGAAGCCCGTGGAGTAAAAAAGACAGTGGCAGCATGGATACGAAATTAGCTAAGTGACAGGAAACAGAGAGTAGTGGTGAACGGTTGTTTTTCAGACTGGAGGAAGTTATACAGTGGTGTTCCCCAGGGGTCAATACTAGGACCATTGCTTTTCTTGATGTATATTAATGACTTGGACTTGGGTGTACAGGGCACAATTTCAAAATTTGCAGATGACACAAAACTTGAAAGTATAGTGAACAGTGAGGAGGATAGTGATAGACTTCAAGAAGACATAGACAGGCTGGTGAAATGGGCTGACACGTGGCAGATGAAATTTAATACAGCAAAGTGCAAAGTGATATATTTTGGTAGGAAGAACAAGGAGAGGCTATATAAACTAAAGGGTACAATCCTAAAGTGGGTGCATGAACAGAGAGACCTGGGGGTATATATGCACAAATCTTTGACGGTGGCAGGGCAGGTTGAGAAAGCAGTTAAAAAAGCATACGGGATCCTAGGCTTAATAAATAGAGGCATAGAGTACAAAGGCAAGGAAGTTATGATGAACCTTTATAAAACACTGGTTTGACCTCAACTGGAGTACAGGAAACTTTTTTTTATCCGGCACCGACGGGACCGATGTGGTGCCGGTTCATCAAAAATTCCGGATAACCGAAAGCTATAGTAAAAGATATGGAGAGCTGAGAGCTCCATATAAAGCAACAAACCCTGTTGCTTAGCAACAGGTGCAGAACAATGGCCACAAGTTCTAAGCGTCACTGTAGCTTAGCAACAGCTGCAGCCACACCCTTGCACAGCAACAGATCGAAAAAGGCAAGTACAATATGAAATAAAACTTACCTGTTAACCGAGATTTCCGGTTATTTAGGTAAATTGAAAGTTTCCTGTATTGTGTCCAATTCTGGGCACCACACTTTAGGAAGGATGTGAAGGCCTCAGGGACAGTGCAGAAAAGATTTCCGAGAATGATTCCAGGGATGAGGGCCTTTAGTTATGTGGATAGACCAGAGAAGCTGGGGTTTATCTCCTTAGAGCAGAGAAGGTTTGATAAAGGTGTTCAAAATCATGAGGGGTCTCGACAGAGTAGATAGAGAGAAACTGTTCCCATTGGCGGAAGGGTCGAGAACCAGAGGGCACAGATTTAAGGTGATTTGCAAAAGAACCAAAGGCGGCATAAGGAAAAACCTTTTTACACTGCGAGTGGTTAGGATCTGGAATGCACTGCCTGAAAGGGTGGTGGAGGCAAACTCAATCGTGGCTTTCAAAAGGGAATTGGATAAGTACCTGAAGGAAAAAAATTTGCAGTGCTATGGGGAAAGGGCGGGCGAGTGGGACTAACTGAAGTGCTCTTGCAGAGAGCCGGCACAGGCTTGACGGGCCGAATGGCCTCCTTCTGTGCTGTAACCATTCTATGATTCTAATGCAAACACAAATATAACCATGTCTAAATACAAAGCTTTTCTTAGTCCTACTTACATCTGCATTTGGTCCACTAGGGGGCAGGAGAATCACAGCACTTATTAACAGTTGAGGCATTGAGTGTATGGCTAAGCTTGTAACCTCAGACTGAAATCACCATTGTATTGGTTATTAGTGCTGTACAGAATATCAAGTGTCAATGCTGTAAATGTCATTATGAATTTAAAAGCAACTACAACTCATGGTGTTTGGTATCTGCATTCCTGCTGATCAGTTTAACTTGAATGTATTTTCAGTAACACTAATGCAGTTACCGAATCCTGATTTTCATTTAAATTTAGATGGTATCCCAGCGCAAGTTGCCGTCTTCGGGAGAGGAGAGATAAGAGCGGGGGTAAAATATAAATTCTAATCAGGAAAGAGTTGGCATGCAGGAAAACTGTTGAAGTGCCCTGGTGTACCCATGATCACAATTTTGATTTTAAAAGCAGCTAGTAATTCATCTGTTCCAGCGATGCTGATTAGGATTATGATATTTTTGTAACCTCTAGTGCTATAGCCAGCATGAGCTCCTGGTATACAGATATTTATTTTCCATCTAACATAGAGGCACCAGCTATCAGAATGAGAATTATTTTGGTTTTCCAGAAGACTCAAAACAGTCAATGCTATTGGTACATTACTGTGTGCAACCACACCCTGTCCTCCAGTCAGCATATGTGTTCAAACTAAGGCAAACTGAATGTGCTGGACCAAATTGAAGTTTATGCTACAATAACTAGAAGCAGTCATTTCATATATAATAATAATAAACAAAACATAAAATATGGTAAATAAATGTCAGTATCTGGAAAGAGCTTAATACTTCAGGTGTGGGCACTTCAACACAACTGGAAACTGGAAGATAAGCACATCTCTTAATAGGACTGAACAAAGTGATGGGGAGACCGGTAACTGACTCCTGCCACAAAGATGCACTTAATAGGTTTACTATAATGTTTTATTTTAAAAAGCTGGAAAGACACAAACAATTGCTTATTCTGATGCTTTTGAAGGATCACTCAGCCTAAAAGATTTTTGCTCTGTTTATTTGTCACTGGTGAGGTGTGCCAGAATATTGACACATGGAGGCTGCAATGAGGTTAATTAGTTAGTAATTTGATGATATTACCACTTGTATCACAAGAGTTAAAAAACCTGAACTGATAGCATGGGTATTAGTGTATGAATGCTTAACATGTTCATCTTTGCTATTTTAGTGGAAATGTTACCCAATTAAAGTAAAATACCGGTGAGAATGTTTAAAATAAAATAGCACTCGGAAGATTTTGTCCACGGTCACAACTTTGGTCTCAAGACTCACTGGGATACCTATCTCTAATAGCTACCATGGCAGCAGTACAGCAGTTTTAGTCTGTTTTAAGAACTGAGGCTACCTAGCAATGCCCTAATACTGCTCCTTTAGTACAATGAGGTGTAGTGATGCCATAAAACCGACAGAATAACAAAACCAATAAAATCTGCCTAGGAAACAACAAACCAGATTTCTTGCTGTAGACTAATTTATTTATTTTTAAACAAACATAGTAAGAACAAAAGAAAATGATCATTTACCTTTTATCACACCCCCTAACATCAGATGAGATATAGCACTGTTGGCATCTTGAGTGCAATGTGCAAGGGGAATTGCTCAATGCAGATCTGTGCACAGAATCACGACACACTTTCACCTGGCATGAAGGGATAATACCAGTAGTAGGCACAGGACATGAACACGGAATTGTATTTTAGTTGCTACATCCTTTCTCCCAATCTATGTTCTAGCCTACACTTGTATGTAATGTATGCAAACATGGGTTTATTTTTTATAGTACATAAGAAGCATGAAACTCTACATTTGCAATAGTGCTTTGTGCTGCAGGGCTAAAATGTTCACTACATTTCTTTACAAAGACCTTGGCACCAAATTTCCACTGGGCTTGAGGTGCAATATGTGCCCCTGAAGTCTAATGGAGCAGGACAATCAGGCGACATAGAAATGCCAGTGTGTTGAAATTAGTCCTGGGTGGTAGCGCGAAATTGGCGACAGCAATTTGGCAGCCTGTTTTAGACTCGCTCAATTTTCTCTTCCATTGAAGTCATCGAGTGGGGTGTAAAACGGGATGACGATTTGATATTGTGAGTTCTGCGTTACAGCCAAGGTTAATTTCACCACGCTCCCCCCCTCCCCCACCCACCTGCCCGCCCTTCGGTCTCCACCCCGAAGAGCATCTGTAACTAATTTCCACAAGACCTGGGAAGGGTGAAAGTTCCACCCACCCAAACATGACTCATGACATCACAAGGAGGTGTGACTGGTGAACGGCTTCCCCTGCTGGATGTTCTAAAGTTCCTGCTTCCTTTCTGTCTAGCGATCTGTACACTGGGAAGAATTCAATATCCAAATCATTACCGAGGAAGAAATGGGGCTCACCTGGGTGTCTGGCCTTGAAAACCCCCTTACAGAGTGGGTCAATGGCAAAATAAAAGAAAATCTTTAGAGCCAGTGAGGCCAGCTGGCATGCCAAACAACTTGGCAGCACTGCTTTATCCTTCCTGTTTCCCCCATCCCCCGCCCCCAGCTGTAATGATCAATAACATGTCATTCTATAGTGGACACTAGGTGGAGCCATAGGCCTAGAAATTCAGTTGCGTTCGCCAGCCGTTAGCACCTTAGGAGGGGTAGATCTCGAGCGCTAGGCACTTAGCGCCCGGGCGCAGGACGATCTGCGCCTACGCCCAACTTCAGTAGACATTTAGCGCCGGCGCAAAGTGTTTGCGCGCGCTCAGCTGCGCGCGCAACTTATGACGTCATTTCGTCGTGCAACGCCCTTTGTGCGCCCCAAACCGGAACTTCAGTCGCGCCCGCCCAATGTGGGCGTGGCGGTGTTAAGAACTGTGAAGTGGAACGCAGCAGAGGCCCTGCGGGCCTCGGGGAGCGCTAATTAAAGGGCACTTACACTGAACTATAAAGGCCAGCCATTTTGCTGCAATGACTTTTCTGCAACGGATTTCTGGACAGAGACCAAGGAAGAGACCTTACTGATTTGGCCCAACATAGGAGAGGTATTTTTGGCTTCTGGCCAGAGCTTGGAAATTTGCCTCATTGTGATTTCATTGTTTGCAAGTATATTATGGGGGCTGCATGGGGTTCCAACCCTCAGTTCCAGCATTATGTGCGAAGGGCTCGCAGACGCTGTGTGAGAGGGGCAGCCATGCCTAGACGCAGAGGGGGCATCAGGCGTCGGCAACGTAGGCCTTACCCACTCAGGGAATACCGCCAGCAGGTGTCCTATCTCACCATGACTGCCGCGCAGTGTGTTAAGGGGCTGCGCTTCAGAAGGGAGGTGGTTGCAGAGATCTGCCAGCTGCTTCACAGAGATCTGCGTCCACAGCTGATGTGCAGGACGTCTCTGTCGGTGGAAGTGAAGGTCACGGTGGCTCTGAACTTTTATGCAAGCGGCTCCTTCCAAGCCGCTGCTGGGGACATAGCTAACATCTCCCAGTTCGCCGTGCATCGCTGCATCCGGCAGGTCACCGATGCCCTTTTCACAAGGAGACACCAATTCATCTCCTTCCCCATGACCCTAGAGAGGCAGGAGCAGCGTGCAGTCGGATTTGCGAGGATCGCCGACTTCCCCATGGTGCAGGGCGCCATTGACTGCACGCATGTGGCTTTGCGGGCACCTATCGACAATGCCGAGGATTACCGCAACCGGAAGGGCTACCATTCCCTCAATGTACAGCTGGTGTGTGACCACAGGCAGCGCATCCTAGCTGTCAATGCCCGCTTTCCAGGCAGCAGCCACGATGCATTTATCCTGCGCCAGACTACTGTGGCTGACATGTTCCAGGCACAGCCTCCCCCAAGAGGATGGCTTATCGGGGACAAAGGCTATCCTTTGTGTACATGGCTCATGACCCCGCTCCGCGCGCCCAGGACCCCTGCTGAGGAGGCATACAACGAAAGCCATCAAGCCACAAGGAACATCATAGTGCAAACGATTGGTGTCCTCACGCAACGGTTCCGCTGCCTGGATCGCTCCGGCGGATCTCTGCAGTATTCGCCGGATAGAGTCTCCCAGTTCGTCGTCGTTTGCTGCATGCTGCACAACCTGGCTATCCGCAGGACTCAGGCACTGCCACCTCACGTTGGACCACCACCTCAGGAGGACGAGCAGGAGGACCATGAGGAGGAGGAGGAGGAGGAGGAGTACCAGCCCAGGAGGGAGCCACAAGGTCCAAGGGCCGTCCGTCGGCGGCTTATTGAACGACACTTCTAGGCCCCCTGTCAGGGAATGGCTTGTGGCAATGAAGGCACATGAATGCAGCCGCTCCGCAAGCCCTCAGCCGGTTAACGCAACAACCACTTGAAACATCACACATGGACAAGCTGAATAAAGAAAAAGCTTTATTGAACAAACTCAGGGCCCTTCCCACATGAAACTCAAAAACAGACAACACCCCCAAAAAACAGTCAAAAACATATCTCACTCCCACAACCTGGGGAGGAATAACAAAACTTGTCCATCCAAATGGCCTTCATCCTCGGCCTTACCAAAAGAACCCCCCCCCATAGACAACACAACCACCCCCATATAAAAAAACATTTGCCAACACACTCTACTTTGTGTGCCGAGAGGGCGAGTCCTTGTCCAGGCTTTTCCGGCCCCTGGCCGACCTGCTGCTCCGCCTCAACCTGAGCCCTGTGGGTGCTGCAAGGCTGGGGGAAGGCTCCTGAGGGGCACATTGCGTGACGGCAGATGCCCTTGGGGGTCGGCCTAGGCGAGCTCTGGCCCTCGAGGGGCCGGCTGCTGACTGCTGCAGCTGTGGCTGGGCAGCATCAGTCCCTCCAGCAGCTCGTCGCAGCTTCGCTGGGGGAGTGGCAGTGGCGGCTGCAGCAATGGGGGCAAGCTGGCTGATGCCAGGCGCTCGCTGCTCGCCTGAGACACTGGCACTCGGCCGGGCTGGCACTGCAGCAAGCGCAGCAATCTGGTGAAGGCCAGACCGCTGTGCTGCTGCAGCGCGGCGGGTGCCCTGGCGATGCCTGCCTGACACAGCGAGTGTGGCAGCAGTGAGTGCCCGTACTGCCCTGGTCTGTGCCCGCATCAGACCAGCCAGTGACTGCATGGCACCACTGATCAACTGTCCACTCGCTGCCTGTGCTGCCCTGAATTCGTCCCGACTCGCATCCTGTGCTGCCCTGAATTCGGCCCGACTCACGTCCTGTGCTGCCTTCAATTCGGCCCGACTCGCGTCCTGTGATGCCCTGAATTCGGCCCGACTCGCGTCCTGTGATGCCCCGAATTGTTCGAGACCCCTGGCCTGTGCTGCCGCGAGTTGTTCGAAACCCCTGGCCTGTGAGGCCCCGAAATCGGACACACTATGAGCCAGGGACTCAATGGCCTCAGGCAACCGTGCCACAACCCCCATGAACTCGGTGTGCCGACGATCCGAGTCCGCGGACATTTGATCAAGGAGGCGCACCTCCTGGGCGAGGACCGTCTCCGGACTGGAGGCCGGACTCTCCCTCTGGGGAGAAGGCAGCCGAGCTGCCCGACCCTTCCCGCGTGGCTGCATGCCACTGGGCCCAGCAACTACACTCCCCTGCAACACTTCCCCCCTCTGGGGAGAAGGCAGCCGAGCTGCCCGACCCTTCCCGCGTGGCTGGCGCCACTGGGCACAGGAGCTACACTCCCCTGCAACACTTCCCCCCTCTGGGGAGAAGGCAGCCGAGCTGCCCGACCCTTCCCGCGTGGCTGGACGCCACTGGGCACAGGAGCTACACCCCCCTGCAACACTTCCCCCTGGCTCTCCTCCAGGGAAGACGTGTCCCCTCCATTGCCATCCCCTGGCGCGGATGAGGGTTCCCCCGATGGGCCGCCTTCCTCTTGCTCCTCCTCGTCCTCCTCTTCCGAGGGACTGACACTCGCAGCTTCAGGGACCTCCTCCTCACCAGCTGAAAGCAGGAAGGCACAAGAGTAGCTTTAGAGTGAGGACAGGGCGTCAGCGAGGGAGGCATGAGTGGTGGCATTCTGCGCATTGGTCGGACAGTGGCAAAGGATGTAGATCTGAAGCGCAAGGGGAACGAGAGAGGTCCAAAAGGTCATGTCCTTACCATTGGGGCCCAGCACAGGGTCGGCATCTCCAATTGCAATGGGGCCAATCACCCGGGCACCCATGAGTTGACCCACGCGCTCCTCCAGGTCACTGAGCTGCTGGAACTGGGGACGACCTCCCCCGGTGACAGTCCGGCTCTTCAGATTCTGGGCCAGCTTGGCCTGCAAGAGAAAGGACGGCCTCTAAGTACAGTGTGGTGCCCTGTTGTTGTGTGCACTGCCTCCCATGGTCGAATAGCTTGGCCAGTGTGGTGCCCTGTTGTTGTGTGCACTGCCTCCCATGGTCGAATAGCTTGACCAGTGTGTAAAGTGCAGAAAGTGCAATTGATGTTCATGCCAGTGCCATAGCTGATGGATGAGGGCTGGCCATTAGGCCTTTGAGGTCCCTTTGCCCATAATGTGAGGTGCACATGCAAGGATGAGGAGGACACTGGAAAGGGTACTCACCCTGACAATCCGAGTGAGGTCGTTAAACTTTTTCCGGCATTGGACAACAGTCCGGGGGACATCGCAGGTGGCTGTGACCCTCTGGGCGATATCCCTCCAGGCTCTCCTGTACACCCTGTTGGGAGGCTTCTTGCCACTGTCCGGGAACAAGATATGGCTTCTCTTCTCCAAAGCCCTAACCAGCACCTTTAAATCATGGCCAGAGAAGCGCTGCGCTCGCTCACGGGCCCTCTGCATCCTTCCTGGCGCTATTTCTCTCCAGCAGCAGTGTTTAGGCCTAGCTGGAGGGCTGCAGTATCCAGGGCGTGGCAGCAGACCAAGTCGACCCTTCCCCCTTTAAGAGCTGGCCGGCACCAGGGTGTCTGCTGTCAATCAAAACATGACCGCACCTGCGCTGTGCCCGGCCTCGGCGGTATCAGTCTGCACCGCCGGCTTAGCGCCTAAGGATAGCCGTGCATCGCCAGTTTTAGCGCTCGAGCAAACTCCTTGGCCAAAGCTACTGAATTTCGGCGAACTGCCCTCCACTTTCCGGCGGGCGCAAACTTTAGCGGCCGCCCGACTTTACCGCCCCAAAAGTGGCTATACTGAATTTCTAGGCCATAGAGCTGTATATAAGACTACACTACCCAGCTGTATGTATATTAAGACTACATTACCCATGAGGCACTAGGCTACCCACAAGGCAGCAGTCAAGATGGAAGCCTCTACAGATACTGTACCTAGTCCACATGTGCTCAATAAAAAGTCTAGCAAAAGCTGGCTGTGTTCATAATAAGAATGTCTATTTATTAATGAACATAAGATGGTACCAGGATGGTGAAGATCTGCTGAAAATTGTGAAAAGCGAAATGGAGAATTTGAAGCCACCAGAGCGTTTGAAACTCACAGGAAATCTCGACTACAATTGGCAGACTCTTAAACAACAATTCGAACTCTACATTGCAGCCATCGGATTCAGTACAAAGCCAGATACAAGGAAGATAGCGTTGCTGCTTACAGTTGCAGGCCCACAGGCGATAGAGGTATTTAATACATTTGTATTTAATCCAGAGGAGAACAGAGAAAAATTAGAAGATGTGCTAAAAAAATTTGATGCACATTGCTCTCCCAAAAAGAATGAGACCTATGAAAGATACATGTTCTGTTCAAGGACACAGCAGCAAAATGAGACTTTTGATAGCTTTATAACTGATCTGAAACGGAAAGCACAGACATGTAATTTCTCTGAGCTGAAATCATCCATGATTCGTAACCAGATTGTGTTTGGTGTTCATGATAAAAAAAGTCAGGGAACGTCTGTTGAGAGAAACTGAACTAAATTTGGAAAATGCAGTGAAAATATGCCAAGCCAGCGAGCTAGCTCGAAAGCACACGAAGACTTTCAGTGAAATCAATAAGGATGCGATTGTAATGAGTGATAATGCTGCTGTCGGTGCTGTGTCCTACAAGGGGAAGAAATGTGGGCAGAACAGAAGTGAAAAGCAATCGGAGGATGAAATTTTTAATTGTAAATGCTGTGGTTACAAACACCAGTTAAGACAATGCCCAGCGTTTGGAAAAATGTGCCAAACAATGCTTTTCAAAAGTAAAAACTAAGAAAGGGCAACGAGTTAATGTAATTGAGGACACTGATTTAAGTGAGACATTTTTTGTAGGAATGGTGTCATGTGACAATATCAAAAAGGATACAGAAAATGTCCAGCCCTCAGAAATGGACAATGCTGAACATAAAGTTAATGCAGTAAAAGAGGACAAATGGATGATCCCACTGCAGGTAAATGGAGCATTAGTTACCTTGAAACTAGACACTGGGGCAAAAGCAAACTTAATCAGTATGAGTGACATTAACAATATGAAAGAAAAGCCCAAAATACAGAAAAAGTCAGTACTACTGAAGGACTATAATGGACAGAAAATAGATAGCTTAGGTGTATGCAGACTTAAAGTGACAGTCAAAGACAAAGTGCATCATCTCATGTTTTCTGTTGTGGCTGAAAGACTTGATTCACTACTGGGTGACAAAGCTTGTGAGGACTTAGAACTGGTCAAGAGAGTCTACCGTATAAACTGTGCCATAAGCAGACCAGATGTCTCGGTGGATTCTGTAGTGAATAATTTCCAGGATGTGTTCAAAGGATTTGGAGTTCTACCATTCACGTACAAGATCCAGCTAAAGGAGGGTGCTCAGCCAGTGGTACATGCTCCACGAAGAGTTCCAGCACCCCTGCGTGACCGGCTCAATAAAGAACTGGACAGAATGACCACACTAGGAGTCATCAGGAAAGTCGAAGAGCCAACAGACTGGGTTAACTCCATGGTATGTGTAAAGAAAAAGAACAATGATCTAAGAATATGCATGGATCCAAAGGACTTAAATGCAAACATAAAATGTGAACACTACCAGATTCCCAAGCGAGAAGAAATCACCAGTGAAATGTCAGGTGCCAGATACTTTACAAAGCTCGATGCCTCACAAGGATTTTGGCAACTAAAACTGGATGAAGAGAGCACCAAATACTGTACCTTCAACACACCATTTGGCAGGTATTGTTTCCTCAGAATGCCTTTCGGGATAATATCTGCATCTGAAATCTTTCATAGAGCGATGGAACACATAATTGAAGGTCTGGAAGGAGTTCAGGTCTATGTTGATGACATCATCATCTGGGGCTCCACACTGATAGAACACAATGAGAGACTGACTAAAGTGCTACAGAGCATACGCCAGAATGGACTGAAGCTCAACAAAGCCAAGTGTCAGTTTGACGTCCAGGAAGTCATTTTCCTAGGAGATAATCTATCTGGTAAAGGAATAGAGCCAGATATGGAAAAAGTAAACGCCATACTCATACTGACAAAAAAGGAGTGCTACGCATCATGGGGATGATAAACTTCATTGGAAAGTTCATTCCTAACTTGTCAGCCAAGACAGCCTGTCTGCGAGACCTGCTACATAAAACAAATGAGTTCGCATGGACAGGAAGACATGAACAAGAGTGGATAAAACTCAAAACAGTGCTGACAACCACACCTGTACTCACCTTCTTTGAACCAACAAAAAGAATCAAAGTGTCAACAGATGCATCAAAAGATGGCCTAGGTGCGGTCTTGCTACAAGCAGAGGGTGAAGATTGGAAGCCTGTTGCCTATGCCTCCGCCTCCAGGTCTATGACTGATACTGAGTGTCGATACGCCCAGATTGAACAGGAATGTCTAGGCTTGGTAGTTGGACTAGAAAAGTTTCATGGCTACATATATGGACTTCCCACCTTCACAGTTGAGACAGACCACAGCCCACTGGTTGCCATCATAAAAAAAAATCTGAATGAGATGTCTCCAAGGATTCAATGACTCATGATGAAGCTGCAAAGATATGACTTTGAACTGATCTACACACCAGGCAAATACATAGTGTTAGCAGATGCACTATCCCGAGCACCCACAATGAGTCATGTGAGCTCTACTGAAGAAGACGTGGATGTTCATGTGAGTATGGTCACTGCTGCGCTGCCCGTGTCAGACACAAAATCAAAGCAAATAGCAGAAGAAACAGTAAAAGATACAGTATTACAAACAGTAATAGAGAACATTCATCATGGTTGGCCAAAAGGTTCCTGTCCAAAATATTTTCACATAAGGTCAGAATTGAGTGTCGCAAGTGGACTATTACTAAAACAGAACAGAATAGTCATTCCACAGGCTCTACGTCAAGACATGCTCAAAAGGACTCATGAGGGACACCTCGGAATTGAAAAATGCAAAAGGAGGGCAAGAGACACTGTTTATTGGCCTGGCATAAATAAGGACATTGAGAACATGATAGGCAAATGTGAGACATGTCAGAAACACCAAAACAAACAAGCAAAGGAACCAATGATAGTAGCTGACATACCAACAGCACCATGGCAAAAGGTTGGTATGGACCTTTTTCATTTAAATGGTAAAGACTATCTAATAGTGATTGACTACTATTCTAACTATCCTGAGATGGCGCTGCTCTCAAGCACCACAGCAAGCAATGTCATAATGCATGTGAAATCCATCTTCGCCAGACATGGAATTCCCAGGATTGCCGTTAGCGACAATGGTACATGCTTCAACTGTAAGGAGTGGCAACAGTTTGCAGCACATTATGACTTTCAGCACATCACATCCAGTCCTTTGTATGCTCAGTCAAATGGTAAGGCAGAGAAAGGTGTTCAAGTTCTCAAGCAGCTACTGAAGAAAGCGACAGAAAGCAAGTCTGATCCTTATCTCGCCCTGCTGAGCTACCGAGCCTCACCTTTAGACTGTGGTTCTTCACCTGCTGAACTACTAATGGGTCGCAAGTTGCGCACCACGCTACCCTGCTGTGCAAAAGAACAGCAAAGTGAGGAACTGAGACAGAGACTTCAACTGTTAAAGCTGAAACAGAAATCATACTATGACAAGTCATCCAAAACTCTAAAACCATTGACAAGGGATGATGTTGTCAGGATTGAGGATCCAGATGCATGGAACAGGAAAGCTACAGTTCTTGAGGAAGTAGGACCAAGGTCATACACTGTTAGAACTGAGGAAGGACAGATTCTCAGGAGGAACCGCCGTTCCCTCCTAAAAACACAAGAGACTATTCAAGACCAGATTGATGACAATGCCGCAACTGCATCTTGTCATTCACCGCCAGAGCAATCTCATGAAGACACATCAGACTTACCCGTGTTGAGAAGATCCACACGTGAAGTAAAAAAAAGCCTGATAGACTTAATCTTTGAGTACAATGTAAAGCTTTGAAAATGTGTTGACTGTTTTGAAAATGTTTGTTTATAGAGCACCAATAAAAGTGTTACTGATATTATCTTTATTGTTTTCTTGAAAGTTGATTGATAGATTTTGTTAAACCTCAAAGAAAGGGGGATGTAATGATCAATAATATGTCATTCTATAGTGGACACTAGGTGGAGCCGTAGAGCTGTGTAGAGCTGTATATAAGACTACACTACCCAGCTGTATGTATATTAAGACTACATTACCCATGAGGCACTCGGCTACCCACAAGGCAGCAGTCAAGATGGAAGCCTCTACAGATACTGTACCTAGTCCACATGTGCTCAATAAAAAGTCTAGCAAAAGCCAGCTGTGTTCATAATAAGAATGTTTATTTATTAATAAACATAAGACCAGCCAGCATACAAAATCCGTCCATACTGGTGTGAATGCCTGCTGAAAATATCCCATCCGAAGTGGAGGTTAGTAGTGGAGCCGGATTCCCGCTGTGTCACACAAATTCTGACTCAGTAGGCTCAACAATTTTCAGGTTGCGTGTATTTGTCGGTCAGAGTTATTAGCTGATATTAAGTATAATTTTGAATTAATAAACAAATGTGAAGGTAAAAAGGTAAAAAGATTCAGGCAGTCTCAATCTAGATTCCAGAGGTAATTAATTAAAAACGAGCAACACCAATTTAAGGACCTGCCTCTCAGAGATGTGGCAGTAATGCTACTAAACAAATTCATAAGAGAGCAGTCTTATGTGTTTTCCTGGGGTTAGGGTTAACGGTAGTAGGGTAGAAGGGTTGAAGAAAGTAGGAGAACTGTAATTGCTTTGTAATTTGGTATAAATTATATAATGATTAGAAAAGACAGTTACCACAGAATAGAGGGCAAATTTAAGGATAAGCTGCTGAATTAATGATCTCTGGACTGTTGTTGATCTTTGGAGGTTGTCAGAAAGGAAAGGTAAGATCATTGGGTTTAATAATTGGCTGAAGGCATGGAATAAAAAAAAAAGCTTGCAATTTTAGATAGCTGGAGAATATTTTCTGGGGAAGGTAAATTTTTCAGGAAAAATGTGGTTCTCAAATAAGTCGGAGTATAATGCTAGGCAATAATAACCACAATACTGGGGGGAAATTAATCCATTTAAATTGATGCTGAAGGACAAGGGATTATATCACGTGGGATGAAAGGACAGTTGGATAGGTAGCTGGTTGCAAAATAGAGATTTTATCCATGGGACTGGATCTGATTGGGGGTGGTTAAGAGCAGAGTTGCTCAAGGCTCTGTGCTTTGTCCATTATTTATTGTTTTCATTCTTGATCTAGCATTCTCATTCACTGATGATACAAAAATGTATGTGTGAGTTTGTATTTGAGAACAAATCATTATCGTGTAGGCTGGCTTTCATATGTTGGCTGAATGGGCCCAAGCATGGCAGATGTTATTTAATGTGGACAAGTCCAATGTCATGCACATGTGGCTAGAAAACTCCAGCCATATCTACACCATACAGGGGTGACCATTAAAAGAAACAAATCAGGAAAGAAACTTCGGGGTAGAAGCTGATTTCATTTATACATTCACGGGATGTGGGCATCACTGGCAAGGCCAGTATTTATTGCCCATCCCAAATTGCCCTTGAGAAGGTGGTGGTGAGCCACCTTCTTGAACTGCTACAGTCCGTGAGTGAAGGTAATCCCACAGTGTTGTTAGGTAGGGGGTTCCAGGAATTTGACCCAGTGACGATGAAGGAACAGTGATATATTTTCAGGACAGTGTGTCACTTGGAAGGGAACTTGGAGGTGGTGGTGGTGTTCCCATGCGCCTGCTACCCTTGTCCTTCTAGGTGGTAGAAGTAGCAGGTTTGGGAGGTTGTGCCGAAGAAGCTTTGGTGAGTTCCTGCAGTGCATCTTGCAGATGGTACACACTGCAGCCACGTTGCACCGGTGGTGAAGGGAGTGAATGTTTAAGGTGGTGGTTGGGGTGCCAATCAAGTGGGCTGCTTTGTCTTGGATGGTGTCGAACTTCTTGAGTGTTGTTAGAGCTGCACTCATCCAGGCAAGTCGAGAGTATTCATTCACACTCTTGACTTGTGCCTTGAAGGTGGTGGAAAGGCTTTGGGGAGTCAGAAGGTGAAACACTCACTGCAGAATACCCAGCCTCTGACCTGCTTTTGTAGCCACAGTAATTATCTGGCTGGTCCAATTAAGTTTCTGGTCAAAGGTGACCCCCAAGGATGTTGATGGTAGGGCATTCAACAATGGTAATCCCATTGATTGTCAAAGGGAGGTGGTTAGGCTCTCCCTTATTGGAAATAGTCATTGCCTGGCACTTGTGTGGTGTGAATGTTACTTGCCTCTTATCAGCCCAAGACTGGATGTTGTCCAGGTCTTGCTACATGCGGGCACAGACTGCTTCATTATCTGAGGATTACGAATGGAACTGAACACTGTGCAATCATCAGCAAGCATCCCCACTTCTGACCTTATGATGGAGGGAAGGTGGTGAAGCAGCTGAAGATGATTGGTCCTAGGACACTACCCTGAGGAACTCCTGCAATGGTGTCCTGGGGCTAAGATGATTGACCTCCAACAGCCACAATCATCTTCCTTTGTGCCAGGTATGACTCCAGCCAGTGGAGAGTTTTCACCCTGATTCCCATTGACTTCAATTTTACTAGGGCTTCTTGATGCCACACTCTGTCAAATGCTATCTTGTTGTCCAGGGCAGTCACTCTCACCTCACCTCTGGAATTCAGCTCTTTTGTCCATGTTTGGACCAAGGCTGTAATGAGGTCTGGAGCCGAGTGGTCCTGGTGGACCCCAAACTGAGCAACGGTGAGCAGGTTATTGGTGATTAAGTGTCACTTGATAGTACCGTTGATGACATCGTCCATCACTTTGCTAATATTAAGAATAGACTGATGGGGTGATAATTGCCTGGATTGGACTTGTCCTGCTTTTTGTGGACAGAACATACCTGGGCAGTTTTCCACATTGTCGGGTAGATGCCAGTGTTGTAGCTGTACTGGAACAGCTTGACTTGAGACACTGCTAGTTCTGGAGCACAGGTCTTCAGCACTACAGCCGGGATGTTGTCGGGGCCCATAGCCTTTCCTGTATCTAGTGCTCTCAGCCGTTTCTTGAAATCATGTGAAGTGAATCGAATTGGCTGAAGATTGGCATCTGTGATGGTGGGGATCTCAGGAGGAGGCTGAGATGGATCATCCACTCGGCACCTCTGGCTGAAGATGGTTGCAAACGCTTCAGCCTTGTCTTTTGCACTCATGTGCTGGGCTCTGCCATCATTGAGGATGCGGATGGCCATGGAGCCTCCTCCCACATTGTTTAATTGACTACCACCATTCACGACTGGATGTGGCAGGACTGTAGAGCTTTGATCTGATTTGTTGATTGTGGGATTGCTTAGCTCTCTCTATATCATGCTGCTTCCACTGTTTAGCATGCATGTAGTCCTATGTTGTAGCTTCACCAGGTTGGCACCTTAGATTGTTAAAGGTGCAGAAGTAATGTGAGGTAGCTAAAGGGAAAGGAATAAGGATTTTTAGGTTGTATTGCTAGGACCATTGAATACAAAATGAAGAGTACTACACTTGGGCTATATGAGACTTTGGTGCATCCACATTTGGAGTATTGTGTCCAAATTTGTCGCCACACATGGCAAAGAATATCAAGGTTCTAGAATAGGTGCAGAGTAGGCCAATTAAATCGTAGTTATGAGGCTAGGGTCCAAGAGTAAGGGTTATTTTCTTTGGAGAAGTGCAGAATGGATATGATTGAATGGTGAAGAATTGGATGCCGCTCAGTTACATACGATATTTGAAATAGATAGGGATGATAGGACTAGAGGTCATGCACATAAAATCCATAGGCAAATAATTAGTTTAGATGTCAAATGTTTGAATCCTTGTTTCTTTGGTTTGTATATTGTGGGCTCACCATTCAAGTGCATATGAGCCTCCAACTAACATGGATTGCATGAGTACAGAATAATGCATTACAAGGAGAATCTTACAAGGCATTAACACATGAAAGATGTCAAGATGCACTATTGCCTCAAAAATATATACATTTTTCTGTATTATATAACTTATTTTACATTTCCCATTCTTGAGAACTGTCAGCAGTTTTAGTTGCAGGGCTCTCTGAGCAAGTCCTGTGTATTGGAGCTGGGAACATAAATTATATTGCTCTGTGTCAATGCTTCTTGCTTTGTAATGGGAAATGTTAATCTGTTTCACTTATGCCCCATTGAAGACTAGTTTTGATTTGACCATTTTGAAAGGATAAGATAATACTAGATACTTCATCTACATCAAGGTGGGATCAACTAATTGAAACAATGGGTGATTTTTATCGTGGGTGAGTGTGTGGGTTTGGGTGCGGGTGGGGGGTTAAGTCCTGAAAAATGCAAACGTGTGGGAAGCTGGCTCCAACCCGCCAACTTCCGCATTTAACTTCAGTGCATTAGGCTGCGTGCGCGCAACCCCCTTGGGAGAGGCGAGTTGTCAATTTCAATAGGTTAATCGCTCAATTACAGCGATGGTAACATGGCTTTTTCAATTTAACTGTGGGTCCACAGGTTTCCCGGGCTTCCTGAAGCTCGCCAGTGAAAGCAAGTCGAGAACATAGCAGCAATTGAGGGGGCTGAAGACATGACACGGAAAATATGCCAATACATACTGACACCTCACATCTGCTTTTTTGCCTGCTGGGTGAAAGGCTTTGTTCACAGTACTCGTGCTGAGAGGTTACTTGTACAACTTTGGAGGTGTCACCTACACTTTGGCACTTTGGATGCCTGATCTGCACTTTGGAACTCTGATCTGTCAGATCAGCAAGGGTATTGCTTATGCTGTGTTACTTTGGACCTCAGATGAGGACCAAGATGACCAGCAACAGCAGGAGCAGCAAGAGCAACACCAGCAGGAGCAGCACCAATAGGAGCAGGAGCAGCACCAGCAGCAGCAGCACCAGTAGGAGCAGGAGCAGCACCAGCAGCAGCAGCAGCATGAGTAACAACAGCCTGCTACTCACGGACCTGAAGCTCCACAGGAGAGAGGGGATCAGCAGAGAGGTTCCACTCGCAGGAGACCATATCCGGCACACATGATTTACAGGCAGAGGATAAGCTTCCTCGACATGTCAGAACACCAGTGTCTCAGGAGACTCAGGGTCTCATGTCAGGTGGTGGCAGACATTTGGAACTGCTGGAACAAGACCTGCTGCCAAGTGGACCTGGTAGCCATGCTTTACCAGTGGCTGTCAAAGTAACCACTGGCCTCAACTTCTTTGCCTCTGGATCCTTCCAGGGCTCTGCCGGAGACATTTGCAGGATCTCGCAGTCAGCGTCGCACAAATGCATAAGACAGGTGACTGAAAAGGCGCTTCAGGTGCCTGGACAGATCTGGAAGCATCCTTCAGTACGCACCAGCCAGGGTCTCCAGAGTGGTCGTGGTGTGCTGCACTCTGCACAACATTGCACAGCAGCGAGGTTTGGACCTGCAGGAGGAACAAGACGCAGAGCACATGTGCCTCTTCAGATGATTCCGCGGAGGAGGAGGAGGTGAAACGTGATACGGCCAATGCACCAGCAGCAGCGCCATTGCTGCCCAGGTTGCCCTCATTATTGCGAAGTTCACTTAGGTTCCACCAGTCCACCTATCTGACAGCCACATGCAAAAGCCCCTGCCCCACCTCCCCACTCCCCCCGCCTCCAATGACACTAAAACAAAGCAGTCCTGCAAACAACTAAGCATCCCTTTAAAACTCCCCCAGTGCTCAGTGTTAATTCATGTCTTACCATTCATCACAGGTGAAAAGGCCACTTGCCAGGCAACAACCCAAAAATGGGCAAGATGGGAAAGTGGGGGAAAGAAATAATATTTATGTAGCTCAAAATTAAAACAGAAACTTACCAATCTAACATTGTGCAATATACCCATGTGCATACCCTTGCGCAACTACAAATCTTTACTCTTCCTCTTCCTAGCACTTCTACGTGGTGCAGTCCTGTGGCTTCAGCAGAGCTAGAGGCAGGCTGCTCAGATCCCTGCTTTCACTGCTGAGATGCTCTTGACCAATGTCCTCTGGGTTTTGGAGCCCATGAGGGCCCCGGCAAAGACTGCTCCACCTGCACCTGCGCAGACACAGCCATCTGGACATGAGGCAGCATGTGGGGTACTGACTGAGGGGAGGGCAACGGTGAGAAGTGGAAATGCTTTAAGCCGAGTCCCCACTTCCATGTCCCCTTTCACCATCATCCCTCTCAAGGACCACCCGCACTTCCCTGTTAGCAATGAGCTTGAGAACACGGCCACTGCTATGGTATCATTCATCCTATATAAGGTGGCATTCAGAGTGTGCAAGCCTTTGGTGAAGGCCTGCATGTACTGATTTGATTGCCGCGTTTGATGCTCCATGCATGTGGCCACTCTATCCATGGATGAAGACATCATCGCAAAGGCCTGCGACATCGTGCCACTCATGCTTGAGACAGACTCCTCCAATCTCTGTGCAGCTGGAAAGCCTGCCAGTACATCGCACATTCTTTGCTGCTGCTCCAGAAGTATCCTGTTCGTCAAGGTACAGCATCTGCGTCCAGCTGAGCAAAGCTTGGAGCTTCCTGTGGCCTCCTACATGGACACTCCACTGCTGTCCCTGTCTCCACCATCTACTCTTGCTCACTTGTGATGTGTGAGTCACCGGGTGAAAACTCAACCATCTGCCTTGCCGGTCCCACCAAAGTGTGAGTATCTGAGTGGTGCATGGTCTGCATGCATCCTGTGATGTTGCACCTTCAGAGGAGTGACCTCCTCAGAGGAGTCATCGTCCTCCTCCTGGACCATCATCCTGCGGGACGCTTGAAAGCCCAGTTGGAGAGTAAAGACATGAATTAGAACTGTCAAGGTAACAATGTTTTAAGTGATCATTATGCACATGATAATTTTTCACTCTCTACTGACATCAAGTCAACATGAGTGAGTGTTGTATGCTGTGTGGCTGACTGATATTTAACTCTGTCACCAGGTAGCTGGGAGGCCCCTATCTCCCCATCTCTGATGGCCAGGCACACCAAGACTCCACTGATCTCCAGCACCTCCTCCTCTGTAGTTGTCAGTTGCACATTGGCTGGAGGGCCACCTCCAGTTCTCTGTCTCTCCCTGGTGTTCTGTGCTCTCTTCTCCTGCAATGAGGGAAAGAAGAAGCCTATGAGTGAGATTAATGGCATGTGTTCACCCGATGGATGGAGAGCATTTGTTGATGGTGACTATGAAGGAGAGGCATGACATTCCATAAGGATGAGGGTGAATGTCAGTGGTGGATGGACAGTGGGGATGTGAGGAAGTGTGTAGACAGAGAGGGATGGGTGTAGCTGCAAGGTAAGTTGGTGTGAGGAGGGATGTGCTGGAGTAGGCTCAAGAAGGCAGAGTGGGGGGGGGGGAGGTTGGGGTGATACGCACATTAGGAGGTAGGTGAATGTGCCACTGTACTCACCTTTCCTGCCCTGTTTCGGTCATTAAGCCACTTTTGGCATTGAATCCACGAGCGTGGCACCACACTCCTGCTGCTGACCTCATGGGCAACCTCCAGCCATGCCTTCTTTGTTTCACCTGCAGGCTTCTTCCTCCTGTCAGTAGGGAAGAGCATCTCCCTGCGGGCCCTTACAGCCCCCAGCAGCACCTGCAGGGAGGCATCTCTAAAATGAGGAGCAGCCTTTGAACGCCTGGACTCCATTCTGCCAATTCCTTCTGTTGTGCTCTGAACTGCAAACTCCATCAAATTGCATGTTTGGAGTGTCCCTTCAAATACTGGAGCTGAAATAACCTCATGCGGGTCGTCATCACACCCGCTCACGCTATTTGGTCTGGAAACCCAGAAATGATATGGTGTTGCAGTGACTGGGTTAAAAAGCCACTGACAGACACGCTGCACTTATTTCCGGGTTTCCCAACTTTTTCTTACCTCTGAAACTCATCAGTGTACCATTGGATCTTTCACACCACTTCTGCAGCTGTCATCAATGCACAAACCTTACAGTAGACCCACAGCATGCCACACTTACCCTGGCGTGGTGTCCGGACGTCGGGAAGCCCGCAGTCGATCTGTCAAAATTGAGAAAAGCCTCATAACTGCTTGGTAACTACCTGTTAACAGGCAGTTAGGTGCCTATAATCCTCTTCCCGCCGCTAGGTGTCGGGTCCCTGCGCAAATCGGGGGCCCAACACTTGGGAAGACTGTATGGAGGCGGTTTGACAGTGGGTTCGGGACCCGCTGTCAATCTTTGCAATTTTGCCAGCAGTCCCGCCTCTAAAGGAGTTGATAGGGTAAATAGAAATTATTTCCTCTGGTGGGAAGAGTCCAGAAAAAAGGGGCATAACCATAAATTACAGCTAGGCCATTTAGGAGCAATTTAGGAAGCACTTCTTCACACAAATGATTGTGGAAATCTGGAACTCTCTCCCCCAAAAGCTGTTGAGGCTAGGTCAATTGAAAATTTCAAAACTGAGATTGATAGATTTTTGTCAGGCAAGGGTATTACAGGATATGGAACCGAGCCGAGTAGATGAAGTTAAGGTATAGATCAGCCACAATCTAACTGAATAGTGGAACAGGCTCGAGTGGCTGAATAGCCTACTCCTGTTTTTATGTTCTGATATTCTCCCAGGCCCATATAAGTCAGGAAAAATGTTGCATATATTGAATGAAGTCGGAAACTCAGTAACCTGTCACTACAACATAGAAATATGTCCAGTAACATGAATGAGGTGAGAGAAGAGAGAGTACATTACATCCTTGTCCATATCACATTTGCCATGTTAAAAAGTTAGTACAGGTAGACTATCCCTTATCCGCAATTCCGCAATTCGAAAACCTCTGAAAACCTAAAGTTTTTTCGTGGAGCGTAACTCGTGCGCACGACATGACCCGAGTGGCGCCAAACATGACCCGACGCGGCCGATGCTTGACCCACGCAGGTGTGAGGCATCAGTTGTGTCTCAGCGCTGTCACACGTGCGTCTGCTGCTCTCTTTGATATTTTTTGTTTTTTTGTGATTTGTGAAAATGCTAAAAAGAGCTGCAGATACCCCTATGGGTAACAGTGAGAAGCAGAGAAGGAAGCATCTCTCATTATCGATATCGCAGAAAGTGGAGTTATTGCAGAAGCTTGATCGTGGTGTGTCTGTGCGGCGTCTTACTGAAGAATATGGTGTGGGAACTACCACTGTATATGACTTAAAGAAACAGAAAGACAAGTTGTTGAAGTTTTACACTGACAGTGATGACCATAAACTAATGAAAAGTAGGAAAACATTGCATAGGGCAAAAAATGAAGATCTTGACCGTGTGCTGATTGAGTGGATTCGACAACGAAGAAGTGAACGTGTGCCACTGACTGGTTTGATGGTTATGAAACAAGCTGGAATATACCATGAAGAACTGAACATTGAAGTTGAGTGTGAATATTCAGAAGGTTGGCTGCATAAATTTAAGAAGCGTCATGGTATAAAATATCTGAAAATCTGTGGTGAAAAAGCTTCTGCTGATCATGAAGCAGCTGAAAATTACATTGACGAATTTGCCAAAATAATATCTGATGAAAACCTCAGTCCTGAACAAATTTACAATGCTGATGAAACAGCTCTGTACTGGCGCTACGTTCCTAGAAAAACATTAGCAACGGCTGATGAGAGTGCACCAGCAGGTTTTAAGGATGCTAAGGACAGGTTGACTGTTCTTGGGTGTGCCAATGCTGCAGGCACACACAAGTTAAAGTTGGCAGTGATTGGAAAAAGCCAACATCCGAGATGTTTGAAAGGTGTATGCAATTTACCTGTGCATTATTATGCGAGCAAGAAAGCATGGGTAACCAGAGGAATATTTTCTGACTGGTTCAATAACCACTTCATACCAGCGACACGAGCTCATTGCAGGCAAGCTGGACTGGAAGAAAACTGCAAAATTTTATTGTTCCTGGACAACTGCTCCGCACGTCCCACTCCTGAACTTCCTGTGAAAAGTAATGTTTTCGGCATTAACTTTCCCCCTAATGTGACATCTTTAATACAGCCTTGTGACCAAGGAATTTTACGCTCCATGAAGAGCAAGTATAAAGACGTTTTTTTGAACTCTATGCTTGATGCAGTCAACAGAGGCATAGGAATCCAAAGCTTCCTGAAAGAGTTCAATGTTAAGGATGCCATTTACGCAGTTGCTAATGCTTGGAACGATGTTGATAAACCAACATTAACAAATGCTTGGCACAGACTTTGGCCTACAACGATGTTTGATGAAGATGGACCTGCAGATGAAGATTTTGAAGGATTTCCTGTCACTAAGGAGAAGATGATGATATCAAACCTCCTTAATTACACCAAAGGTTTATCATCCGAAAGTGTAAATAAGTTAGAGGAAGCTGACATCGAAGAAGTGCTCAACATTGACAATGATGCACCTGTTGTGCATTCGTTGAGTGGTGGGGAAATTGCTGAAATGGTGTTAAATAAAGACAAGCATGAGGATAGTAGTGATGATGATGATGACATTGTGAACACAGGTGAAAAAAATCCCCATAGACGATATGGTGAAAATGTGTGATCAGTTAATTGCTGGCCTCGAACAACGTGCATTTATCAGTGAGCAAGAGATTATGGAAGTTTACTCAATTAAAGAGAGACTGCTTAGACAGAAACCAATGTTAATGAGACAGATGACACTGGAAGAAGTCTTTAAAAAGGCTGTCTGTCGTAGTGCTGCTTCATCACTTGAGAATCCTGTTCCTGGCCCATCTTCAGATGTCCGACCCCAACCTGACGACGACGATGACAACACTGATGTACCCTCTTCTCCAAGATCCTCAAGCCAGATGTAATGTACCTTTACTGCATGTATATGTACAGGTATTTAGCTTAGTTTGTACCTGTATATGTTTGAAGTTTTACTGAATGTTTTCCTTACAAATAAACTGTACTAGAGTATTTATGGTCTATATTTATCCCACTATTTAATTTACCAAATTATTACTGTACAAATAAACTGTAATACTATTTATAGTCTTTATTTATCCTACTCAGTGTGAATATTCATAAGGTTCGCTGCAGAAATATTAATGTGTTTGCTTACGGGGTGCTGCCCAGACCCCCGCTAGAGTGTTACCTGTAATACCATTCTGAAATCCGAAAAATTCCGAATTCCGAAAAACATCTGGTCCCAAGGGTTTCGGATAAGGGATAGTGCACCTGTACAAAGAAAAGTGCCGTAGTGGAATTTGTGTTTGAATAACCTATCAGGCAAAATGACTGCTACCCACTTCCTTTTTACTGCAGTAAAAGTATTGTTAACTGCGCTGGACTGAAAACTTGAAGGTGTAGAACAGAACGCAATGAATCTAGGGCACACAATTTCAAATACAAGACCCAAATATTAAAACTAGGTCACCTCTATGCCCTCAGATGTGAGGTTGCTTTCAGCTATACATAGCAGCCAGATCCATTTTTAGACATCATCCTGCAGATTTATGCCAATTTCAAATAGAATAAAGCATTCAACTCCAGGTTAAATACCAAACGCCTTATTAAATAAACACTGTACAAGGGTCTGGCACTCAGTTACAATCCACAAACAAATTAAAGAATGATTTTGTATATAGTGTTATTGAATGTCAATAAGTTCTTCAACTGTGGGAAGCATCATAGCAGAGCCCGATTCTGTCCTTACCCAATGTCATCCTGCACATATTTCCCAACATAGGTTACTAAATAGGATCCAGAGTTGTTTGATCCCCTCTCTAACCCAGAGGCACTAAGGCCAATTGTTGCATTAGGATCAGCTACCTCAGCACAGACCAGGGATTGTACCTGAGACTTCCCTTGTCTATATGGCACAGTTCCATAATGGACAGTGTACTTAGTAATGGAGGGAGGGAGACTGTGTGCCAATATTAGCTGATCTCAACCAGGGCGGCATTAAAGATGCTGTAATTGGCCTTACTGCCGTGGACTAAAGAGGGGACAAACAAATCAGCAAGTACGTTTTGGTCTGTCCTATATATTAGACAGTCACTGTCTAAGGTTATAGGAAGAATGGCTGAAGTATTGATGGAATGTGTGAACCTAATCATTATATCTCAGCAAGTGCCAGCACTTCGGGAGGGTGGGGGCAGGGGAGGGTAGGGTGGGGGAAAGATTAAGACATTAAGAATAGGTGGTAAAGTCCACTTGGCTCATTGAGACTGTACCTTCCAACATCCTAACAAAAACAGAAAGCTTTGAGGTTTGATGGTCAACGTGTGTACACTACACAACATTAATTCAGTGGAGCATGACTGTGTCAGCTATATGAGCAGTCTGTTAGTTTAATAACCTTGGAGATTGCTGTGCTACATTGATTGTGTTCAAGTAGTATTATTAGAGCGAGACAACTGAAAAAGGTGCAAATTGACTGGCCTGAAACAGTATTGAGCTGAATGTAATATATATTATGATGATGTGATTAAAGTGTAGGAAATATGGTTTTATTAATTTACTCCCTTAACTCAATCAAACTATTAAAAATGGAGACTGTCACCATGGTGACTGCTGTACTTCTGTATTGCATTATAGATCATACTTTCTTTCCCAGCATTTTCTTATTTTTTCGACACTTCTCAAAACTAGACATTGCCCGGAATTTTAATATGGAGGCTGGTTGGGAGCAGGGGGCGGGTAGGAGCTAGAAAGCAAATTTAACAGCAGGGCCTGATTTGCCCTTCAAACCTCTGTTTCCCACCCACAGTCAGCCAGATGGAGAGGCTGGCTGGCTGCGGGCGGGTAGGCCTGCGGCACTAGGCCGCAGAGAGTAGGGAGGGAGGGATCGGGAGGGGGCCAGGGAGTGGTTGGGAGCCGGAGGAGGATCGGTGGGGTGGAAGGATCAGGGCCAGAGCATCGGGGGGGGGGGGGGGGGTAGAGAGGGTCGGGCCAGGAGGAGCATCGAGGCTGGCGGGTGGAGTCCAGGAAGGCGATCGGTGGCCTCGGAAAGGCAATCAGAGGCCTTGTGGGGGAGTTTGGAGGCCTCATGGGGGATTTGGAGGCCTCATTGGGTGGGGGGTGATTGGAAGCCTCGTGGGGTGTGGATGAGGCAGGAAAGCTGGATCCAGGAGGTAAGTGTAAAGGCTTTTGGATCCAGCAGTCCTCGCCCTACTTTAGCTGGCGGGTTCCCCGAGGCCTGCGAAACCCAACCAGCCAGAGTTAAATTTGTAATGGTGGTTAAATCTGAGGTTGGCCAGCCTCATTATAATATTTTAATGGTTGACCCACCTCCTGGGAGCGGGTTGGCTGCCCACCCCCTCCACTCCACCCCTGTCCCGCCTCCGTTAAAACCGGAAGTGGGCAGGTTGGAGTCGAGATTCAGATATTTAACACTTTAACCTTCCACCCAACCCACCCATTTTTTGGGATTAAAATTCCCCCCATTGTTTCACAAATCATAGGTTCTGAAGTTGATTTGTATTTTGAGTATAATTTTCTGTCTTCCCAAGTGAGCTGTAAAAGTTTCTCTAATAGTTTTGAAAGGATTACTAATTGCTGGTCTTCCCAGCCAGGCTTCCACAGATATATTAGGATTGCACCTTCATTACTATGTTTGAAAGTGGCGTAATTAAAATGTGTTGTTATTTAAGTAGTGTTTTCAGCCATGTTTCCTTCTAAATTGTATTGAACTTAAATCATACTGATTGTTATGTATAATATTTATAACATAGATTGGAATATGTTACAAGGCTGCCGAACACTCGAGATGTTTTGCTAAAGCTGTAACCAAAAAGAACAAATCTTAGATTATGACCAGTCTCTGAACTCCTTTCAGTGTGTTATATATAGCCTTGAACATACTCCCAGCCAATTCTCATTCTCACTTTTGATCTTTAACAATTTCACTTTCATGTTTGTGGCCATTGAGTTCAAATCTTTGGTTGTAGATGATAATTTCCCTCTCATGTTAATACCTGCCACCTTTACTTGACTTGTATTAATTCCAGTTGATTATCATGGTTTTGTCTTGTTAGCATATATGAACTGCTCCATTTGAGACGTGCAGATTTTTTATGTTCCTATGGCACTAATGTTGTGTTGAACAGCTGTAATCAAAATGCCAGGTGCTCCCAGTTTTACCTCCTCCAGCTTCATGCAATATAAATCCACTAACAATAACATCAGAAAAACGGTGAACCACAACACACTATTAATAATGCTCTAGTGTGTGCTAGTGCTGTTGGGGAGGGTTTAAACTAAAATGGCAGGGGGTTGGGAACCTGTGCAGGGAGACAGAGGAAATGGAAGCAAGGATGGAAGCAAAAGACAGGAAGGAGAAAAGCAAAAGTGGCAGTCAGAGAAATCAAGGGTTTAAATCAAACATGGTCACAGTAAATAATAATTTTAAAAGGTCTAAGAGTGTTAAAAAAAAAACAAGCCTGAAGGCTTTGGGGGAGAAATTCGTTATCGCCCCGTTTGGGGTGCTAGTATTGGCGGTGTGCAAAGTTTAGCGCCAGGCGCAATTTATTGCCACCTCGAGCGATATTGGGTAGCTGCGCCCCTGAAGGTGATTGCAGCGCTAAATCAGGCACTGCACGATAGTCTTAAGGCGCTAACCCGGCGGCGCAACGCAATTTCTCCGCGGGCGGGCGCAGCGCAGGTGCTGTCAATTATCGATTTCAGCCAGACACGCTGGCGCTGGCCAGCTCTTAAAGGGATGGATCGATTATCATCTCCAGCCGCACCCTGTGCCTCGTAGGCCTCAAATTCGGCGGTAACCTACCTGTGGCGTCGACAACTGCATCAATATGGAGAGGGCCAGGGAGAGAGTGCAGCGCTTCAGCGAGTGGGCATTGGATGCTCTGGTTGGCGCGGTGGAGCGCAGGCGATCTGTACTCTACCCAGAGAATGGCAGGAGGCCTCAACACAGCGGCTACCGCAGAACTTGGAGGGAGGTTTCCCACAGAGTCACCTCCAGCAGCATGGTTCCCAGGACTCCTGTGCAATGCAGGAAGAAGTTCAACGACCTCACTCGGGTCGTCAGGGTGAGTGCCTTTTTCAGAATCATCTTCATCCCTCCATCTGCACCTCACTTTATGGCCAGAGGGTGTGCAAAGCCCCAATGGCCAGCTGTCATCCAGCACCCATGGCCCTTTCTGGAAACACACATGCACATTCAGCTCTGTGCATAATGTAAGGGCTAATCGACCATGAGAGGCATGTCATGCCAGATCAGGGCAGCAGAATGTAAGGGCTAATCGACCATGGGAGGCATGTCATGCCAGATCAGGGCTGCAGGTTTCATCACACCCCGTCCTTTCTCTTGCAGGCCAAGCTGGCAAATAATAGAAGGCAACAGCATCGGACTGGAGGAGGCCGGCCTCACCTGCAGGCCCTTACAGACCTGGAGGAGCGAGTCCACCGGATTGTGGCAAGCCGGATGATTGGCCCCGTCGCCTCTGGAGATGCCGACCCCATTGTGGACAGCAATGGTAAGGTCGTCACCTTTTTGACCTCTCTCCTTCCACTTGTTCCCCACACCAGCATGCTTTTTCACTCTCGAGCCAACTCAGAGCATTGCAGCACTCATGCATCCCTTGCTGCCACCCTGTCCTTTCGCTAAAGCCACTCTTGAACCTCCCTGCTTTCAGATGCTGCATCACCAGCTCGGGAGGCAGGCCCTCAAGCTGCCAGTGCGAGTGACTCTGGCGGCGACGAGGAAGAGGAAGCCGGACCATCCGTACCACCCTCAGGCGAGCCAACCCATGTCCAGACTGGGGAGACGCCTTCCCTGGAGGGGAGTGGGGTGGAATGGTCTGAGGAGGATGCAGCTCCAGGACCCAGCAGCCTGCAGCAACACGGGGGGGTAGGGAAGCTCGGGGGTCTCCCCGGAGGGCGAGTCGGGCCGCGAGTGCTGCTGCACCGAGCGCAGAAGAGGTGCGTGCCCTCACAGAAATGAGCGCCCAGGCTGGGCTGAGGCACACTGAGCTCATTGGTGCAGTGGCAAGGATGCCCGACTCCATTGAGACACTGGCAAGGAGTGTCCAGGACTTCGGTGCAGCACAGGCAAGGAGTGTGCAGGACTTCGGCGCAGCACTGGCAAGGATTCTCCAGGACTTCGGTGAAGCACTGGCACCTGCCACGCAAGTGCTGAGTGCTGCCACGCAGTCAGTGGCTGGTCTCATGCAGACGCAGATTGAGGCCACGCGAGCACTGACTGCTGTCACCCTCACTGGATCGGGCAGGATTACCTGGGGCCCTCACCGCGCCACAGCAGGCCAGCAATCTGTGTACCAGCCGATTGCTGCGCATGTTGCGGAGCTGCCCCATCAGAGTGCCAGTGTGTCGGCCGACCAGGGGGCTGCTGTCCGCTCTCAGGATGACAGCATTCCTGATGCCACCACTGGCACTTCTCCACTGCAGCTGCCACCACCTGTAGGACAGACTGCTTCCGCCCATGTGGAGTTGGAGCAGCCAGCAGCTGGGCCCTCCAGGCGCAGAGCTCGCCCAGGCCGTACCTCAAGGGCATCTGCGGTCTCTGTTTCGGACAGTCAGCAGGCCTCCCCCAGCCTTGCTGCAGCCAGTGGGTCCCATTACAGAGGAGCTGCAGGGCAGGAAGGGGGCAATTCCGCAAGGGAAGCAGATCACCATCGAGGGGCAAAAAGTAGAAGGTGCTGCTAAATTATGTTATTTCTTTCATTCAAGGCCGAGGATGCTGGTCTGAATGTTGGTTATGTTTTGGACATTGTCTCCAGGGTGTGAGAAACAGTTATGTTTTGGACATTGTCTCCAGGGTGTGAGAGACAGTTATGTGGCAGTCTGTTTGTTTTGCTGTTTGTTTCCATTGCTTTGTCATGCGGGAAGGATACACATTTTGTTAAATAAAGAAGTTTATTTATTCACAATGTCCATGTCTGTTCTTTGCACTAGTTTTTGTCTTGACCGGCTTAGGGGTAGCAGAACGGTTCCATTCATGTTCTTGGAATGGCAGAAAGCATTCCCTCAGAGGGGCCTAGAAGCGACTTGCTATAAGCCTCTGAAGGACGGCCCTTGCAGTTTGTGCCTCCCTCCCGTCTTGGTGCTCCTCCTCCTCCTCCTCCTCCTCCGCTGGTGCTTCAATGTCTGGTGGCATTGGCTGGGTCCTGAGGATTGCCAGGTTATGCAGCATGCAACACACAACCACGAAGTGGGAGACTCGCTCAGGTGAGTACTGAAGGGCTCTTCCGGAATGGTCCAAACAGCGGAACCGTTGCTTCAGCACACCGACTGTGTGCTCAATGATGTTCCTGGTCGCTTGATGGCTCTCATTGTAACGTTCTTCAGCAGGGGTGCTGGGCAAACGGAGCGGGGTCATCAGCCAGGGGTACAGAGGATAGCCCTTGTCCCCGAGAAGCCAGCCTCCTGGGTGAGCCATGGCTTCAAAAAGGTCTGCCACAGAAGTCTGGCGCAGGATGAAGGCATCGTGGCTGCTGCCTGGAAAGTGGGCATTGACAGCGAGTATCAGCTGTCGGTGGTCACAGACCAACTGCACATTCAAAGAATGGAACCCCTTTCGGTTGCGGAAATCCTCCGCATTCTCTAGAGGTGCCCGCAAAGCCACATGCGTGCAGTCAATGGCGCCCTGCACCATGGGGAAGCCCGCTATCCTTTCAAAGCCCTCTGCATGCTCTCGCTGCTTGTCCGGGGTCATTGGGAAGCAGATGTACTGCCGTCTCCTTTTAAAGAGGGCATTAGTCACTTGACGGATGTAGCAATGCACCGCGAACTGTGAGATGTTGGCAATGTCCCCAGCAGCGGCCTGAAAGGAGCCGCTGGCATAGAAGTTTAGAGCCACAGTGATCTTCACAGTCACCGACAGAGATGTCCTGCACCTTAGTTGAGGCTGCAGATCTGGCTGAAGCAGGTGGCAGAGCTCAGTGACCACCTCCTTACTGAAGCACAGCCTTCGGAAACACTGCTCCTCCGACATGTTGATATACGAAAACTGTTGCCGGAAAACCCTGGCAGCGTAAGGTCTCGTGTGCCAACGTCTGTAGGCCCTCCTCCATCTGGCCATGCCTGCCAATCTATCCCTGAGTCTCTGTGCACTGTCAATATGATTGAGAAGGACGACGTTCCCATCCAATGCAGCCCCCATAGTAAGTGCGCTTTGAAAGTTATGCCGGTTGAGAAGCTAACCAACTGCAAAGTAATGTTCAGAAGGCTAAAGTTCCTCAGCCAGCGCTGGCTCACTGCAGAAATGGCTCTCCGTTTCTCTCTGAGCAACTCTCTCTCTCTCTCACAGAAGGTGTGGTCCAAAAATGGCTACCACTGACAATCCAGGAAGAGTCCCCTTTAAATAGCGCCCCCCCAGCCCGACAGCGACTGGGAAACGTTCAAGGTAACCTGTCCTTGTTAGCGCCAGGTGGAACGGAGGGGGGCGCCACTGAATTTCCGGTCCGGGGCGCCCCAAGGGCGTTGCACAATGAAATGACGTCATGATCTGCGTGTGCCGGTGAGCGGGCGCAACGGTTTAGCGCCGGCACTAAATGTCCGCTCAATTTGGGAAGAGGCGCAGGGTTCGCTGCGCCCGGGCGCTAGTTGGTTAGCACCCCACTTCTCAACCTCTTTAGGTGCTAATGGGTGGCACAACCAACCGAATTTGTCCCCCTTTGTGTCTTAATGCGAGAAGCATTTGTAATAAGGTGGATGAATTAGCTGTGCAAATAGATGTAAATGGATATAATATAATTGGGATTACGGAGACATGGCTCTAGGGTGACCAAGGCTGGGAATTCAACATCCAGGGGTATTCGATATTCAGGAAAGACAGGCAAAAAGGAAAAGGAGATGGGGTAGCATTGCTGGTTACAAGGAGATTAACACAATAGTAAGGAATGATATTAGCTCTGATGATGTGGAATCTGTATGGGTAGAGCTGAGAAATACCAAGGGGCAGAAAATGTTAGTGGGAGTTGTATACAGACCCCCAAACAGTAATGCTGAGGTTGGGGATGGCATTAAATGGGAAATTAGAGATGTGTGCAATAAGGGCACAGCAGTTATCATGGGTGACTTTAATCTACATATAGATTGGGCTAACCAAATTAGTAACAATACTGTGGAGGAGGATTTCCTGGAGTGTATACGGGATGGTTTCCTGAACCAATATGTCAAGGAACCAACTAGAGATCAGACCATCTTAGACTGGGTATTATGTAATGAGAAAGGATTAATTAGCAATCTTGTTGTGCGAGGCCCCTTGGGGCAGAGCGATCATAATATGATAGAATTCTTCATTAAGGTGGAGAGTGAAGTATCTGACTCAGAGACTAGGGTCCTGAATTTAAATAAAGGAAACTACGATGGTATGAGGCGCGAGTTGGCTAGGATGGATTGGGGAACGTTATTTAAAGGGTTGATGGTGGATAGGCAATAGCAAACATTTAAAGATCGCATGGATGAACTACAGAATTTGTTCATCCCTGTTTGGCATAAAAATAAAACAAAAAAGGTGACTCAACCGTGGCTAACAAGGGAAATTAGGGATAGCATAAGATCCAAGGAGAGGACATATAAATTGTCCAGAAAAAGCAGCAAACCTGAGGATTGGGAGCAGTTTAGGATTCAGCAAAGGAGGACAAAGGGATTAATTAAGAGGTGGGAAATAGAGTATGAGAGTAAGCTTGCAAGGGAACATAAAAACTGACTGTAAAAGCTTCTATAGATATGTGAAGAGAAAAAGATTGGTGAAGTCAAGCGTAGGTCCCTTGCAGTCAGAATCAGGGGAATTTATAATGGGGAACAAAGAAATGGCAGACCAATTAAATACATACTTTAGTTCTGTCTTCTCAAAGGAGGACACAAATAACCTCCCAGAGATGTCAGGGAGCATAGTGTCTAATGAGAGGGAGGAACTGAATGAAATCAGTATTTGTAGGGAAATGGTTTTGGAGGAATTGACGGGATTGAAGGCCGATAAATCCCCAGGGCCTGATAATCTACATCCTAGGGTATTTAAGGAAGTGGCCTTAGAAATAGTAGATGCATTGCTGGTCATCTTCCAAAATTCGATAGACTCTGGAACAGTTCCCATGGATTGGAGGGTAGCTAATGTAACCCCACTATTCAAAAAAGGTGGTAGAGAGAAAATGGGGAATTATACACCGGTAAGCCTGACATCGGTAGTGGGGAAAATGCTAGAGTCCATTATAAAAGATGTAATAGCAGAGCACTTGGAAAAGAGTGACAGGATCGGACAAAGTCAATATGGATTTACAAAAGGTAAATCGTGCTTGACTAATCTACTGGAATTTTTTGAGGATGTAACTGGTAGAATAAATAAGGGAGAACCAGTGGATGTGGTGTATTTGGATTTTCAGAAGGCTTTCAATAAGGTTCCGCATAAGAGATTAGCGTGTAAAGTTAAAGCACATGGGATTGGGGGTAAGGTACTGACTTGGATAGAGAACTGCTTGGTAGACAGAAAGCAAAGAGTTGGAATAAACAGGTCTTTTTCCAAGTGGCAGGCATAGTGGGGAAATGCAGGGATCGGTGCTAGGACCCCAGCTATTCACAATATATATTAATGATCTAGACGAGGGAACTAGATGTAATGGGCCAGAAATTCGCGGCCAAAGGCGTGAGTGCGCTCGGGGTACTCACGCATCTGGCCGTTGGAAATGCCGGCGTTCAGCATGAACAGCGCATGCGGGGAACGCCGGCATTTCCAGACCTCGAGTGCGTGCGACTGCACAGGCAGCGCTTGCGCAGTGAACTTCGTAGATTTCATTCATGAAATCCGTGAGCGCAAGTCCTCAGAAGTTACACTTGAAAAAAGCAAGTGTAAAGTGGTTCATTGGCTGCGGAGGAAGAAACATTTTATCGTGGAGCTTCTGAAATGCAATATTTCTGTTTGGGAAAGGGAGGGAAGTTATTTTAAGAAATTTTAAGTAAGTTTTAAAGTTAAAAATTTTTTTTTTTTTTAAAAGGGTTTTCAGAACGGTAGGTAGAAGGAGCAATTGTGGCTGTGTGAATGGAATGTGAGAATGAGTTATGTATGTATGTCCACATATATTCCTTTACGTATATGTATGTATGTTTTATATTCCTTTACTAATGTGTATGAATGTATGTTTTTAATTATGATTTTCAAATAAGTTACTTTCTCTGAAAGTCATAATTAAATAATACATTCATACACATAAGTAAAGGAATATATACATAACACGCAAAGGAATATATACAGACATACATACTTTCAGAAGCTCCACGATAAGAAATATCTTCCTCCGCAGCCTCTGGAGCAACTGTACCCATGCTTTTTTCATGTGTAAGTTGTAAGGACTTGACCTCACTGAAAGCAGTAATGAAAGCGGCGAATTATACTGCGCACGCGCTGCCTGTGCAGTCGCACGCGTTCCGCCTCTGAACCCTTTCGTTCAGAGGACAGGAAATGCCGGTTTTCCCCAAAAGCACTGTGCATGCTGAAAACCGGCATTTCATCCGGCCAGATGCGTAAGTACCCCGACCGTACTCGCGCAGTTGGAAGGGAATTACTGGGCCAACATTTTACATGTCAATAAAATGAAAAATTTAACAATTGCACAACTTGCCCCCTCGCATCTGCGACTGAGGGTCCAAGGAGGTGCATTGCGCAAGAGGTCATCATCGTACGTATCCTCACACTGTTCCCTTTGGGGAACTGTATGAAGTGGTGGAAGGATTTATGGCCGTGATTAACGCTCATTCCGTGACCGTAACCATCTTTGAACCAGCCATTAGGGTGGTTAGCCCTATGGCGGGAGGGTTTTACGGGCTCCCACAACCCATCTGAGGGGGGGGGGGCGCCACCAACACCCACGGACGCAAGTATCCCGCTGGATGTCCACCCAGAATTTAAAGTTGGAACTCCGACTCCACTTGCCGGGACTGTCTGGAGTGGGGTTCAAAACCCTACTCCTTCTGGCCCAGCGGCGGGGATGCTTACTGCTACGCAAAAGGCCCACTCCGCACAAAAGGTGACACCCATACGTTTCCTGCGCCTTTTCCCTCCCCGTGACTGGAGCCCTATGCTGCCATTTCACATTGCTAATCGGATTGGGCCTTTGTCATAGCGGTAGGATCCCCGCCGCTGGGCCAGATCAGGGTAGGGTTTCGAACCCCGCTCCAGACAGTCCCAGCAAGTGGAGTCGGAGCTCCGGCTCTAAATTCTGGGTTGACATCCAGTGGGATATTTGCGTCCGTGGGTGTGGGTGGCCCCCCCTCCTTGTATAGCTTGTGGGAGCCCGTAAAACCCTCCCGCCATAGGACTAACCGCCCTAATGGCTGGTTCAAAGATGGTTACGGTCACGGAATGAGCGTTAATCATGGCCATAAATCCTTCCACCACTTCATACAGTTCCCCAAAGGGAACAGTGTGAAGACACGTACGACGACGACATTGCTAAATAAATAAATGGAATTAAAAAAATTCTTTTAGGGCTTTTAAAAGTCTTTAAATTGCTTTAATTCTCTTTAAAACTACTTCAGATTACTCAAAATAATGTAAACATTTTAAAAAGTTTATAAAAGTTACCAAAATCTTCAAAAAACTTCCAAAAACCTATTTAAACTGCTGCTTTGCATGTAAAAATCCTTAGCAGCTTGACAGAAACATTGGGGGCGTGTCCAGTGAAACTGAGACCTCAAGGGGCGTGTCTCACTTACACTGCACGCTCCTGGCTTCGCACTGGCTGCACTCCTGGGCGGCGTGACGTCATACGCTGCCCGGGAATGTGCTTTCTATTTCTGCAAGTTCAGGCATCCCAGAAGCTGATCGGCACGAGCGCGGGGTAAGTGCAAATACGGGGCTTGCACGCGCTGCAAGCCCCGTTCTGGAATTTCTGGGCCATTATCTCCAAGTTTGCAGATGACACAAAGCTGGGTGGGCGTGTGTGCTGTGAGGAGGATGCTGAGAAACTCCAGTATAATTTGGACAGGTTGGGTGATTGGGCAGATGCATGGCAAATGCAGTATAATGTGGATAAATGGGAGGTTATCCACTTTGGTGGCAAAAACAGGAAGGCAGATTATTATCTGAATGACAACAGATTGGGAAAAGGGGAATTGCAACGAGACCTGGGTGTCCTTGTGCACCAGTCGCTGAAGGTAAGCATGCAGGTGCAGCAGGCGGTTAAGAAGGCAAATGGTATGTTGGCCGTCATAGCGAGAGGATTCGAGTACAGGAACAAGGATGTCTTGCTGCAGTTGTACAGGGCCTTGGTGAGACCACACCTTGAGTATTGTGTGCAGTTTTGGTCACCTTATCTGAGGAAGGATGTTCTTGCCATGGAGGGAGTCCAGAGAAGATTCACCAGACTGATACCTGGGATGGCAGGAATGACGTATGTGGAGAGATTGGGTCGATTGGGCTTATACTCGCTGGAGTTTAGAAGAATGAGAGGGGATCTCATTGAAACTTATAAAATTCTAACAGGACTAGACAGACTAGATTCAGGAAGGATGTTCCCGATGGCAGGGAGTCCAGAACCAGGGGTCACAGTCTAAAGATAAGGGGTAAGCCATTTAGGACAGAGATGAGGAGGAATTTCTTCACCTAGAGAGTGGTGAACCTGTGGAATTCTCTACCACAAAAGGCAGTGGAGGCCAATTCATTAAATATATTCAAAAAGGAGTTCGATATATTTCTTAAGGCTAAAGGGATATGGGGAGAAAGCAGGGATAGGGTACTGAATTTGGATGATCAGCCATGATCTCATTAAATGGCGGTGCAGGCTCGAGGGGCCGAATGACCTACTCCTGCTCCTATCTTCTATGTTTCTATGTTTCTTCTTTCACGCCTTGACCCTGCTGTCTGGAATTGTCTTCTCAATCCCCCTATCCCCCTCCTGCCCGCCTTTCCCATCTTAAAAGTTTTCTCTGAACATATCCTTTCAACCAACTTTCTGGTCAACTTTCCTAGTCCTACTTATCCCCTTTGTGAAATATCTTGGGACTTTTTCTACAATAAAGGCGCTATATAAATGCAAGTTGTTATTAAATTAGTATAATAGACAAAAATATAGTTAGCTCAGCTACGCAGAGTGAGAAACTGATAGTACCTGTATTCAAAATGGCTGGCCGAAATATTGGTAGATTTAGATGCAATAACTAGGATTTGGATGTCCTGCTGGACTCCATTACTGAAACGCTGCATACACTGAGAGTGTGACCCATAAACATCCCCGGAGTGACTAGTTTATGGGGAATGCAGGAGAATGACCCCACTGCCGGAATCGCCATGACTTAATATTTTAAAAGCACCACATCAATTTACTTGAAATAAAAGTTCTTTTAATTCTTTTTATTTTCATCAGAGGAAAACGTATTGTTCTAACATTGTCACCGATCACACAATATATGACCGAGTAATGCTTCATGCTGTCATTCCAAAAAAAGGAATATTTCACATTCCACCACTATCAATACTTTTAAAGAGTACACTTCTACATATTATACATGTAGCATACTGAATCACAAGTACTCTCTCAGCTACTTTAGTATAATGGATACCTTATAAGTGTTAATAGGCAATCGATGAAATTGTGCTCATTTTACTAAAATTTGTCTATAGCCACATATTAGACTTGAAATCATCTGTACCTATGTTCCATAAGGCAATCAATGTCCTAAAGATACAAACAACTTGTAAAATTTAAAATAAAATAGGTAGATTTCAACACAATTATTGCGTCCTCTTCAGAAATACATAACACAATTTCTGGTAATCCTTTCAGTGAATAGTATTCTTTAGGTTGCAAATGAGGGCATGTAGCATTAGAAAATGGATAAACGCAGTTGGACAAACTGTAAAAGGAGCAACACAGTGCATACAGAATCATTTGCAGCTTATAAGCTAGACATACCAGGAAGCTCAGACAAAAAGCACCACATTTATTTAGCATTACAAAAAACAGCACAAACTATGTTTAACAAGCAGAGACAGACAAACATACACAGTAAGCTTACCTAACAATATAATATCTTTAACCCTCTTCACAGTACTAGGATCTTAAGTCCGATTGTTTTGTGCATATTTTAAATAAGAATATTTATTTTAACAAACCAAGTATGTTTTGGTCTGTCCTATCTATTATATTATATAAAATATAAACTTTGTATAGTTTCTAGTACTTGAATGTTTTACCTTGATAAATATCTTTCCCGCATCCCGCATATATATACAGATATTCATGCTAAAAATACATTACCATAAATAACACAAAGAATTGACAGACAAGTCTCCTCTGTACATATATCTAACATTTCAAAAATCATTAAAAGAACACATTTAGTAATAATTATTAATTAATATCTTGTCATCGGTAACATTTAATTTCAAGTACAAACGCAGACAGTGGTTTGAGTGAGCATATTACTGCTCATTCAATCCCAGCTAAAAAATGTTTTAAAAAATTGAAAAACAAATTTATTTAATGTTCTAATTCAGCCATTGTTTTTATCATAGAGTGCTTGTTTTACAAATTGTTTTTATGTTTTGTTATATGACTCTGGATGGTAAATGGTACAGACCTGTGTATGTTAGTAAACTAATCTTGCTGTCCTAGAAACCAGTGAATCAGCCTCTACTGGGACTCATGTTTTGGTACCACCTCGAGAGGTACAGGGGTTGGCTTTGTTCTACTCCATTTGCATTGCTTGGGTTCATAATTCTGGTACAAGGTATAAATCTGTCCTTTTATACTAACTCTGAGTCAGAGCCAGCCAAATCTAAATTAGGGGTGGCTTGTAATACAGTGTTGCAGTCACCCCAACACGTACGATTTTTATTATTGTACGCCTTTAGGTATTGCTTACCATACACAGTTTTCAATTACCTCCTTAAATAGTTTATCGTACAAATTAATGTTTTGATGTAAAAATACTGTAATATTGCAAAAGAAATTGTTCTGAACTTTTTTCGGCCAGTTCCCAGTTTCCTCCAGCCACCAATAGCACGTTCTCCTACCGAGAACTGATTTCCCCTTCCATGATGTCAGTGTTGGGCTTACTGCTTAGGTATCCACTACTAGACGCAAATCAGATTATACCCTACACCGCTATCCAAACAAAATAAATACTTAAAGGGTACTTATCTACTTTATGGCTTTTTTAGCCTTTGATTGCATGTAGCTTTGGTGTAGGGAGTGGTCAAAGTAGGTAATTTTGACTCTTTTTAATTTCTTGTTTTAAGAGGATGGGGCAATTTTATAAATCGACGCTCAGCCGTTCAAAGGGGCGCGTGGCTTTGATCAGGCTTGCTCTGTCTGGCCTATAAAAATGCAGTTTGCACTCGGCACAGATTTGGCAGTTCCTGGTCATGGTCCTGACCTCCTCGATGGAGTAGGGCAGGTTACGGGATTTGATGAAGTGAAAAAACCTGGTGACCCCCGGGTGGCAGAGGTCATTGTGGAGGGTCTTCAGTCTATCGACCTGCGCGTTGGCGCATGTGCCACGTGATAGGGCATCTGGGGGCTCATTGAGTTTCCCGGGCCGGTACAAGATATCGTAATTGTAGGTGGAGAGTTCGATTCTCCACCTCAAGATCTTGTCGTTCTTGATTTTGCCCCTCTGCTTATTATTAAACATAAAAGCTACTGAACGCTGGTCAGTGAGCAGGGTAAATCGTTTTCCGGCCAGGTAATGCCTCCAATGTCGCACAGCTTCCACAATGGCCTGGGCCTCCTTTTCGACAGAGGAGTGTCAAATCTCGGGGCCCTGGAGGGTCCTTGAGAAAAAGGCCACGGGTCTCCCCGCCTGGTTAAGGGTTGCAGCTAGGGCAAAGTCGGATGCGTCGCTCTCCGCTTGGAAAGGGATGGACTCATCCACTGCGTGCATTGTGGCCTTCGCAATATCTCCTTTTATGAGAGTGAAGGCTGCACAGGCCTCTGCTGTCAGGGGGAAGGAGGTGGACTTGATGAGGGGTCTGGCTTTGTCCGCATAGTTGGGCACCCACTGAGCATAGTACGAGAAAAACCCCAGGCATCTCTTCAGTGCTTTTTGGCAGTGGGGGAGGGGGAGCTCCATAAGGGGGCGCATCCTGTCGGGGTCGGGGCCGATGACTCCGTTCTCCAGCACACAGCCAAGAATGGCAAGGCGCTTGGTACGAAACATACATTTGTCCTTGTTGTATGTTAGGTTCAGCCGCTGGGCCGTACGGAGGAATTTTTCTAGATTAACATCATGGTCCTGCTGGTCGCGGCCGCAGATGGTGACGTTGTCTAGATAGGGGAAAGTGGCCTGGAGCGCGTTCTGGTCGACCATCCGGTCCATCTCCCGTTGGAAGACTGAAACCCCGTTGGTGACGCCGAAGGGAACTCTGAGGAAGTGGTAGAGACGACCGTCAGCTTCAAAAGCTGTGTACTGGCGGCCCTCAGCCCTGATGGGGAGCTGGTGGTATGCCGACTTCAGATCAATCGTCGAGAACACCCGGTATTGTGCTATCTGATTGACCATGTCAGATATGCGGGGGAGTGGGTATGCATCTAGCTGGGTGTAGCGATTGATCGTCTGGCTGTAGTCAATAACTAGGCGCTGTTTTTCACCAGTCTTCACTACCACCACTTGTGCTCGCCATGGGCTGGTGCTACTTTCAATAATCCCTTCCTTCAGGAGTCTTGCTACCTCGGATTTAATGAAGCTCCTATCCCCGGCACTGTAACGCCTGCTTTTGGTAGCGATGGGCTTACAGTCGCGGGTGAGGTTAGCGAACAAGGAGGGGGGGGGACTTTAAGGGTGGAGAGGCTGCAAATGGTGCGCGGCGGGCGATTTAAAAGCTGCTGGCTGCAGACTGTGAGTGGGGGGAGGGGTCCGTCGTACGCTAATGTGACACTCTTAAGGTTGCACTGAAAATCCAACCCCAGTAGAACGGCAGCGCAAAGATGGGGCAGGACCAGGAGTTTAAAATTTTTGTATTCTGTGCCCCTTACTGAAAGGGTCACTACACAGTAGCCACCGACGTCCGCTGACTGGGCTTTGGAAGCCAAAGAGATCCGATGTCGCGTCGGCAGGACCGGGAGAGAGTAACTCCGCACCGTGTCGGGGTGGATAAAGCTTTCCGTGCTCCCGCTGTCAAAAAGGCAGGTAGTGGCGCGGCCGTTTACCTTAATGTCCATCATGGACCTGGACAGTTGATGAGGGAGAGATTGGTCCAGCGTCACGGAGGCCAGCGTATGGTCGAGCGAGTCGATGTGGTCGTCAGATGAGGTGGTGGTTGAGTCCGGGTCCCCCGTGGTTGAAGTTGGAGACGTCCGAGATGGCGGACAAAATGGCGGCGCCCATGGTCCCGATCCCCACGCGGCTGGGGGAGCCCAAGATGGCGGACAAGATGGCTGCCCCCACGGTTCGCACGCGGCGCTGCTGGCGTTAGCGGTTTTACCTTTGCAGGCGCTGACATAGTGTCCTTTCTTCCCGCAGCCGGAGCAGGTAGCGTTTCTCGCCGGGCAGCGTGCTCTGGGGTGTTTTGCCTGGCCACAAAAATAACATTTCTGTGCCTTGGACATCGCAGCAGCAGTTGAAGGTGGCGGTCCCATGACCCAAGGTTGTGGCGTCCACGTTGCGGAGCGGTTAGGGGAGAAGGCGCCCATATTCCTGTGGGCCGCGTCGAGCGAGAGCGCGAGGGACACTGCCTTTCTCAGGTCCATTTCTCCCTTTTCCAACAGTCTCTGCCGGGAGTAGTCGGACCTTAGACCCGCAACGAAAGCATCTCGGATCAGTCCCTCCGTGTGTGCTGCGGCTGATGCTTCTTTGCAATCGCAGTCTCGGCCGAGTATCCGTAGTGCCCGTAGGAAGGCCTCCACCGATTCCCCGGGCTGCTGTCTGCGGGATCTTAAGAGGTGCCGGGCATAGACCGTATTTACCGGGCGTGCGTATTGCCCTTTTAGCAGACCGATAGCCGCCACGTAGGTCGTCGCGTCCTGGATTATTGTATAAACTTGGTGGCTCACCTTTGAGGCCAGGATTTCCAACTTGTTTTCGTCCAGGGTCACAGTTGAGGCTTGCAGGTAGGCCTCGAAGCAACGCAGCCAATGCGCGAATTTGGTAGCCGAACCCGCTTCTTGCGGGTCTAGGTCCAGGCATGTTGGTCTGAGGGCTCGCAGCAGCTCCTGTTGCTCAGCATTTGGTGCAGCAGCCTGCTGTTCAGCGTTTGGTGCAGCAGCCTGCTGTTCAGCAAATGTCGACATTTTATAAATTAATGCCCTCAACTGGGAGCTTCATCCATTGGGAGCGTATATTAGGAATTTGGGCTCGTCCCTACAATTTTCTGTCCTGAATTCTTGATATATGCTCATGGTGGGTGAAGTTCCATGGTGGGAGTGCAGATAATTAATATTACCCCTATTTGTACCTTCCGAATGCATCAGTGCTGAAAGGAGGGTGAAAATAACACAGTTAGCACTTGTGGATTTTTGTGCTATCGCAAGTTCAAAGCCTCAGGGAAAAGCACATATCTTATGTGGTCCAGCAAAGCAGAAAAATTATAGAGATTGCCACTGCAACTACAGAGAAGTCCTCAGAAGATGAATCTGAATTACCTAAAGATAGGATCAGCATCCAAAAATCAATACCTGTCATTTTTCAAGATGATATAACTTTAACCCATGGGTGAAGTTTCCTTCACACAATTTGCAGGATGTAAAGTAAAATTTTCACCATGGAACAAAAAGTGCTATAACTTTTGACAAGAATAAATATTACAACTTGGCAGCAGGGCCTGCCCCACAGCCACTTTAGGCCGTTTTGTTTATATAAGGAATGTTTCAGGAATCAAGTTAGGTGTCCAAAGCATTTCAAAATGTATATTTTTAAGAAGTCAAAGTAAACGTTTTATTTTTTACCGACCCCTGCCCTGCTGTGGTAAGGATTTCATTTACAGACATTTTTTGCCTCCTCTGGAGCAAGGTTGCATATGACATTTTTCAGAACTTAGATTTGCTGCATTTGGACTCATGGAGGAATATTCAGTGTCAGTCTGCCCAATGTTTCCTGATGCCTATTCACACATGCTCCCTCATGATTGCCAGCAGCATCTTCTCAGTGCCAGAGAGTGAAGGGGGGGAGATGGCAGGGGTGAGAGTTGCACGGTTTCTTCACAGTATCTTGGCAGAAAGCTGCCATAATGGGCATTCAGTGTCTGTGGGGGAGGGGAGGAATTGAACCTTTTCGAGCATACTAGGAGCTCCATCTTGTAAACCCAAATGAAAGTGCACTGATTGTGCTCCAGGCATTCACTTTCTTTACATTTCTGAGACTTCAAATGTTAAGAAATGTCCATTAGAAGGGAGAAAGTTACCGTCTAAAGTTACCTTCCACCATAAAAACTATCACAACTACTATCTCATTAGCATTCTTTGTGGGTACAGCACCAAAAGCTTTTGTTGGCAAGGCTTACAAGGATCGGATGTTAAAACTCTTGCTCTTCAATCCCACAACAATTTTTATTTATTTTACGGATTTAAATTTGAAGAATTATTTTATACTCTTTTTCCCCATTATATGCTGCATAATTGCTTCAGCGGCAATGCGAATATTAAGCAAGGCTGGGATATGTAAACAAAAATGACAAATATCTGGACTTTGGCAGAGGAAATAGTCAAGTGACTTGTGAGCATCGCCACAGCCTTCATCATTGTTGCTGTGCAAGAGGTGATGAGTGTTGACCTGAGATGGAACCCATGCTTGCTACTTCTTTTGATTCACCACCTCTCCACTGCTCAGTGATTTGCCGAATAGCCCTACTGAGACTGACAATCTGTCACTTGGGGAAGCCTAGATGCAAATGTCAGCAAAGGGTGGGATGTTCACATTTTGTCCAGTTTATGGCACAGCTTATGCACCAGTAAACCTCGCCTATTTGTGATTTTTGTTTATATAGCTGAGCCTTGCTTAATATTTGCATTGCAGCTGAAGCAATTATGCAGCATATAATGGGGAAAACAGCACCCACCTTCATGGTCTATTTATTAATTCTGGGGTGAGGGCGTCGCTGGCAAGGCTGGCATTTATTGTCGATCCTTAGTTGCCTTGAGAGGTGGTGGGGCCTTCTTCTTGAACCTCTGGTAGCCCAACTGAGAGGCATGCCAGGCCACTTCAGAGGGCAGTTAAGAGTTAATCATGTTGGTGTGGGACTGGAGTCACATATTGCCCAGATTTCCTTGGCTAAAGGATATTAGTGAACTCGGTGGTTTTTTTCGACAATCCGACAGCTTCATGGTCACTTTTACATCGATTTTTTTTAATTTCCAGATTTTGGGAGTGATTTTGCCAATGGGGCCGCGTTGGAGGTGGGACTGCTGCCTGTCGGGTTTTAGTCCCGCCTCCATCAACTTGTGGCCAACCCACGCTATTTTCCCTTGATTGACCTTGTTACGCTCGCCCAGCAGGCTTAGCAGGCCAATTAGGGGGAAGCCAGTTACAGAGAACATCAGCGTATGACATTTCATCTGTCAAAAATTTTTTGACAGATGAATTGTCATTGTTTGACAGCTCTGTGAAGTTGTCAAACACTGACATTCTCTACTGTTTGATGAGTCCTTGTATTCAAGACTCATCAAACCTATCTGCTGAGCAGAAATCAGATGGCTGTTGCATCGGAGAATGCAGCAGCCGTCTGTCATCTCTGCCGGTGAGATGCCGGAGTCTCCGGTTCCCCAACGGTTGAAGCCTGCAGGAAGAAACAAAGGTAAGTAAACATTTTCTATCACTTTTCACTCATCTCACATATTTACCTCTCCACACTTGCACCCATCACTCACCTCCACAGCACACTTTTGCACCCCACAGACCCCCGCAGACCCACTGCTCGCCTCAGTGACCCTGGCGGGGTTTCCCGTCATCGGGAAGCCCGCATCTCTGGTGGAAAAATGGGGATAATCGTCTTAACTGCCTGTTAACAGGCAGCTAAGTGGCTGTAATCCCCTTCCTACCTCCAGGAGATTGGACCCAGCGCGGGTCGGGTACTCCCCTCCTGGGAAGATGGCACGGAGGCGGGTTGGGGGCGGGATGGGTTCCCGCCCCCAGATTCTGCCATTTTCCCGGCAGTCCTGCCTCCAAACCCGCCTCCCCAGGGCTGGCAAAATCGCCCCCTTAGTTTTAAGCTGAATTCTCAAACTGCCATGATGGGATTTGAGCTCACGTTCTCTGAATTATTAGTCCAAGTCTCTAGATTACTAGTCCAGTAACATAACCACTACACTATCGTACTGGATTATAAAACACACCATATGTTATTTAAACAAATTATCATTTTTTTTTTCCAAAAAGCAGTTTTCATTTTTTAAATTCTCCACTTTATCCTTTCCTTCTTTAGGTCTCCTCATAACATGCACCTGATGAAAAGGTAACTGTGCAATCTACTTTCATGTGTTCACCAATGGTGTTCTCCAGCCAAGCACCAGGAAATCTACATGCTTCATGTTACAAGGAATATTTCCGTCACTCCACTGTGAAAGCAACAAAGTTCACAAACATATTGCATAGTAAACTGTTAAAACAGACCCAGAGCCTACTGGCTGCAAAATTCTAAGATTTCTGAGTGTCAGGGGTAAATGTTATGATTTAGCGCGCCTGGCATAGAGCTTGGTGCAACACAGCGCGCACCAGGAATTCATGTGTAGAGGTTCGTGCCTCTGACTCGTGACCAACTCAATTTTCTGTCAACTACAGGAAACTCTTTTTTATCCGGCACAGATGGGACCGGCGTGGTGCCGGTTTATCAAAAAGTCCAGATTACAGAGTTATAGTTAAAAGGTACGAGAGCTCGTACACAGCAACAAATCCAAGCTTCCCTGTTGCTTAGCAACAAGTGCAGGAACCTCCGATTACACAGCAAAGAATCAAGAAACGGCCACTAATATGAAGAAAAAAACTTAACTGAACCTACTCCTGAATTTTGCCGGTTAACCGAGATTTCCAGTTGTTTGGGTGCCGGTAAATCGAGAGTTTTCTGTAAAATTAATAGACCTCTTCATGCGCTGATATGTGCTCCAGTTCTGCAAAGTTCTGTGCCTGGAGATGCTAAATTGTAAAATTTACCCCTTTCCAAACAAGGTGAGCTCCAACACAAGCCATTTGAATTATCAGCAAGTTGACATTTCACACAGTAATGAAAAACATTGTCTTTTCAAAAGCTTACAAAAACCACCAACTGGGATGGTCCTCAATAGTTATTAACACTTGTTCGCTTTAATGATATTTTTGTTGTCAGACACATCATTTTAATCTTACTTGGTATGTTGCAAATAAATTCTGTAGATGTGTCAATATTTATTTAAACCAGGAAGTCCCACAGGTATAGCATTAACACATCTGCTCATCCAAAGCTGTTCATTTCCTTTACATACTGGCCTGAATCTACTTGTTATGAGAAGTTGTTAAAAGCAGTTAGTATAATAGGGACATTCTACTGCGACGCATAGCCTCACTAATCAAATATGCAGGGCTAATCTCTGGCTCTTCTGTCATAATCACAATGTTTTGCCATTCACCAGTCTCATTTGATTTTTTAATGGTGTCCACTACACACAGTGCATACAAGCAATCCTCAAATGTTGCCGCCATAGTTAGTGGTCTCCCATCCCAGGTTCGTCGATCTTCTTGGTCTTGGAATGCTTGGCGAATGGCTTGAACCATCATGATAGTACCCCTGAGGAACGGGGATGGGATATCCCTGAAAGCTTTTTCTGGGAGCAATGCATTGCTTACAGGAGTTGTGTCTTCTAAAATCAGTTCCTTTTGAGTTGCGCTATTTCTTTGTCCATATAAGTCGCTACCACTTACCATCAATCGGCCAGTGGACCCCACCACAATGATTTCCTGTTTAAAATCCCCAGGGACATTGAAATTCAAAGTCACAGTACAGCACACACCACCTTCTAAAACCATCTGAAAGGTGCAGAAGTCATCACTGGTGATCTGACGGATCCCTCTGATGTGCTCTGTCTGCTTCACAAAGGTTTTCAGGAAGCCATGGACTTTGACAGCTTTTTGGTTGGTCAGAAAAGTCAAAAGGTCAATAATGTAGCTTCCCACTGAATGAAGCCCTCCACCACCCATCAGGTCATCACAGCTCCAGTTGTACTTCTTACCCAGAAGACTTCCACTATGAACCTGAACCTCACAGATCAACAAGTCCCCCACGTAGCCCTCTTGAATCATTTGCTTCATCTTAACAAAAGCAGGGAGGAAACGGAGAACATTACCCATTATACTCATGAGTTTGGGATAATAATGTGCTGCGGACATCATCCTAAATGCATCCAGAGGAGTCGCAGCTCTGTCACAGATGACGTTCTTCCCAATTCCTAATTAAAAATGAAAAAAAAATACATTAGTATACTGTCACAAATACTTATGCCTACTCACAAGCACAGTGTTTAACCACTAGATAAGATTCCTCAGATTCAATCCGTAGTCTGTGCTGAGTTCGTTGATCTCTGCTAGGACAGCAATACGGGCATTCCAACTGACCTCGATGTCCCTAGAACGTGGGGAGGAAATTTGTCCAGGATTTCTACGCTTGTCTCCAGCTGGAAGTATGTGCCAGTGAACATCAGGTGAGGGTGGTAACAAGCTTAGCTGTGATACCCCACGGTCAAATAACCTGCTGACTCAAGGCTCACACATCAATAGCAGCTACTTGGGTATGGTACCAGAGTACATTCATGGAGCTGGGGAGAAAATTAGCAAGTAACTATAAAAACCCCCCAGAAAAGTCAGGCTGTCATTTCTCTATCTCCGTAATGTAAAGAAACAGCACAATACAAGTCATAGAGGAAAATACCGATACTAGTCACTGATACTCCAGAAAAATAAATATAAAAATATAGATATAGAGAGCTCATATAAGTACCTTACATTATAACTGGGAACCAGAAGAATGCTCCAATATATTTATTATATATTAAAAATGCTGAGTGGGGTGTAACATTCCATTTCAAAATGCATTGAAAACTCCTTTGTCAGGCTCTGTCTATGGGAAAAACCACTGAAGAAATGTCAATATTTGGATGCAGTTCCAGTTAATAAACGGTCATAAAATATATATATAGGGCCTTTCACAACCACTGGATGTCCCAAAGTGCTTTGCAGCCAATGAAGTACTTTATTTTTGAAGTGTAGTCACTGTTGTAATGTAGGAAACGCGGCAGCCAATTTGTGCACAGCAAGCTCCCACAAACAGCAATGTGATAATGACCAGATAATCTGATGTTTTAGTGATGTTGATTGAGGGATAAATATTGGCCAGGACTTCTTCAAAATAGTGCCATGGGATCTTTTACATCCACTTGAGAGAGCAGACAAGGCTTCGGTTTAACATCTCATCTGAAAGACGGCACCTCTGACAGTGCAGCACTCCCTCAGCACTGCACTGGAGTGTCAGCCTAGATTTTTGTGCTCAAGTCTCTGGAGTGGGACTTGAACCCACAACCTGCTGACTCAGAGCCAAGGCTGCTACCCACTGAGCCACGGCTGACACATCATGTGGCATTAGTTCAGAAATGAAGGGGGTAATTTTGACTTAACCCACCCGGTGGGAAACTGACACCATCATCTCAGCCGACCGTTTTACACGCCGCCCGATTTTACTTTCCATTAACTTCAATGGAAAATAAAATTGGGCAGGTTTAAAACAGGCAGCTAATCTGATTCTGCCAGCTTCCTGCCAGCCGGGTTAAGTTAAAATAACCACCGGAGTGCTGCTGTTACTATATATCAGCTGATTGATACTTTTTGCAATTCAATTCCCAAGCTACTGGGTGGCTGTACCCCAGAATGTCACCAATCTTTCTATTTTGATCAATTGGACAGGAGGATCTTTTAAAGTCCTTGGTGAGTTATAGCAATGTCAATTTGTCGAATAGCAAACAAATGAGCGCCTAGTCGCCTTCGTACTCCAGTTCCTTTCCATTTTCTGGTTGATTCCATGAGGCCAGTTTCGATTTTGAATCAATGTTCATGGTCGTGCCTCATTACCATTGCACCAACAATGCTGCCAGTGATAATCATGCACTTAAAAGGCAGCTCGCCAATTGGAAGTGTGGGAAATCTGGCCAGGCAGCTGATCTTGATGGGCCTGCAGCAGCACCTTAAACAGGAGCAGTGGAAGCATCGGCAGTGAAAGGGGGCAGCGGTTTATAGTGACAGGGAACATAGGGAGATCAAATATTGGAAGTCTTTATGGCTCAAAATACAAAAACGTCTACAGTAAACCCGAGTTCTACACCTGCTTCCAGCTTTCCATTACTGCAGCTGAGGAACACTTTAAATACTGTTGGAAATGACCGTCTCCTGACCTGTACTACCCATGGTTTGTAGGCGCGTTGAAAAACTGTGTGGATAGAGATGAAAATGAAATCGGGGACTTAAATTCGTCATTTGACCCGGATTTGATTCTTAGGCATAAATGGGGCAGTAGCAAAATGTAAATCAGCCCCTATGTCTTTGAAATGTTTAAGTTCTTTGGAGCGTAATACAACCAGAGCGGAAAAAATTTGGGTGGAGTCCATTTTGGGGCGCTAACCTTGCCTGGACGCTAATTAAATTTTTTTTATGCATATGCAATCATTTTTGAGGACGCCACCAACACTGAGTCAAAAATCAAGGCCTGCGTGAGGCACTTGGAAAAGACACCCTTCCCTCCTCACCCCTCCAGAGATAAAAATCAGAAGGGAAGGGTATGTGGACCTTCACCACCCCCTCCCCCGCGCCCCCCCCCACATTGAGTTAAAAGTTGAAGTTTGCAGGAAAGAAGGAGAAAGCTCACCACACCCCCCACTGTAAAAATGAAAACAAACGAGTTCACGTTCTCCCCGACCTCCTCCGTCAGAGTGGCTTACCCGACCCGAGTGAGGTAAATTTCTGATCTTTGCTCTTCTGTCCCTCTCACCCTGTTCCCCATTCTCCTCCATTCCTTTCCCCCCATCCTCCTCTCCTCCCTCTACTCCTATCCCCATTTCTCCCTCCTCCTGCACTTCTCTGTCCCTCCTATCTGTCTCCTCCCACTTCCTCCATTCCCTGCATGGGTATATTAATTCTCCCAGCCTTCTAACCCTGCTTGGCCTGAATATTGAACATTGTCTTGGCTCCTAGGAACATAGGAGCAGGAGTAGGCCATTTAGCCCCTTGAGCCTGTACCGCCATTTAATGAGATCATGGCTGATCTGCGACCTAACTCCGTATACCCGCTTTGCCCCATATCCCTTAATACCTTTGGTTAACAAAAATCGATCAATCTCCGATTTAAAATTAACAACTGATCTAGCATCAATTGCAGTTTGCGGAAGAGAGTTCCAAACTTCTACCACCCTTTGTGTATAGAAGTGTTTCCTAATTTCACTCCTGAAAGGTCTGGCTCTAATTTTCAGACTATGCTCCCTAGTCCTAGACTCCCCAACCAGCAGAAATAGTTTCTCTCTATTTACCTTATCTATTTCCCTTAATATCTTGAAAACTTCGATCAAATCACCCCTTAACCATCTAAATTCCAGGGAATACAACCCTAGTTTGTGTAATTTCTCCTCTTAATTTACCCCTGGAGTTCAGGTATCATTCTGGTAAACCTACGCTGCACTCCATCCAAGGCAAATATATCCTTCCTAAGGTGTGGTGCCCAGAACTGCTCACAGTACTCCAGGTGTGGTCTAACCAGGCTTTGTATAGCTGTAGCATAACTTCTACCCCCTTGTATTCTAGTCTTCTAGATATAAAGGCCAGCATTCCAGTAGCCTTTTTGATTATTTTCTGTACCTGTTCATGACATTTTAATGATCTATGTACCTGGACCCCCAAGTCTCTTTGGACCTCCACTGTTCTTAGCTTTTCACCATTTAGAAAGTACCCTGTTCTACCCTTTTTAGGTCCAAAGTGGATGACCTCACGTTTGCCTGCACTGAAATCCATTTGCCACAGTTTTGCCCATTCACTTAATCTATCACTATCTCTTTGTAATTTTATGCTTTCATCTACACTGCCTACAATGCTGCCTATCTTTGTGTCATCGGCAAATTTGGATATGTGGCTTTCTATCCCATCACTTAATTTGTTAATAAGTATGGTGAATAGTTGAGGCCCCAACACAGATCCCTGTGGGACACCACTAGTCACATCCTGCCAATTAGAGTACCTGCCCATTATCCCTACTCTCTGTCTCCTGCTGCTCAGCCAATTTCCTAACCAGGACAATAATTTGCCTTCAATTCCATGGGTTTCAACCTTAGGGTTTTTGAGAGATTTTATCAAATGCCTTCTGGAAGTCCATATAAATAACATCCATAGACAATCCCCTGTCCACTACTTTAGTCACTTCTTCAAAAAATTCAATCAGGTTTGTCAGGCATGACCTACCTTTCACAAATCTCTCTGATCAGCTGAAAATTTTCAAGGCGTTCAGTCACCCTATCCTTAATTATAGACTCTAGTAATTTCCCAACAACAGATTTTAGACTAACTGGTCTATAATTCTCTGGTTTCTGTAATGATCAGTAACATGTCATTCTAGAATGGTACACTAGGTGGAGCTGTATGTTTAGCAGTGGGCTACCCACAAGGCAGTAGTCAAGATGGATGCCTGTACACTAGTCCACATGGCTGAATAAATGACTAGCTCAAGCTAGCTGTTCATAATGAAAACGTCTATTTATTTATGAACATATAACAGTTTCCCTCTCTCACCATTCGTAAATAGCGGAGTGACATACGCAACTTTCTAATTTACAGTACTTGAATCGAGAGAACTTTGGAAGATTATAGTTAGAGCATCTGCAATGTGCTCACCTACTTCCTTTAAAACCCTGGGATGGAATCCATCTGGTCCTGGGGATTTGTCACTTTTTAGTGCCATTATTTTCTTCATTACTGTTATTTTGCTTATGTTAATTTAGTTTTCAGTTCCTGTCCCTGATTCAATATTAGTTTCCCTGGGATTTCCTCTACTGTAAATACTGATGTAAAATAATTATTCAACTTGTCTGCCATTTCCTTATTATCATTGACAATATCACCGTTAACAGTTTTCAAGTTTCCAACATTGCTCCTGACCACCCCTATTTTCCTAATATAATTTTTTCTGTTGATTTTGATATCCCTTGCAAGTTTCTTTTCATACTCCCTTTTTGTACCTCTTACTATCTGTTTTGTCACCCTTTGCTGTTCTTTACATCTTTCCCATTCGCCAGGATCTGTGCTATTTTTTGCATTTTTGTATGCTTTTTCCTTTAGTTTTATGCTGTCTCTTACCTCTTTAGTTGTCCATGGCTGGTTTTTTTGGCAAGTGGAGCTCTTTCCCCTTAGGGGTATAAACTGGTTCTGTATAACATTAAATTCTTTTTTGAACACCTCCCACTGATTTTCTGTCGTTTTACTCATTAACAGATTTGCCCAGTTTACTGTGGACAGCCTCTGTCTCATCGCATTGAAGTCATCCTTACCTAAATCTAGAATCTTAGTAGCTGTTTTGCGTTACTCACTTTCAAACACAATGCGCTCGATTTTGCCAGACCCGAGCAGGCAGGATTGGAGGCGTGCGAGTTTTAAAATCACCAAAAATGGCGGGCGGGCCCGATGCCGCCTCCATCCCACCTCCGAGCAATTTTCCCAAATGCGTGTTTTCTGACCCGCTTTCCATCTTGCCTCCAATAGGCGGGATAGGCCCGTAAGACCCTTAACAACCACTTAATTGCCTCTATAATCCCATTTTGAGAGGCCTTTCCGATTTTAACACATTTCCCCCATCCTACACGCCTCCTCTGGAACATGCCAGGTAATCCTGGCGGCCTTACAAGTGGATTGCTTACGAACAACTGCAGCTCCACCATTACAAAGGAGTTTTCACCAATGATCATTTTGCAGGTGACAGATCTTTGTTGTCTCAGGTCTGGGGGAACTTTTAGCAGGCCTACTCATTGTTGTGGAAGTTTGGAGCCTGACACCCATCTCCAGTGTGACCTCCTGGGAAACCCCTCTCCCCACCTTGACTGAGCGCTTCCTCAACTGAGGCATATACCAGAAGCATGGCGACCATTTCACTGTGTTCAATGGGGAATGCTGACTTATCAATTTACAATGGTAAATATTGACAGAAAAGTATGACCAAAGATCGTGACCTGCTTTGTGGACAGGAAGTGTGTCTTATGCAAGATTTTTAATATATACTAGTCGATCTCCTTTGGCATTTCACATGAGGAGTGCTAGATTGTATAAATGCAGAGATTAGACAAGCATGTAGTAAGGGCTGAGTGGTTTTAATGGGGGATTTTAACTTTCATATAGATTGGGATAAGCAGACGAACACATGTCAGAAAGGTAGTGAATTTCTTGAGTGTGTCCAGGATAGTTTTCTACAACAATATGTCTTAGAACCAACAAGGAGGCAGGCCATATTAGATTTAGTAAACAGCCTAACGGTGCGTGAACATTTATCTAATAGCGACCATAACATGATCAAGTTCAACATAGGGCTCGATTTTGTCAGTGTGGGCGGGCTGGAGCGCGTCAGGTGGAAATCTTGTCAGGAGCCAGACTCCGATGTGAAGTGGGAAAAAAGTGCGATTTTCCCCTAATTGGGCACTTGATTTTCAGCATGTGGGAACTCCTGGCCCAATTAGTCTTTTCATCCTGAAAGTCGCCTCCGATTACATCATCAGTGCTGCTGGTTTTAAGGCCTGCAAGCAGCCTTGCTTCTTCTGGAGACTGGAAACGCTTTGGACATTGTATGAAGGACTCCATTTACCGACCATGTCCACCAGCAAGCAAAAGTGTACACCTCCCTCCAAGCTCTGGTGCAGGGAGCAAGATCTAATAAGGAGGTGCTCTTCCCTTCTTCAGGGAGAAAAGAGCCACCCCAGCAGACTAAAGCTGTGTGGCTGCAAGTGGCCCAGGAGGTCAACTCCACCTCTATGTGCCGCAGAACCTGGCTGCAGTGCAGGAAGAGCTTTCATGACCTTCGCGCAGGAAAAGGGAGTATGACTTTCCCATCACCCTCAATCTGATCCCCATCGCCCCTCCTCACCAGCACTCTGCTTTGCCAACCTCTTCCTCCACATCCCACTTGACACTTACATCCCTGCACCCTTACCCATTCCCTCTCTCTCTATGGTCATATTCACTTAACTATTTGACCATGCAGCCCTCACACTCTCTATCACTGTGATGCTTTGAACACAACTGACAACACACAGGGAGGGCCCTTGGTTTTGCAACCTCACTCCATCTTTGTCTCCTTCTAAGTATCGATGCTATGCAATCTCTACACTCCTTCATTCTCACTCAACCTCCACTTGTCTCCCTCATTGCAGGAAAAGAGAGCTCACAATAAAAAGGGAAAGAGCCAGGACAGGAGGAGGCCCACCATCATTAGCCCAGCTCACCCCCTGGGAGGAAGCCGTCCTGGAAATTGTCGGGGTTGAAAAAGATGCGCACGTTGGGGACGGACAGACAGGTGCATCACAGCAAGCTGGTGACAGAATAGTTTTCCATCTCTCTCATTGATATTGCATAAGTCGCTGATAATGATTCTGAAGCTATAACAGATGGACTTATGATCATCTGCAATATGCAATGTGCATGTAACCTTGACCTCACATCTCTAACTCTTTCCTTTACTCCCCCACAGGACCATCGAGAGCCCCCATCCCCACTGTCCAGGAGGAAGGGCCTGAGTTCCAGACTCCTCAAAGGAATCTGCAACCTCTGAGGGCGCAGCGTCAGCAGAAATAAGCGCACCCAGCACCAGCGCAGACACTCACACCTCGGTGGGACCTTTGGGACATAGAGTAGTGTTGTCACCTGGTGTATCACAGCTCACAAGTGAGCATCAGCAGATTGTGGAGACAGGGACAGCAGTGGAGAGTCCTCATCGGAGGGCGCAGGACTCTGCCAGCTCGGCTCAGCTACATGTGGACCCACTGCCTCTGGGTCCATCCATAAGATCAGAGGTGATGGAACTCCATGCACAGATGCAGGAGTCTCTGGCAGGTTTTGTCTCCAGGGTCGCTGTGAGTGTGGAGCGAATAGAGGAGTCCATAGCGAACATGAGCAGAGCCTTTGTGGAGTCATTGGCACATGAACACATCAACACAGAAAGGATGGCTACCTACGTGGAAATGATTGCTGCCTCCGTGGTAAGGCTGGCTACGGTAGGGGAGAGGAGGGCTACGGCTATGGAGGAGGTTAGTCGCCAGGGTATGGAAAACATGGTGCCTGTTTAGAATAGAATGACATCTCTTGAGGAGCGATGGGCATCTATTGAACACAGAAACCAGACCTTCATGGAAGTCCTTCTGAGTAGGACTGCCATTGCAGATGCGGGTCCCCATGGCCCCCCTGATGTGCAGCAAGGTGCTCTCCAGCCACTTGCAGGCGCGGAGGGGGAGCTGACCCATGAGAGGGAGGTTGGTGGCAGACCTCAAGGAAGTGGGGGTTCCTCTCCAGGCACTCACACTTCCATGCCACTGCAGAGCCCTCGGTCAGAGCCCCACCGGAGTCCACACCCAAGTGAGATAGACGTCTCAACCCCTGCACAGCTGCAGGAGCAGCAGACTGTTGACGAGCCCTCACAGGCTCGCAACCCCAGAGGACGCCCGCCAAAGGTGTCGAAACAGGAGCAGCAAGAAAGTGAGCAAGGGGCCTCCACATCTGCTGAAGCCACAGGGGAAGCACCATGGAGGATCACGCGTAAGAGGAAGATAATGCACAAGTAGTCACAAGGGTAGTCACTTGGATGTTATGTTTATTTTTTGAAATGCCACCAGTTGCTTGTTGTGATAAAAAATTCTGATGCTAAACTGTTGAAGTTGTGGTCTGTGTCATTTCGCAAATGGGACTTCCACGTTGAGGGCTTAGGGTGACTTGCAATTGTCATTATGGTGGTCAGAGTGATAGGAATCCGCAGGTTCGTGTCCAGTCGATGCTCTGGTAAGAAGGTGTGAGGCAAAAGTGTTTGATTGTACAGGCTAAGCAAATGTGACCAACATGAGTGCGTCCCTTGCATCCCGGGCAGCAATGTTCTGGCGTAATGCTGCCGCTGGTTGTTGGTCCTCTGCAGGATGGTTGTTTTCGTCCTCCTCCTCCTCCTCCTCATCATCTGAGGAGGGTATGTGAGGAGCCACTTGGTCCTCAGGAATCTGCAAGCCACGACGCTGTGCCATTTTGTGAAGTGCACAGCAAACCATGACGATTCTGGAGACCCTGGCTGCTGAGTACTGTAGGGCTCCACCTGATCTATCCAGGCATCTGAAGCACATCTTCAGCAAACTGATGGTTTGCTCGATAATGGATCTGGTGGAAATGTAGCTGGAGTTGTAGCGCTCCTCAGCTTCGTTGGCTGGCCTCCTCAATGGCGTCATTAGCCAAGTCCCTTGTCTCCAAGTAGCCATCCGTGAAGTTGGTTTGGCAGCCTGAATAGCGGAGGCACACTAGACTGGCGCAGTATGAAGGAGTCATGGCAACTGCCAGGGTACATGGCACAAACATGCAAAATCTCCTTCTTGTGGTCACACACCAGCTGAACATTAAGGGAGTGGAAGCCCTTGCGGTTGACAAAAATACCTGGATTGCGATGGGGTGCCCTAAGGGCCAGATGTGTGCAGTCAACGACGCCCTGCACCCTTGGAAAGTCTGCCAGATGAGCTAATCCAACCGCTCGCGCCGTGACACTTGCGCGATCCTTGGTGAAATGGATGTGATTGTGTGCGAGGGCAAAGAGGGCATCGGTTACCTGCGTGATGCAAGTGTGTGCAGCCGCCTGGGAAATGCCACTGATGTCTGCTGATGATCCCTGGAATGACCCTGAGACAAAAAAGTTGAGTGCGGTGGTGACTTTGATGGCCACTGGTAAGGAGTGTCCACCTGGTCCTCTGGGCAGCAGGTCTTGATGTAGCATTGCGCAGATGTCAGTCACTACCTCTCGCGAAAGTCGGAGCCGCCTTTGGCACTGCTGCTCAGTCATGTTGATGATGTGGAGATGCCGGTGTTGGACTGGGGTGGACAGATGTGAGAAGTCACACAACACCAGGTTATAGTCCAACAGCTTTATTTGAAATCACAAGCTTTCGGAGCGCTGCTCCTTTGTCAGGTGATGTGAAGATATGCATATAGGCACAGCATATATAGTCAGAGAACACTGCCAGATGATTACAGGTAATCTTTCTAACTGCCCTTTATCACACCTCGGCAGAGAGATAATCACAGCAATCAAATGTGTGAATGGTGTCCAAACAGGTCAGTCAGGAAAACATTACATCAAAGAACAATGAGGTGGGGTCACAAGGGGTCATATGTTGCAGATGCTGGGGTCTGTATGAAAAACAAAAAACAAACAAAAGACAATAATAAAAATAAAATCTATGTAGAGAGAACAAGCCAACGATGACTCGAGTCTGGATGACTCTACGTCAGATGGGGTTACATGTAGCGTGACATGAATCCAAGATCCCAGTTGAGGCCGTCCTCATGAGTGCGGAACTTGGCTATCAGTTTCTGCTCGACGATTTTGCGTTGTCGTGTGTCTCGAAGGCCGCCTTGGAGAATGCTTACCCGAAGATCGGAGGCTGAATGTCCTTGACTGCTGAAGTGTTCCCCGACTGGGAGGGAACACTCCTGCCTGATGATTGTTGTGCGGTGTCCGTTCATCCGTTGTCGCAGTGTCTGCATGGTCTCGCCGATGTACCATGCTCCGGGGCATCCTTTCCTGCAACGTATGAGGTAGACAACGTTGGCCGAGTCACATGAGTATGTACCATGTACCTGGTGGGTGGTGTCCTCACGTGATGATGGTATCTATGTTGATGATCTGGCATGTCTTGCAGAGGTTGCCGTGGCAGGGTTGTGTGGTGTCGTGGTCGCTGTTCTCCTGAAAGCTGGGTAATTTGCTGCGAACGATGGTCTGTTTGAGGTTAGGCGGCTGTTTGAAGGCGAGTAGTGGAGGCGTGGGGATGGCCTTAGCGAGGTGTTCGTCGTCATCGATGACATGTTGAAGGCTGCGAAGAACATGGCGTAGTTTCTCCGCTCCGGGGAAGTACTGGACGACAAAGGGTACTCTGTTGGTTGTGTCCCGTGTTTGTCTTCTGAGGAGGTCTATGCGATTTTTCGCTGTGGCCCGTCGGAACTGTCGATCGACGAGTCAAGCGTCATATCCCGTTCTTACGAGGGCGTCTTTCAGCGTCTGTAGGTGTCCATCGCGTTCCTCCTCGTCTGAGCAGATCCTGTCTATTTGCAGGGCTTGTCCATAGGGGATGGCTTCTTTAACGTGGTTAGGGTGGAAGCTGGAGAAGTGGAACATCGTGAGGTTGTCCGTGGGCTTGCGGTAGAGTGAAGTGCTGAGGTGTCCATCTTTGATGGAGATTCGTGTGTCCAAGAATGAAACCGATTCTGAGTAGTCGTCCATGGTGAGTTTGATGGTGGGATGGAACTTGTTGATGTTATCGTGTAGTCTTTTCAGTGATTCTTCGCCGTGGGTCCATAGGAAGAAAATGTCGTCGATGTATCTGGTGTATAGCGTTGGTTGGAGGTCCTGTGCAGCGAAGAAGTCTTGCTCGAACTTGTGCATGAAGATGTTGGCGTATTGGGGTGTGAATTTGGTCCCCATGGCTGTTCCATGTGTTTGGGTAAAGAACTGGTTGTCGAAGGTTGAAGACATTGTGGTCAAGGATGAAGCGGATGAGTTGTACGATGGCGTCTGGAGATTGGCTGTTGTTGGTGTTGAGTACCGAGGCTGTCGCAGTGATGTCGTCATCGTGGGGATACTGGTGTAGAGTGCCGAGACATCCATCGTGGCAAGGAGTGTGCCTGGTTCAACTGGTCCGTGGGTGCTGAGTTTCTGTAAGAAGTCTAGTGTCGCGACAGAAGCTGGGGGTTCCCTGTACGATGGGTTTCAGGATGCCCTCGACATATCCAGAGAGGTTCTCACACAGGGTTCCGTTGCCCGATACGATAGGACGTCCGGGTGTGTTGGCTTTGTGTATCTTTGGGAGGCAGTAGAAGTCTCCCACGTGGGGAGTACGTGGGATGAGAGCACGTAGGATGCTTTGAAGGTCTGGATCGAAGGTCTTGATCAGTCTGTTGAGTTGGTGGGTGTGTTCTTTGGTCGGATCTGCGGATAACTGTCTGTAGTGTTCCTGGTTGTCCAGTTGTCGGTATGCTTCTTTGCAATAGTCCATTCTGTTCTGTATGACGATGGCTCCTCCTTTGTCTACTGGTTTGATGATGATGTTGCGGTTGGTCTTGAGAGCGTGGATGGCGTTGCGTTGTGCTCGGGTGACATTCTGGACTGTCTTGTGAGTGCGGCTGATGAATCTGGCGTTGATGCATCTCCTGACAGCTTGAGCATACATTTCAAGCTTAGGGCAGTGACCCTCCGGAGGGGTCCAATTTGACTCTTTCTTCTTCGGTTGCTGCACTGCGGATCCCTCTGTCTGCTGTTCCAGATCATTGATTGTCTCACTGGGTTCACTGCTGACATCTTGGGATTTGTGGAAGAATTCCCGGAGCCTCATTCTCCTGATGAATTCCTCTGTGTCTGCCGCGAGACCGATGGGGTCCATTTTGGTGGTGGGGCAGAAATTTAGCCCTCGGCTGAGAACTTCGACTTCGTCTGGTTGAAGGGTGTGGTCGGGCAAGTTGACGATGGACTTCCCTGTGGTTTCAACCGTGGTACCGGGGGAGGCTTGGTTGCTGCTGGTGGTGATGCCGAGTTTCTCAAGCTTCCTGTTCTTGGTGTGCATGTAGGCAGCGTAGTTCCATTGCCTCGTCTGTTTGGCGGTGTCTCGTAGCTGGTCTGCTGTGTCCTGAGCACAGGCCAAGAACATGGACTCTATCTTGGTTTCGAGGTTGCGGTGTCAGCTGTAGAGCTGGTGTACGAGATGGTTGAGGAGTGTGCGAGAGGTACGGCGGCAGAGTCTCTCAGCGTAGCCTGTGTTGTATGTCGACTTGAGTGGGTTCGTGATCTGTAGTCCTTTCGGGATCTTGTCTGCTTTCTTGCATCTCTGTAGAAACTTGACGTCTGTGTCGATATGCGCGATCTTCTTGGAGATCCTCTCCACTTTGAGCAGTCATGTTGAGGTAGCTGACCCTGTGTCTGTAGACCCTGTTTGCGGGGTATCTCCTGCGCCGACGGGCCTCCAGGCGCTAGCACCTTCTGGCCTGTGCTGCCTCAGGTAGGTGAGCAGCAGCCTGTCGCTCCTGCTGCTGCTGCTGGTGCTGCTGTTGTTCCTGGTTCTGCTGCTGCCGCGCCTAGTGCTCGAGCTCCTCTAATGCCCAGAAGGGAAGGAAAAAAATGGCTCCCATGCTTCTGGAATATGCCTCCGTTGAGGAAGCGCTGAGTGAAGGTGGCGAGAGGGGTTTCCCAGAAGTTCACACTGGAGATGTGTGTGAGGCTCCAACCTTCCACAGGTGTGGTTAAGCCTGGTAAAAGTTGCCCCAGGCTGGAGACAAAAAATCCTGCCACCTGCAAATGATGGCTGATCAAATCTCCTCTTTAATGGTTGACCTGCAGCTGATAGTCAGCAATCCAATAGTGCTCCCGCCAGGTTTCACATTCGTGATTCCCACCAGGCGTGTTTTACATGGGAAAAGGGTTAAAAGTGCAAGGGACTGTTAAAATGGCATTATAGAGGCCATTTAGTGGTGATTAAGGGCCTTAAAGACCAGTCCCATCTGTTGGATGCGGGACAGGTTTGGGACCATCAGACACGCCTGAGTAAAAATGGCTTGGAGTCCCGCCCGCCAGTTTTTAGGATTTTAACCCCCCGCACGCCTCTAAGCCCGCCTCCACAGCTCAGTTAAAATCGAGGCCTTAGCATCCGAGAAAGCCAGCACCTGTGGAACTGCACCCCAGCAAAGTAAACACCCTAAAGCAAGGAGTAGAGAAAATTTGAGGGGGAAGGGGGAATAAAGCAGACACACCTTTATAAAACTCTCTGATATACTATGACTCCCGATATACCTTTACCTGGAAATAGCATGCTTTTCCATCCTACACTGCTAGGTTTCATGTATGGTTTCCATAGTCAGCCTTATAAATAGAGTGTACTGTAAACATAATGAAAGAACTAGCATTTATATTGCGCCTTTCAAATCCTCAGAATGTCCCAAAGTGCTTTAAGTCAATGAATTTATGTAGGTAAATGCAGCAACCAATTTGTGTACAGAAAATTCCAACAAACAGCAAAAGAGATGAATGATCAATTAATCTGTTTTTGGTGGTGTTTGTTGAGGGATGAATGTGGGCAAGGATACTGGCAGAACACATTATGCTTAGCTCTTCTTCAAATAGCGTCACAAGATCTTTTACATCCACGTGAACAGGCAGCCAGGGCCTCAATTAAGCATTTCATCTGAAAGACGGAAGACTTGATTTACATATTATTACCCTTCAATAAGAGGAGTAATGTAAGATGAAAACCTAAACTGCATTTATAAAGTTTTTAAGTAATGTTTGACAGCTCTGTAAAACTATGAACTGATTTAGATATTAGTGTAATGTTTCCTTCTCCCCCCCATTCAAATGCCGATGATTGCTAAGGTCCATACAATTACTGTTCGTGGTGTACTGGACTGCTAATATTCCAACACACTGGGTCTGGAGAAATGGGAGGACACTTCATTTATCATTTCATGTCTGTGACATATAGATTGGATCTAATATGATGTTTTGATAATTAGAGGGCTGCGATAATTAAAAATTTAAAAGAAAAAACAAACTAGGACAGTGAATGCCAAATCAGCTAATCACTTTTATCCTAGCTACATCATGAAAATGAACACAAAAGTGAAGTGGGACTTGGTAATCTGCAGTCAGGTATTAAATTTAACACCGTGACCAGGGGAATGCAGTCGTCTGAGATAAACACTGACGTGCCAGCTGGCTGGGAAAGCAGAGGTTCACTTTTTCTTTCTTGCTGTAACAAAGGCATAATGTTTTTCTAATTCAAATACAAACCTTTGAGCTGCAGTATTGATTTCTACTATCTTAGGTAGTACAGCTCAAAGGACTTCCCACCATGATTAGTTGCTTGGAATCTGTTACAATATTGTGTACAATAGCTCCTGTGGTAGTGACAACATAATGTGTTTTTTCTCTTTACAATAAAATAGTGCTATTTGTGGACTTGCAATGCCGATCAGAGGCAGCTAAATGGTGAAAGATAGTGGAAAGGTATTCATTACATAGCACAAAGCTTCTCCTCTTTATTGATTCAGCAATTGCCCCTTTAGGCAGGTGGTAGGTTTGTAAATATCCCGAATAAAGAAGTTTTATCGAGATGGCAGCATGAATCAGCAGTCTGGAATGTATGTAACTCCTGTAAGTGCTTTGAAAACATCACATCACATACTGTTTTCAGCAGGAATCAAATACCAAAAAAGTTGTTTTTTGTAAAAACAGTGAAAACAGGAATGGGTATTGTATGTATACTGCATGCGCTACCCGAGTACATATATAAATGATTGTACTGTATCTGAGTGTTCTACCACTGTATGTGTACAGTGTGTTCTACCTGTGCATGTATACCAACTACTGTACCTGTGCATGTATACCAACTACTGTACCTGTGCATGTATACAGAGTGTTGCACTTGTGTATGTGTACAGTGCTGCATGTACTGCATGCATATGCATATAAACAACAAGCATACAACACTCTGTATACATATACAGGTAGAAAACTGTACATAGACAGCATACTGTATACATACAAGGGTAAACATTCCATATACATATACAGGTAGAACATTGTGCATATTTACAGCGTGTTCTATGCATGCATATGCACAGTATACGCTACCTGTGCGTGTATACAGAACATTGTGCCTGTGCATTCTACCTATGTGTATAGTGTTGTACCCGTGTATGTGCAATTTTCTACATATGAATGTATGCAGTGTTGTAGCTGTGAATGTATACAGGCTGTTCGACCTGTGTATGCATAGAGAGAAATACATAAAGCAAACAATCTCAAATTTTAGCAAAACTTAAAGAAATAATTTTGTAGTCGATGTGGAACATCTGATCATAAGCTGGGATCATTGTTATCTAAGTAAAGAATAATTACTCTGTAAAATTAGACTAAAATTGTATAGTCTGCCAAAATTCTTCTGTCCTCACTAAGAGCTGAGGAGTAAAAATAGAAATGCGTTTTTTAGTGCTGGATTATGAACTAACCCAAAAACATGTTTTTTTGTGACCCTGTACTGGTTAATTTGGTCCTCGTTTTTCCATTTAATGTTGTTCTTCAGGCCGAGATCAATACAAGTCATTAGAAAAAAAAAGAAACTACATTAAACAGCTTAGAAAAAATTGTTTTAAGTTAGTTCATATTCCAGCACTAAAGAAGGAATTTGCCATGTTAGCTCAGTTCATTTCGGGGACAGAACAATGAATTGCTGCATATTTTTTGTGTGTGTTTGCACTTTTGAGCAGCCAATGAAATCTGCCATTCCAGCTTGGCCATCAATCACTGGGCTGTGCTTTACTTTCAATCAAATCTACTAAACTCCCACACAATGATTTTTGCTGCTCATGCTCGTTTTCTAACATGTTCACCAACTCCCTAGCACCTGCCAGTAATAATTCTTGGACACTCGGCTTTATGACCAAACTGATTATGGAGCTACCAGATGGGGTTATCATCAATGCTGGATCACAATAAACCCAAGATGAAAAGGGTTAATGGTTTTTGAAAATTCAACAGTCGCATTAGAAAAAATCTGAAGGACAAACATCTTTCAATACATATCATTTCATGTGAAAATATGACTCAAATTAGAATAAAGCCAAACTACCAAGTGGGGTGCAGCAGTTGGATACTGCCCTTTATCTCAGGCTTCAAATCCTGCACATGCTGGAGAGATAAAAGTCTTTTCTCTCTGTCTCTCTCTCTCTGTCTCTCTCTGTCTCTCTCTCTGTCTCTGTCTCTCTCTCTCTCTCTCTCTGTCTCTGTCTCTCTCTGTCTCTCTCTCTCTCTGTGTCTCTCTCTCTCTCTCTGTCTCTCTCTCTCTCTCTCTCTCTCTGTCTCTCTCTGTCTCTCTCTCTCTCTGTGTCTCTCTCTCTCTCTCTCTGTGTCTCTCTCTCTCTCTCTGTGTCTCTCTCTGTGTCTGTCTCTGTCTCTCTCTGTCTCTCTCTGTCTCTGTCTCTCTCTGTGCTAGTTGTCAGGTTCTAAATTCAATCAGTGCGTGCAGTCTTAACCCCTTCTTGGTGCGAATGGGCCACAGCATAAAACTGCCCATAATTCAACATTTGTTGGCACTAAATTGAAAATCTCACTCAGAGAAGCTGTAAGGATGACTGACATGGGAAATGAAAATGTTACAATGGTGCAGAACAGGATTAAGGCACCAGATGGAAGAAAAGGGAGTTTTATTCTGTATCTAACCCATTCTGTACCTGACCTGGGACTGCCTGGGGGCAATGTAGAAGGAGCTTTACTCTGTATCTGACTAATGCTATACCTGGCCTGGGAATGCTTGATGGGCAGTTAAAGAAGCATTACTCTGTATCTGACCTATTCTAATAACCCATTATTTTGTTTGAAAGCAATCTTTTGCAAACTACTGCAAGCTGCCATTACTCACTATCCTTCATGGAGCACTGCAAAAGCAAGTATCACAATTAATGAGTGATATAACAAAATAAACCCAATTACTTGAATTATGGTAAATGAGATTGTCACAACACAAACTGAAGGAATGAACGAAGTGCCCTAAACCCTGAAATAACGCTAGACGGAACTATGACAAAAATTTAATATTTGGTCCATGGTTTAATTTTTTTTCCATTTATTATGGTTCTTTGTTTAAAGTAAGTTCCTTTTCAAAATACCTCCCTCAAAATGGAAGCTGCACGATCATTAAAAAAGCCAGCGTATTCAACTCAAAAGTTGAGGCAACTGCACAATTCCAGGATGAAACAAAGGGGACGAATTTATCCCTAAAATGCTCCGAGTTACTTATCCACCCTGAAGTCGCCAGTCTGTGATCTTACCGTCCACGATTTTAATATGCTCTCATGCGCAGGTCCTTCTTTACATATGCATGTCAAGTCTGGTTGACGTCATTAGGACCTGACTGCAATTTTAACTCGGGTCTGAGCATGGATGCTGTTGTGACTTTCCTGCCAGGCCAATCCAGGACAGGAGAGGATGAGCCCCATGAGGCTGAAAAAGGTTAAATGTTTTTCTTTCCATTGTGGACCAAGGAGGAGTAAGAGTCCTCCTCCAGGGCTCACAAGGAAAGCTTAGGCCTTCCATGCTCCTGACGACGCCCCCACCCCCCGCCACTTTCCTGAACGTGAGACCAACCCCCTCCCACCACGAGACACCCTTGGAATCGTTCCTGCTTCAGGCTATGCAACTGTCTGCTGCTTCCCGCCAACTTCCCGGCTGTTCCAGGCAGGATGTCATCCAGCAGGATTTAAATGAGGACTGGCCATTAAAATTGGCCAGGTCTCATTCTGCCGTGGGCGAATGGGCGGGAAATTAACTCACCAGAAGCCCGCTGACAATTAATTACACAGAATTTACAGCACAGAAACAGGCCATTCGGCCCAACTAGTCTATGCAAGTGTTTATGTTTCACACGAGCCTCCTCCACCCTATTTCATCTAACCCTATATGCAAAGCTTTCTATTCCTTGGTCCCTCATTTACTTATCTAGCTTCCCTTTAAATGCATCTTTGCTATCCATCTCAACTATTCCAATTGGTAGCGAGTTCTACATTCTAACTACTCTCTGGGTAAAGAAGTCTCTCCTGAATTCCTTATTGGATTTATTAGTGACTACCTTATATTTATGACTCCGAGTTTTGAGTCCCCCCACAAGTGGAAACATTTTTTCTACTTTTACCTTATCAAACCCCTTCATAATTTTAAAGACCTCTACTAGGACACTCCTCAGCCTTCTCTTTTCTAGTCAGGTATCAGGTGAGTCAAAACTCCACAGCATGCGGGGAAACCCAAACAGCCAGGTTTCCCGTCAAAACTCCTCCTCCCCCCATACGCAACCTGCCCTATTCAATATCGGGGCCTCAGTGGCTGGGTTTCCTCTTCCTTGCCAGCTTTAATTTTCTATCTGCAGAAAATCGCAGGCTGGTGACGCAAAAGCAGAAAACTCCTGCCAAAATATAATTCTATTACAAATCTGTGATTTGTTGATTTAAATGGGTCTAAAGTTAGCATAGGCAGGAGGAGGTGGGGTTGGTTAGGGTAAGATCATATCTGCAAAATTGCAGCTAACCAGATAAGACTCCTCAAGCCATTGACATTTGTATAAATTCTGTGATTTGGCACAATAACGCAGTCACAAAAATTTCACAGGAGAAGGTTATCATAAAACAAAACATTGCAAATGTCTTTACCAAGTTACATCTGCTCCTGATTCTAGTTCTGATGCTGTGAAGCAGCTGCTCCTAAAGACAATGTAGAAGGACATTGTTCCCTATAATCTGAGCAGTTCAATTCTGAAAAAATGAAGGTCCGGATTTTGCAGCCAGTGGCGAAGGAATGGCGCTCACCGTTCGTCACGCTGACAGCTGCCCACAGAATTTTCGTGGGCTTTTGAGTGGCAACTTGCTGTATTTAGAGATCTGCTCCAGCGTGGCACCCTCTACAGGTGATCTGTGTTGTGTGTGTGAGCAGAGCAAACAACTGCATGACTCTTCAACCAATCAGATTAAAGAATCCTGTCGCGCAGTCTAAACCAGGAAGCATAAACCAGGAAGTATAAATGAGAAAAACCAGGAAGTAGGAGTTAGATTTAATTCATTGTAAAATCATGCATAGAAAGTGAAATAAAAAGAAAAAGAAAGTTGGGATTAAGAGAGAGATATAAAAGAGACAGGAAAAAAAAGAAAAATAATTTAAATTAAAAAAAATCTCCAACATTAAATTCTGAAGAAATCAGACTCCACACCTGTAAAATGAAATGTTCAGTGCCAGAGAGGTTACTAATTTGGCAGTAATTATAACTTATCATGCCATTAAAAATTCACTTACACCTAAATGCACCAGCCCTAACTTTTTCTGTCGTGTTTAGTGGGTAACTAGTAAGTACAGCAATGTCACACCCTTACATGAATTTCAATGCCAAGTGTCTCAGCGAGGTACTGTTATAGCGCAGCCTGTGGAGGAGCAGGGTAACTTGGACAGCAACTTCCAGATTTCCTCATTTAACTGCGTATGTACAGACTCCACAAGTTGCTGTCCGATTTACTCCATAATGATGGTGAGCGCTGTTAGCCTTACTGTTATTCTCAACGCAAAATCCGGGTCCATGTGTTTTATGTATTAATGATTTACTATAAATTGGAAATGAATCTTTAAAATGTGCTGAGTTTTACCTTCTTCAAGCCCAACCACATTAACCTCAGATGGGCATTACACAGAGCTGCAGAAAGTCCTATACGTGTACACTTTAGGAGCGATTCCATGATCCGGTACGCCCAGCAAGGAACAACACTCGCAGGATCGCATGGTGGAAAATTGCATGTGCATAGCCTCAATTTTCTAGGATGAATGCTGTTCCCCAATTTGAGTGCCGGATTGCAGACCCACTATGCTTTAGCACAGAAAGATACAGATATGAAAAAGTGTTGCTATAGAGGATATGCTAATAGGGTTAGATGAAGTAGGGTGAGTGGTGGCTCGTGTGGAGCATAAACGCCGGCATAGACCAGTTGGGCAAAATGTACTGTCGACTCTACGGCCTGAATTTTAATACTTTGGCGGGTTGGAAAAGGGACGACTCAGAAGTGGTCAGGAAACCCGGGAGAACGGGTCTCCTGCAGGCCCTGCCAAATTGAATGGCAGGGCCTGATTTGCATTTGAAACCTCTGTTTATCATCCGCAGCCAGCCAGATTGAGAGGCTGGCTGCCTGCGGGCGGCTAGGCCTGCGGCACTAGGCCGCTGAGAGGAGGGAGGGAGGGATCACGTGGCGGCTCGGGGGTGGTCGGGGAGGCCAGAGGAGCACGGGGTTGGGGGCGCGGGGACTGGGAGCTCATCAGAGGACAAGAGCGGCTGATAGATCAGGGGTCCGGAAGTAGAGGAGCATGGGAGGAGGGGAAAGAGGCAGGTGACATCGGAGGGCCGGAGGAGCAACGTTAGGGGTGGTGGCCTCACGGGGGGATCGGAGGCCCGGGGGGGGGTGCGGGCGGTAATCAGAGGCCTGGGGTGGGAGGATCAGAGGTTGTGTGGGGGTCTCTGATCGCAGGGAGTGGGTTAGCTAGCGACACTATCCAGGAGGTAAGTGTAAAGGCACTTACCTCCTGGATCCAACAGTCCTCACCTCCATTAGCCGGCGGGTTTCACAAGGTCTGCAAAACCCAACCAGCCATAGTTAAATTTAAAATGATGGTTAAATCTGAAGCACGCCAGCCTCATTATAAAATTTAGATGGGCGCCCCCTGTCCCACCTCCGTTAAAACTGAAAGTGGGTGGGTTAGAAGCGGGTTCTGGTCGGGATTCAGATTTTCAACACTTTAACTTCCCACCCAACCCCAACCAACCCGTTTCTTTGGGTTAAAATTCTCCCCATGTAACTCTGTGCAATACTGAAAATATTACTTCCCAGTAACCAGTGATTATTGCTTCATAAATCTGCAGTAAGTATGCCACAGTTCTGTGAAACGAGTGGGAAATCGGGCCGCGTCATTTAAATGAGACCCGAATGTTAAAATACTCCAGGCCTCTTTTTTGTTGCAGTGGTAGAGTTTAGAACTGACACCAAGGGGATGATTTTCATTCAGAAGTCGGGAAGGAGGCAGGACTACAACTTTCGGGGTTGTAGTCCCGCCTCCATCGAGATGCAGCCAATCCATGCGATTTTAACTTGATTGACCTTGTTGAGCCCGTCACAGACTGAAATTTCAACTGCCAAGACGTTTTGACAGATGAAATATCAGTGTTTCACAGATGTTTGAAGCTGTCAAACACTGACAGTCTGAATTCTAACCTGACTCCTTCTACACAGACTAAGTTAGAAATCTCTCCGGCACAGAAAGCTACAGGCTGTCACTTTTGACAGTTCACAGCCGTTCTGCTTTCTGTGCCGGTTAGATGATGGACTCCCGAAGCCTAGAGGAAGGAAGGCTAAAAAGGTAAGTACAGGTAATTTAAACTTCTTTACACACTTTAGACACACCAAACACACTTACCTTTGCACTCATGCACCCATCACTCACCTGAACACCAACATCTCGACCCCTCCAAGCCCTTCAACCCGACGGCCCGACGACTCTAACTTGGTGTGGTTTGGAGCCGTCGGGAATCCCACACTTCAAGCTTTAAAATAGGGATTAGGCTAAAAACTGCCTGTTAACTACCTGTTAACAGGCAGTTAATTGGCACTAATCCCTTCCCGCCTCGGGTAGGTGGGTCCCAGTGCAGGGTGGGTACCCGCCTCCTTTGAAACTTACATGGAGGCGGGTTGGGGGTGGGATGGTGTCAGGACCCCCGAATTCAGGACTTTAACCCCCCGCACGCCTCCAATCCCGACTCCACGTGTCAGTTAAAATCGAGGCCCAAAACTCACCAAAGATTGACCCTCAGTTAAAATTGGGGCCAAAGTGTTTGACTCTGGAGCTGTGGATACCTGGAGGGTCCGTGTGGGATAGAAGTTGAGGAGAATGGCGATCTTCACTGCTACTGCAGCGGATTGTCTCTTCATTGTCCTGTCACCAGATTGTGCACCTCTCTGGTGAGCCTCAAGCGATCATGTGCTTTTCTCCCACTCTGTTGCAATACATCCATTGCCTGGGACACTACCTGCTCTGCCTTGTGCGCTTTGTATGGACCAACAAGTGGTCTTTTCTTACTGTTGCTCTGCTGCGATGCATCTGCTCCTCTCTACTTTTTACTCCTCTCACTGCTGCGGTGGTACTCCAAAATCTTCCCTTTAGTTAAAATCACTAATGCCCGTCTGATCTGCAGTATGAAAATAACTCTGCAACTGAGGAATGCTTTGTGAGTTCATCGTTAACCTTTAACAAGCAACAAAACTCATTTTCTCACTGTTCTATTTTACTTCTTTTTATAAGTAAAAATCCTCAGAGCAGCACAATTGAATTGTCTGCTGGTGCTTTCTACTGACATTCTGCTATTCTTTACTCGTCTATTTTTTCGTTACAGGCAGGAATGTTGACCCCCTAAACCAAAAAATCTCCTCTTCTGAAATGCTTCAAATTAGGTGAGAGATCTCTGGAATAGTTTTGTTTTCGAAGAGGAAGCAGTAAATAGTAGTTGGAGAAGAGTAAATTATCCTGTGCTCCCAGTAGGGAGCCACATTCAAAGGGTGCGTGGGTTGGACAATCAGCACCGTGGTGTTGTAATCCTGCCATCTGTGCTCCTTTCGAATGCAGCTCCCGTTAAGAGTTCAAAGCCAGCACTTTTGTGAGTTTCTGCTGAACTATTTATTCAGCTGGGAGTGCCATCCTTGCACTGTATGCATCCCTGCAATACACCAGTGACAAAAGCTACGGGCATCTCAGTTGTCAGCAATTCGATTGATAAGCACATTTGCTATTGCCATGTGCTGACATCAGGTACACAGTGCTTAATCAGTGTAGGAGCAAGAGCCAATTGATAAATGGGAAACTGTAGATGGAACTTGTCAATCATTCCTTCAAAGGAACATTCTAACACATGATAACGGTGTCCTCCTTCATGAGACATGGCAAATACTCAACCAAAGGCTATGACAAACAGGTTTCCCTGGCACCTCTTTTACTGATAATGCAGCACCCATGATCCAAGCATTAAACTGGTGTTACTTTGGTCTACATTTAGGAGACCAAACGCAGATTGGGTGACCGTCTTGCGGAACACCTCCGTTCAGTCTGCAAGCGTGACCCTGAGTTTCTGGTCGCCTGTCACTTTAATTCTCCGCTGCACTCCCACTCTGACCTCTCGGTCCTCGGCCTGCTACACTGTTCCAATGAAGCTCAACGTAAGCTCGAGGAACAGCACCTCATCTTTCGATTAGGCACTTTACAGCCTTCTGGACTCAACATTGAGTTCAACAATTTCAGGCTTTCACCTCTGCCCCCATTTTTTTGGACAACAGCTGTTGATGATTCTGCTATTCCCATTTACACCCCTTCTAGACTTTTCTTATGTTTTTTTACTTGCCCCATTATCATCTCCTTTTGCCTTGCACCATCATCCCTTTTGTCATGTAATCTCTCCTGACTTCCACTCTATCACAGACCTTCCCTTTTGTTCTTTCCTCCCCTCTCTCCTTTCCCTGCTTCTGCACTTGCTTAAAACCTATTGGCCTAGAAATTGGGTTTTGGCTTAGCCAGGGCTTTAGCGCCGGAAGTTAGTGCCGGCGCTAAGTCCCCCTGCGCGCGCCAAAAATTCAGTAGCGCCGCGCCCAAACGGCTGCTGGCGCTACTGAAGGGTCTTAGCGCCTGGAAAAGGGCGCTAACTGCCGTTTAGCGCTGCAATTCCGGCGCTGCGGCACCCGATGCGGTGCGGCAGGCTGGGGAAGTGCAGGCCTCCTCCTTCCGTTAAGGAGGAGCTGCCTGCACCTGGCCGCGGCCCGCGCAAATCTGTTTAAAAATGAGCCCGGCACCTCGGACAAGTGCCGGGCTTGCATCTGTTCCGGGGGGGGGGGGGGGGAGAAGTCCGGGGAGGGAGCTGCGGGCAGGCGGCCGGCGGGAAAGCGGCCGGCCGCCGCGGGGCCTTTAATGCGCTGGCGCAAACACATGTTGGACTCTGTTGCCAGAGTCTTAGTTGCGGCTGCCACGGGCGAGGCGGCCGCAACTGAATTTCGGCGCTGGGGCCCGTTGTCATGGCAACCGGGACGCTGCGCACACCGATGACGTCATCGGTGCCGGCGCAGCGCTACCGGTGCAACGCCGCTTTAGGGCCCCAGGGAATTTTTCAACTGGCCATAACTCTGGCGCTAGTCCCTCTAGCACCTCAAAAGCGGCGCTATGGCTAGTGAATTTCTAGGCCATTATATCTCTAATTTTTTCCAGTTCTGACGAATGGTCATCGACCTGAAATGTTAACTCTGTCTCAAAAACAGAATAACTGGTAATTTCTCATATTTGCTGGACCTTGCTCTGCGTGAACTGACAGCCATGTGAGCCTACATAACAACAGTGACTGCACTTCAAAATGTAATGTATTGGTTGTGAAGCACTTGGGGGTGACCTGAGCATATAAGGTGCTATATAAATGCAAATTCTTTAAGCTAAACCAAATAATGGCCACAATGTAATTATCCATTTTTTAATTAAATTACACCCTTATGTTGAAAATATTGTTTGGTATGGGTATAACGCAGAGCACAGCCAAGGTCTCACTAGAATTTAAGCAAGTACGCTTGTGATCTCACATCAGATGGCATGTTGAGAGGTTTTCAGGACCTCCAGTCTAACAACTTGCATTTATACAGCGCCTTTAACGTAGTAAAATGTCCCAAGGTGCTTCACAGGAGCGTTATCAAACAAAAATCAAACTCCTCTTGGATTGGGAGAGGCATAGATTTTCAGAAATGTTTTACTTTTTTAATTTGTGATGTAGCACATTGGCTTGGCTAATGTCAGAGAATCCTGCAACACTGACAACAAAGTTGTAATTCAAATGCACTGGTCTACCCAAACCCGACTAGTACCCTCATCCAATCAACCTAATGCATCACCGGTTATTTAAAGAGGTGGAATTTCCCAAAGAAGTAACTCAACATACTGCAGCAATTGGGAGATTATCGTTGGATCCATTTTCCTGGTGGCATATGTGGTACTTCCTTCTTTAGTCAAAAAAGCAGCCCTGCTGATGTCAGATAGGAGCATTGTTTAAAGTTTCTTCCACATAAAAGCAGTTGCCTGAAAATGACTCCTAAAATCATAATAGCAATTATAGTGACTGAGACTCATTTGTGAAGGCATATAATTTTACAGTTCCTGTCACAGCATTTGTTATCCAAATTGTGTGGAGCAGGATTCAGTGAACGACCCTAAATTTCTGAATATAAAAATGCTTTGTATTTTATAGGATTTTTGGTCTCCATGCATCACTCTCTACTTAGTATGCTCTGCATCAGGGAACTAGTCCCTGCAGCGATGCTGGGCTTTACAGCGTGGGTCCAGAACCACCATCTGCAATCCGCTGCATTCATCATTAGTATAAGGGAGATGAGAAATTCATGTCCCTGGATTGTCACCTTATGTGTGTGTAATAACTGCAGGGTTGTCTGCAATTTTAAATGAACGATGGCAGCCTGAGCTGCAGCTAAGAACAAGCATTGCCGTTTTAAATAGCAAAGCTCAAAAAGCAGAGCAACAGTTAACAGCAATACATCCACACCCTCAGTGCCATGATGTTTAAATGGATACTCTCCACACAATCCAGGCTCCTGCTGCTGCTGCTGATTTAAAGTTGAGGACAGCCCAGCAAAATGAATCCTAACTTGGAAATATAATCGCGTTCCTTCATCGTCACTGGGTCAAAATCCTGGAACTCCCTCCCGAACAGCACTGTGGGAGTACCTTCGCCACACGGACTGCAGCGGTTCAAGAAGACGGCTCACCACCACCTTCTCAAGGGCAACTAGAGATGGGCAATAAATGCTGGCCTTGGCAGCAACGCCCACATCCCATAAACTAATTTAAAAAAAAGGGAGAAGCGGCTTGAAATCAGGGACAGCCTAGCAAGATAGTTATAGGGAGAAGAAAATATAAAATCAGCAAAACCCAACAGGATAGGTACAACAACAAAAACAATTTGTATTTATATAGTGCCTTTAACGTAGTAAAACATCTGAAGGTGCTGCATAGGAGTATTTTAAGACAAAAAATTTGACACCGAGCCACATAAGATTACATTAGGGCAGGTGACCAAAAGCTTGGTCAAAGAGGTAGGTTTTAAGGAGCGTCTTAAAGGAGGAAAGAGAGGTAGCGAGGCAGACAGGTTTAGGCAGGGAATTCCAGGGCCTAGGCAACAGAAGGCACAGCCACCAATGGTTGAGTGATTATATTCAGGGATGCTCAAGAGGGCAGAATTAGAGGAGTGCAGATATCTCAGGGGGCTGTGGGGCTGGAGGAGATTACAGAGATGGGGAGGGGCAAGGCCATGGAGGAATTTGAAAACAAGGATGAGAATTTTGAAATCGAGGCGCTGCTTAACCGGGAGCCAATGCACGTCAGCGAGCGAAGATTCAAACAGAGAGGGAAGATTTAAAATCAGCACAATCCAACAGGATAGGTACAGGGAGAGGAGATGTGAACTCAGCAGGAGCCAGGACTGTAACTGAAGGAGGAGAGATCACATCAGTAGAGGATCAGAGTCAATGCTGTACACTTCAATGACTATGTGGCTGCGAGTTCCACATTCTCACCACTCTCTGTGTAAACCATGCGGCTGTCTGGTGTAGAAAATCCTGGTGACTGGTCCCCAATCCATCAGGTGTGGGTAATCCTGGAGACAGGTCCCTGGTCATTCAGGTGTGGGTAATCCTGGAGACTGGTCCCTGGTCAGTCAGGTGTGGGTAATCCTGGAGACTGACCAGGGACCTGTCAGGTGTGGGTAATCCTGGAGTTGGTCCCTGGTCAGTCAGGTGTGGGTAATCCTGGAGACAGGTCCCTGGTCATTCAGGTGTGGGTAATCCTGGAGACTGGTCCCTGGTCAGTCAGGTGTGGGTAATCCTGGAGACTGGCCAGGGACCTGTCAGGTGTGGGTAATCCTGGAGTTGGTCCCTGGTCAGTCAGGTGTGGGTAATCCTGGAGACAGGTCCCTGGTCAGTCAGGTGTGGGTAGTCCTGGAGACTGGTCAGTCAGGTGTGGGTAATCCTGGAGACTGGTCCCTGGTCAGTCAGGTGTGGGTAATCCTGGAGACTGGTCCCCAATCCATCAAGTGTGGGTAATCCTGGTGACTGGTCCCTGGTCAGTCAGGTGTGGGTAATCCTGGAGACAGGTCACTGGTCAGTCAGGTGTGGGTAATCCTGGAGACAGGTCACTGGTCGGTCAGGTGTGGGTAATCCTGGAGACTGGTCCCTGGTCGGTCAGGTGTGGGTAATCCTGGAGACAGGTCCCTGATCAATCAGGTGTGGGTTATCCTGGAGACAGGTCCCTGGTCAGTCAGGTGTGGGTAATCCTGGAGACAGGTCCCTGATCAATCAGGTGTGGGTATTCCTGGAGACAGGTCCCTGGTCAATCAGGTGTGGGTATTCCTGGAGACAGGTCCCTGGTCAATCAGGTGTGGGTATTCCTGGAGACAGGTCCCTGGTCAATCAGGTGTGGGTATTCCTGGAGACAGGTCCCTGGTCAATCAGGTGTGGGTATTCCTGGAGACAGGTCCCTGGTCAGTCAGGTGTGGGTAGTCCTGGAGACAGGTCCCTGGTCAGTAGGTTGTGGGTAATCCTGGAGACAGGTCCCTGGTCAGTCAGGTGTGGGTAATCCTGGAGACTGGCCAGGGACCTGTCAGGTGTGGGTAATCCTGGAGACAGGTCACTGGTCAGTCAGGTGTGGGTAATCCTGGAGACAGGTCACTGGTCAGTCAGGTGTGGGTAATCCTGGAGTTGGTCCCTGGTCAGTCAGGTGTGGGTAGTCCTGGAGACTGGTCAGTCAGGTGTGGGTAATCCTGGAGACTGGTCCCTGGTCAGTCAGGTGTGGGTAATCCTGGAGACTGGTCCCCAATCCATCAAGTGTGGGTAATCCTGGTGACTGGTCCCTGGTCAGTCAGGTGTGGGTAATCCTGGAGACAGGTCACTGGTCAGTCAGGTGTGGGTAATCCTGGAGACTGGTCCCTGGTCGGTCAGATGTGGGTAATCCTGGAGACAGGTTCCTGGTCGGTCAGGTGTGGGTTATCCTGGAGACTGGCCCCTGGTCGGTCAGGTGTGGGTAATCCTGGAGACTGGTCCCTGGCCGGTCAGATGTGGGTAATCCTGGAGACTGGTCCCTGGTCGGTCAGGTGTGGGTAATCCTGGAGACTGGCCCCTGGTCAGTCAGGTGTGGGTAATCCTGGAGACTGGTCCCTGGTCAGTCAGGTGTGGGTAATCCTGGAGACTGGTCCCTGGTCAGTCAGGTGTGGGTAATCCTGGAGACAGGTCCCTGATCAATCAGGTGTGGGTAATCCTGGAGACTGGTCCCTGGTCAGTCAGGTGTGGGTAATCCTGGAGACAGGTCCCTGGTCGGTCAGGTGTGGGTAATCCTGGAGACTGGTCCCTGGTCGGTCAGGTGTGGGTAATCCTGGAGACAGGTCCCTGGTCGGTCAGGTGTGGGTAATCCTGGAGACTGGTCCCTGGTCAGTCAGGTGTGGGTAATCCTGGAGACAGGTCCCTGGTCAGTCAGGTGTGGGTAATCCTGGAGACAGGTCCCTGGTCAGTCAGGTGTGGGTAATCCTGGAGACTGGCCAGGGACCTGTCAGGTGTGGGTAATCCTGGAGTTGGTCCCTGGTCAGTCAGGTGTGGGTAATCCTGGAGACAGGTCCCTGGTCAGTCAGGTGTGGGTAATCCTGGAGACAGGTCCCTGGTCAGTCAGGTGTGGGTAGTCCTGGAGACAGGTCCCTGGTCAGTCAGGTGTGGGTAATCCTGGAGACAGGTCCCTGGTCAGTCAGGTGTGGGTAATCCTGGAGACAGGTCCCTGGTCAGTCAGGTGTGGGTAGTCCTGGAGACTGGTCCCTGGTCAGTCAGGTGTGGGTAATCCTGGAGACAGGTCCCTGGTCAGTCAGGTGTGGGTAGTCCTGGAGACAGGTCCCTGGTCAGTCAGGTGTGGGTAATCCTGGAGACAGGTCCCTGGTCAGTCAGGTGTGGGTAGTCCTGGAGACTGGTCAGTCAGGTGTGGGTAATCCTGGAGACTGGTCCCTGGTCAGTCAGGTGTGGGTAATCCTGGAGACAGGTCCCTGGTCAGTCAGGTGTGGGTAGTCCTGGAGACTGGTCAGTCAGGTGTGGGTAATCCTGGTGACTGGTCCCTGGTCAGTCAGGTGTGGGTAATCCTGGAGACAGGTCACTGGTCAGTCAGGTGTGGGTAATCCTGGAGACTGGTCCCTGGTCGGTCAGATGTGGGTAATCCTGGAGACAGGTTCCTGGTCGGTCAGGTGTGGGTTATCCTGGAGACTGGTCCCTGGTCGGTCAGGTGTGGGTAATCCTGGAGACTGGTCCCTGGTCAGTCAGGTGTGGGTAATCCTGGAGACAGGTCCCTGGTCAGTCAGGTGTGGGTAATCCTGGAGACAGGTCCCTGGTCAGTCAGGTGTGGGTAATCCTGGAGACTGGCCAGGGACCTGTCAGGTGTGGGTAATCCTGGAGTTGGTCCCTGGTCAGTCAGGTGTGGGTAATCCTGGAGACAGGTCCCTGGTCAGTCAGGTGTGGGTAATCCTGGAGTTGGTCCCTGGTCAGTCAGGTGTGGGTAATCCTGGAGACAGGTCCCTGGTCAGTCAGGTGTGGGTAGTCCTGGAGACTGGTCAGTCAGGTGTGGGTAATCCTGGAGACTGGTCCCTGGTCAGTCAGGTGTGGGTAATCCTGGAGACTGGTCCCCAATCCATCAAGTGTGGGTAATCCTGGTGACTGGTCCCTGGTCAGTCAGGTGTGGGTAATCCTGGAGACAGGTCCCTGGTCAGTCAGGTGTGGGTAGTCCTGGAGACTGGTCAGTCAGGTGTGGGTAATCCTGGAGACTGGCCCCTGGTCGGTCAGGTGTGGGTAATCCTGGAGACAGGTCCCTGATCAATCAGGTGTGGGTATTCCTGGAGACAGGTCCCTGGTCAATCAGGTGTGGGTAGTCCTGGAGACAGGTCCCTGGTCAGTAGGTTGTGGGTAATCCTGGAGACAGGTCCCTGGTCAGTCAGGTGTGGGTAATCCTGGAGTTGGTCACTGGTCAGTCAGATACAGGTAATCCTGGAGACAGGTCACTGGTCAGTAGGTTGTGGGTAATCCTGGAGACTGGTCCCTGGGCAGTCAGGTGTGGGTAATCCTGGAGACAGGACCCTGGTCGGGCAGATGTGGGTAATCCTGGAGACAGGACCCTGGTCAGTCAGGTGTGGGTAATCCTGGAGACTGGTCCCTGGTCAGTCAGGTGTGGGTAATCCAGGAGCTTGGTGCCCTGTCCATCTAGTGGAAGAGAATTTGTTGACCGGTGACTTGTTCATTTGGCAATGGTGAAACTTCAGAGATTCAGTCATTGATGTTGTGTTGCCTAAACCTACTGATGCTGCAGCTTGACTTTTTCCCACAACTATCAGTGCTTACTGGCCTTGAGGTACTCACTAATTGTCTGAGCTTGCAGTTATGGCAATATTACTCTCCAAAGATGGTTACAATTAATCTTTTATTCTGGTGTTGGAGGGCAGAGATGATTAAAAATCCACAGATTACTTTAATTGGCTTAAATGGGAACTTTCATTGTAGCCTATGCACAGTAACACTTGAACAGAAAAGCAAAATACTGTGGATGCTGGAAATCTGAAATAAAAACAGAAAATGCTGGAAATACTCAGCAGGTCAGGCAGCATCTGTGTTGAGTGAAACAGAGTTAATGTTTCAGGTCGAAGACCCATCATCAGATATTTTTGGGGGGATCTGAGAGAACGGAGCGCTGCAAATTCAGAGGGAGGTAGGTTAGAGTGAGTGAGGGGAGCAGAGAAATTGAGACGGCCGATGTCATGCCAGCAGTTCCCAACGAAAAGATCTAGAGAGGGTTAGAGGCCAGAGTGTGGGGTCCAAGTGTAACAAAAATTCTGAAGATGGGAGAAAGGGTGGGAGGACTCCTGGCTAAAGAAGTGGGCGCGGAGGCAAAGACGATGGAAGAAGAGCTCAGTGTCATGCCATGCTCGAAATTCATTGAGGTGGGGGTGTAAGGGGATAAAGCTGTGGCCTTTGCTGAGGACATCACTCGGGGTCAGAGAGGGGAAGGTCAGGGGGGATAGTGAAAGCACAGCAGGGAGATTGGAAGAAGGGATGGAGTCAGAGGAAAGTGAAGGAGAAGTTGTTCCTGGAGGGGCATTGGTGTCCAAGAGTTGAAGCAAGAATGATTCTGATGAAAGGTGATCGATTTGAAACGTTAACTTTGTTGGCAAAGGAGAGTGGCTACACTGGCCTAACATTGATTTACTCTGGGATACACAGAGGCCTTATTGGAAATTCTTTTGGATGGGGTATGGGTCATGGAAGATTGCTAAAAGCTTTGTATTGTTGACTCTGGTTTTATATGAGGGTCATGGAGTTTTTTTGTGGCAAATTTTGGAGATGTTTTGCATGTGAGTTGCCTTATATGCAAGTATACATAGATTGTTATGCAGTGGATTAGAATGCTGTCATTCCCTGTCCAAGACCTGAGTTTATTTCAATCTCAAATAGGTAGAATGAAAATCTCTTTCAGATGGCAAACAGAGAACCTAAGTGAAAATGGGTTGAGTAGTCTCAACCTAGTTCTTAATTCACTAGTGTCCACAGCATAAAACTGTTCATAATTTAGCATGATTTGGCACAAATAGTCAGTCTCAGCAAAGGCATTTTTATATTTTACTGAATTTTTGATTCTCTTTTAGGAGACCAACCTTTGTAGGCTGGTCTATTCAGCATCCACCAGCTGATCTGGGATGAGAATATGATTTATCTAGGGGTTGTCACCGTATATAAATATATAAGGGTGACCATGCTAACTGTAGAAACTACCACTGCATCTCACCCTATCGGTTGCTGGGAAAATCCTTCCCCGATCCTCCTGAACTGACTGAACAAGATCATTATAGACAATGTGCTCGCCTGGGATCAGGTGTGAGCGTGATTTTTGTTGCAGGGCAAATTCAGGAGAAATGTAAAGAACAAAACAGAGTTCTGTTCATGGTCATCATTGTAACAATATAAAGTCCTCAGCTACAAAATGGAATTTGGGTCATCAAGCCAATCATGTATAATCATAGTCATGTATGATGGTCTTATATTTACTTGTCCCATCACCTGTTGATCTACTTTAAGGAAAGCTAAATTCCTTCTACCTCCTCCTAAAATGTATCAAACAGGGCTATTAATATCTCAAAAGTTTTCAATTCCCTTTCTCAACAAATCCAGTTTACTCTCCTTAATTCAAAGTTACTTAGACCAAATTATTTGCTAATTTGAATTAAAATCATGCAAAAAAAGCCTCCTGTGTTGCTTCATTAAATTTCTTAATTCAAATTACTGGATAATACAACTTTGTTTCAAACAAAAAATGATTTCTAATTAACAGGAGTAGACTGAATCGATACAGCCCTTTTTAAAGATGTTCATTGACCCTGAATCAGTTATCTTCTCTGGGAATCTGTTGTGCCATTAATCTAACAAAGGTTTTAAACACTAAGTAGACAGGGACCATGGTAGCTCCTGGCTGTCATGACAAGTTTATTAATGTCATTCAACAGTTACATGATGGGATGTAGGAAAGGATGATTACTAATGGGGTGATGTCTGATGCTTTCTCCATCATTAATGAAGTCAGGCAAGGGTGTGTTCCTATACTCATTCTGTTTAGCCTGTTATTTTGTGCCATGTTGAAGGAAGACATGTCACATCTCTGGGAAGGAGTATACATCTAGTTCAGGACAGAAAGAAAGCTGTTCACCTTACAAAGACTACAAGCAATATTCAAAATTACAGAAACCATCGTACATGAGATCCTATTCCTCGACGACTGTGCTCTGTTGGCCCACAGACCTTCACCAACCATTTTGCTATAGCCAAAAACTACAACCTATCCATTAATTTGAAGAAGATTGATGCTATAGCCAGGGCTACACAATGTATACAAATCCATACACGTTCTATTCCCTGGGCAGTTTAAGTGTCATAAGGACACACTGAAAATTAATCTAAAGAAGAGAGTTCAATATGGAATTCTGGGAACAGCTTGCTACAGTCTAGTGGCTGAATGACATTCACAAAGATATAGGCCTAGAAATTGGGTATAGCCCCGCTTGAGGCGTTAGAACTGGCGGAGCGCTAAGTTTATAGCCAGACGAAACTTATCGCTGCCTGGCGAGATATTGGGTTGCATCGCCCCCAAAGGGGATTGAGGCGCTAATTCAGCCGTTGCACGGTGCTCCTAAGGCGCAAAAGTTCAGGCGCTACTCAATATCGACGCGGACGGGCACAGCGCAGGTGATCTCAATTACGGGAAACCACGAGACTTCCAGGCGCCGGCCGGCTCTTAAAGGGGTGGGTCAGTCAGCCTGAGCTTCAACACCCTCAGAATCGGCGCTCGCCCTTGTCTGGCGTTACAAACTTGTTCAGCATGGTGAAGGTTAGACAGAGAGCAGAGCGCTTCAGCACTGAGGCTCTGGACCACTTGGTGGCTGCAGTTGAGCGCCGTCGGGATGTCCTGTATCCGGATAATGGCAAGACGCCGAATCAGAAGGCTTACCGACGATCTTGGAGGGAGGTTGCTGTGAGGGTCAACTCCAGCAGCATGGCGACCAGGACCCCTGTTCAGTGCAGGAAGAAATTCAACGACCTCACACGGATCGTTAGGGTGAGTGATGGTTTAGCAAACTTCTGATTCCCTCCATCTGCAGCTGACTTCGGGCACCCTGTTGCAATGATGCCCCAATAGCCATCTGTTTGCATGCACCCATGGCCCTTTCTGGGCACACACATGCGATGATCTCTCAAGGCCTCATGTAAGGGCTCTTGCACCATGGGGGGCATGCGATGATCTCTCAAGGCATCATGTAAGGGCTCTTGCACCAAGGGGGGCATGCGATGATCTCTCAAGGCATCATGTTACAGAACTTCCCCTTCTTTCCCCTGCAGTCCAAGCTGGCGATGATCCGAAAGGAGCAGCGTCGAACCGGTGGCGAACCTCCACAAGTGGTCACTCTCACGGGTCTGGAGGAGAGAGTGCACCGGATACTTGGAGGACGTCTGTCTGGTCCTGTGACCACTGCATCTGCCGACCCCATTTCCGACAGCGAGGGTAAGACTCTCACCTTTTTCACCTGTTGCCTTCCACTTGGTCCCCCCGCCAGCATGCATCCTCAGTGTGCAGCCATGTCAGAGCCTTGCCGCAATCTGGCATGCCTTTCAGCAAACCTGTCCTTTTGCTAAAGCCACTCTTCCACCTCCCACTTTCAGATGAAGCAGCACCAACTGGGGCTCAACGCACTGAAGCTGCCAGTGCCAGTGCCACCGAAGGCGAGGACCAGGAGGAATCCGGACCAGCCGTTGCAGAATCCGGGGAGCGGACACATCTACAGACTGGGGATAGTAGTCCCCTGGAGGAGTGGGGGGGTGCTCTGAGGATGAACCAGTTGCCGGACCAAGCGGCATGCAGCAACGCACGGGGGATAGGCAAGTTCGGCCACCGTCTCCCCGGAGGGCAAGGCAGGTAGTGATGACTGCTGCACAGAGTGCAGATGAGGTGCGTCGCCTGGCTGAGATGAGCAAACAGGCCCGGGTCAGACACACGGAGCTGATGGCTGCAGTCGAGAAGATGCCTGAGTCAATAGATTCATTGGCTAAGAGTATGTTGGACTTCGGGGCAACAATGGAGAGGACTCTCCAGGGCTTTGGGGCAACAATGGACAGGACTCTCCAGGTCTTCGGGGCAACAATGGACAGGTCTATCCAGGGCTTCGGCCCAACAATGGAGAGGACTGTCCACGGCTTTGAGTCGGCTATGGAAAGGACTGTTCAGGGCTTCGGACAATCCCTGGAAAGGTCTGTCCAGGGCTTGTCCGAGGCAGTGGAGCGGTCGGCACCTGCCTTGTCCGAAGCAATGGGAAGAACTGTCCAGGCCTTCTCCGAAGCACTGGCACCTGGCACACAGGTCCTCACTGTTGCCACGCAGTCACTTGCTGGGCTCCTCCACACCCAGATTGACGCAACGCGATCTCTCACTGTAGCCACCCTCTCTGCATCAGTGACGATCACCCCGGGCCCTTCCAGTCCCATACAAGGCCAGGAATCAGTGGAGCATGCAATTGTGGCGGATGAGCCGAGCCGCTCCCCTCAGGTAGCCAGTGTGTCGTCCGACCATGGTGCAGGTGTCCTCTCTCGGCAGGAGACCATTGCACATGCCAGCGCTGGGACGCCTGCATTGCAGCTGCCGCCACCTGCAGGCCACACTGCTTCCAGCCATGGTCACATCAAGCATCCTGCGTCCGCACCCTCCAAGCCCAGAGGTCGGCCAGGCCGTCCCTCAGGGGCTTCTGCGCTTCCAGTCAGCAGGCGTCCCCCAGCCTCGAGCCCGCCACTGGGGTCCAATTACGTAGGAGCAGCAGGGAGGGAAGGGGCCGGGCGCGAAAGAGAAGTCGTTCTCCCTCAAGGGGCCAGTTGTAGAGGGAGGTGCTGAGATGTTTGTTTGTCCAAATTCAAGGACACCCTCATCTGTTGTTATATTTGCAGAAGGTTTGTTGAGTTTTGCGGCTTTGCCGAACAGTTCGCAGTTATTTTGAAAGTTATGGTTTCTGTTGACCTTACGTTGTTTAGCTGTAATGAAAGACTTTTGTGCCAATAAACAGAAGTTTCAATGTGGCATGGTGCATGTGACTAGTTTCAGTGATGCTGGCATTCAGAGGCCGTCAAACATTCCTCCTCATACTCCTCCTCATACTCCTCCTCATACTCCTCCTCCTCCTCCGCCTGCTCTGCTGGTCGTTGAGGGACAGCTGGAATTGGCTGGCTGCATCGATTCGCCAAGTTGTGGAGCATGCAGCAGATGACGACGATGTGTCCCACTTGCTGCGGCGAGTACTGCAGGGATCCCCCCGAATGTTCCAGACATTGGAAACGCTTTTTGACAACACCAATAGTGTGCTGTTTACTGTGCCTGGTCGCCTGATGGCCGCTGCTGATCAGCTCTTCTGCTGGGGTGTCGGCCACACGGAGTGTTGTCATCAGCCATGGCCAGAGAGGATAGCCCTTGTCCCCAGTAAGCCAGCCTCGTCTTCGAGGCAGCCCCTCAAAAAGGTTACAAACTGAGGTCAACCGCAGGATAAAGGCATCGTGGCTGCACCCTGGGAAATGCGCGGTGACTGCCATGAAGATTTGGCGGTGGTCACAGACCAGCTGCATGTTGAGGGAGTGGAACCCCTTGCGGTTGCGGAAGTCCTAAGGATGATGGCATGGCACCCTCAAAGCCACGTGTGTGCTGTCACTCGCCCCCTGCACCATGGGGAAGTCCGCAATAGAAGCGACACCCTGTGCGCGCTCCGCCTGCTTGTGCAGGGTCCGAGGGAAGGTAATGAATTGACGCCTTCGCCTATAAAGGGCATCTGTAACTTGCCGGATGCAACAGTGGACTGCAACCTGAGCGACAGTCGCTATATGTCCCCAATGGCTGACTGAAAGGGTCTGTTGCCATAAAAATTGAGGCCATCAGTCAGTTTAGCAATCATGGACAGAGAGGTTCTGCAGCGTTCACGCGGCTGCAGATCCTGACCAAGCAGGTGGCACAGATCAGTAACAATGTCCCTCCAGAATGGGAGCCTTCCCAAACACTGCTCCTCCGACATGTCAAGGCTTGTCACCTGCTGCCTAAACACCCTCGCAGCTTCCCGTCGGATTGGCCGACCTCCATTGCCCCTCCTCCTTCTGGCCAATCCCGGCCCTCTCTCCCGCCATCTCTCTGCCCCTTCACAGTGTTGGGCGATGAGGCCGTCACCCTCCAAAGAAGCTCCCATTCCGATGCCAGTTGGTCAAAAGGCTTTTAGGTGTAGTGCTGCAAGTGCTTCGGACAGGTTTGAAGGACCCAAGTACTGTAAAGCTAAATTCCCAGAACTCCGCTCCACATTAGCTCGCCAACTCTCTCCAGCAACGATCGCAATGAGCAGGCCAAGTGGCTGAAAATTCTGCACTAGAGCTGTCCCCTTTAAATAGCGCCCCCCTACTCCGAGAAGGGCCTGTTAGCCCTCCCTCGAACTGTCACTAATAGCGCTGGGCGTTAAGGCTCCAGGCGCCACCCAATATGCGCTCAGGCGCTCCTAAAAGGCGTTGCACACTGAAATTACATCATGATGTGCTTGCGCTTGCGGGCGCGCGCAAACACTTAGCGCAGGCGCTAAATGAATAGTCAATATCTGAGTTGTCGCTATCTTCATAGCGAATGCCCCAACATAGGGTATCGCCCCAATTCTAGGTCTCTTTAGGCGCTCAGTGCCGGCGCTACCAACCGAATTTCTAGGCCATAGTTTCCTAAACTTTCTGATTGGTATTAATGCTGGATTAACCCATTTAAAATAACTGGATTAATGCCAGCATTAAAATAATGCCAAATTAGAAAATCTGGGCTAATGTGCACAGGAGGAAATAAAAGGAATATAAGGAGAAAGACAACCAGACTGGAACAAACTCTGAACTCACCTATACTAAATTCGGTTGCATCTGCCTCACGTATTAGACTGGCAAGCCATATAGGAGCTCATGAGGAACCACACCACCCAAATGTCACCTGATTAAGATGTCATTGTTATTCTGATGGGCAAAAAACAAGCTAGAGGAAAGGAATATCAAGGTGCCTCTATAGTTCGGATCGTGAGAGAACAATGTTCATGTGCCAGCTACACATGTTCGCATCACTAAAACTGGCTCACTTATCCCAAAGGCAGAATCACAGACCTACATTTTCATATATCTACACTACTGCTGTTGGGATAAGGAAGGCGGTTTTAGTAATGTAAACACAAAGGGGTCGACTTTATCTCAGGTGCGGGGAATTGGCGGGTTCCCCGAATTTAGTGATTCCGACATGATTGTAAATGGGTCTGTGAGATTAATGCAAATTTAACACAATTGGCCAATTGATTTCCAGCGTGTGGGAAGCCTTGGCAATTGAGTATTTCCAGTCAGAAAGTCGCAGAATATGACATCATCATTGCTGCTGCTTTTAAGGTCCACAGCAAGCCTTGCTTCCTCTGCAGGTTTCCAACCTTCAACATTAAGATGGCACAGGAGCCTGCAGGAGGAACGGCCAGCGGGAGGGCCAGATCTGCACCCAAATTTGATGAGGCTTCACTACAGGCATTACTGGATGGTGCTAGGGCCCACAGGGAGGTCTTCTTTCTTTCTTCAGGGAGGAAGAGGCCTCCCAGCCAGACCAAGGCTGTGTGGCTAGAGGTGGCAAGTTAAGTCAACTACTTGGGGCTTACACGAAGAACGTGGTTGCAGTGCAGGAAAAGATTCCATGACCTTCTTCGCACTGGAAAAGTAAGTACTGTATGCTGTTTCCATCACCCTCAATCTGATCCCCATTGCCTTTCCTCACCAGCACTCAGCTTTAGCAATCTCTCCCTGCACATCCCATTAGACACTCACATCCATGCACCCTTACCCATTCCCTCTCTCTCTATGCTCACATTCACAGAACTATGCCACCATGCAGCCCTCACACTCCCTCTCACTCTGATGCTTTGAACACAACTGACAACACACAGGGAGGGCCCTTGGTATTGCAACCTCACTCCATCTTTGTCTCCTTCTAAGTATCTATGCTCTGCAATCTCTGCACTCACTCCTTCATTCTCACTCAACCTCCACTTGTCTCCCTCATTGCAGGAAAAGAGAGCTCACAACAGGAGAGAGCGAGCCAGGACAGGAGGAGGGCCGCCCTCATTAGCCCAGCTCACCCCCTGGGAGGAAGGCGTCCTGGAGTTTGCCGGGGCTGACCGAGATGTGGACGTTGGGGAAGGACAGGCAGGAGCATCCCCGCAAGCTGGTGACAGAACAGTTTACCATCTCTCTCATTGGCATTGCATGAGTCGCTGATAATGATTCTGAAGCTACATCATATGGACTTATGATCATCTGCAGAATGCAATGTGCATGTAACCTTGGCATCACATCTCTAACTTTTTCCTTGACTCCCCCACAGGACCACCGAGAGCCCCGTCCCCACTGTGCAGGAGGAAGAGCCTGAGCAGCCAGACTCCTCAGAGGAATCTGCAACCTCTGAGGGCGCAGCGTCAGCAGAAATAAGCGCACCCAGCACCAGCGCAGACACTCACACCTCGGTGGGACCTTCGGGACATAGAGTAGTGTTGTCACCTGGTGTATCACAGCTCACAAGTGAGCATCAGCAGATTGTGGAGACAGGGACAGCAGTGGAGAGTCCTCGTCGGAGGGCGCAGGACTCTGCCAGCTCGGCTCAGCTGCATGTGGACCCTCTGCCTCTGGGTCCATCCGTAAGATCAGAGGTGATGGAACTCCATGCACAGATGCAGGAGTCTCTGGCAGGTTTTGTCTCCAGGGTCGTTGCGAGTGTGGAGCAAATGGAGGAGTCCATAACGAACATGAGCAGAGCCTTTGTGGAGTCAGTGGCGCATGAACGCATCGACACGGAAAGGATGGCTACCTACGTGGAAATGATTGCTGCCTCCGTGGTAAGGCTGACTACGGTAGAGGAGAGGAGGGCTATGGCCATGGAGGAGGTTAGTCGCCAGGGTATGCAAAACATGGTCATTGTTCAGAATAGAATGACATCTCTTGAGGAGCGATGGGCATCTATTGAACAGAGAAACCAGACCTTCATGGAAGTCCTTCTGAGTAGGACTGCCATTGTAGATACGGGTCCCCATGGCCCCCCTGATGTGCAGCAAGCTGCTCTCAAGCCACTTGCACGCACTGAGGGGGACCTGACCCATGAGAGGGAGGTTGGTGGCAGGCCACTGCAGAGCCCTCGGTCAGAGCCCCGCCGGAGTCCACACCCAATGGAGATAGAGGTTTCAAGCCCTGTACAGCCGCAGGAGCAGCAGACTGCTAGCGAGCCCTCACAGGCTCGCCAGCCCAGAGGACGCCCGCCAAAGGTGTCGAGGCAGGAGCAGCAGGAAAGTGAGCAAGGGGCCTCCACATCTGCTGAAGCCACAGGGAACCACTACGTAGGAGCACGCGTAAGAGGAAAATAAAGCACAAATAGTCACAAGGGTAGTCACTTGGGTTAAATGCTGTGTGTTTTGTAAAAATGCCATCAGTTGTGTCTTTTTCATAAAAATTCTGATGGCAACTTCTGCAGTTGTGGCATGTGTCATTTCGCGAATGGGGCTGGAGGTCCTCTAATGCCAAGAGGCAAAGGAAAAAAAGGCCTCCCATGCTTCTGGTAGCTGCCTCAGTGGAGGAAGCGCTGAGTGAGGGTGGCGAGAGGGGTCTCGCAGGAGGTCACACTGGAGAAGTGTGTGAGGCTCCAAACTTCCACAGCTGTGGTTAGGCCTGGTAAAAGTTGCCCCAGACCTGAGACAACAAAGTCCTGCCACCTGCAAATGATGACTGATCAAATGTTGGACCTGCAGCTGATAGTCAGCAAGCCAATAGTGTTCACGCCAGGTTTCACAGGCGTGATCCCCACCAGGCGCGTTTTACGTGGGAAAAGGGTTAAACAGGCAAGGGCCTGTTAAAATGGGATTATAAAGGCCAATCAGTGCTGTTTAAGGGCCCTAAAGACCATTCCCGCCTGTTGTAGGCGGGACTGATTCGGGTCAATCAGACACACCTAGGTTAAAATGGCGTGGAGGCGGGAACCAGGCGGGGGGGGGTTGCGACCCCCAGTTTTTGCGATTTTAACCCCTCGCACGCCTAAAAGCCTGCCGCACGGCCCAATGAAAATCGAAGCCAAAGAGTGGCACTTGATGTTACTGCTCCATGATCTGGACTACACAAGTGCCAAATGTAGAACTGCCTTCAAATATTGTTCAGGTATTTAGTTTGCAGAGCGTTGTCATTCACTAGTTTATTGAGTCCTATCTTTTGTCTGTCTGTAACCTTGGTGTCCTTTAAGTCCCAAATCATATCTATCACCGAGACAACCTCCATGCAACTCTGTCCGCCTCCACCCATACCTCAGCTTTTCACTGCTGAAGCTTTGCCTTTCCTACATTACAACAGTGACTACATTTCAAAAGTACTTCATTGGCTGTAAAGCGCTTTGGGACATCCTGAGGTTGTGAAAGGCGCTATATAAATGCAAGTTCTTTCTTCTTTCTTTCTATATCTTCGCCACCTCCAGACTTGGCTACTCCAGAACTCTACTTGCTGGACTCCCATCCTGTACCCTCCATAAACTGCGACTTGTCCAAAACTCTGCCTTATGTATCCTGTGTCACACTCTTCTTGTTAGGCAGTCCCTTGGAACCGAGGATGACTTGCTTCCACACTAAAAATGAATTCTCAGGTGACTAATGAGTCCAATGCGGGACCTACAGTCTCTGTCATAGGTGGGGCAGACGGAGGTTGAAGGGGCGGGTGGGTGGGGTGCTTGGGTTGACGTGCGCTCCTTCCGCTTGCTCCCAGCGAAGGGACTCGAGGGGGTCGATTTTGTCGAACCTGTCGGGAAGAAGGCGGGACTTCCCCTTTTGGGTTTTTGACCCGCCTACTTCATCGTCCGGCCAATCCGCTCGATTTTCCCTTGATTGACCTTGTTGAGCCCGCCCAGCGGGCTCAGCAGGCCAATTAAGGGCCACCCGGCAACAGGTGACGTCACAGACTGAAATTTCATCTGTCAAGATTTCTTGACAGATGAAATATCAGTGTTTCACAGCTGTTTGAAGCTGTGAAACACTGACAGTCTGATTTCTAAGATGAGTCCTTCTGCGCAGACTCATTTAGAAATCTCAGCAGCACTGAAAGCTGAAGGCTGTCACTTTTGACAGATCGCAGCCGTTCAGCTTTCAGTTCCGGCTGAGTGATGCGCTCCCGACGGCTACAGGAAGAAAGGCTGTGAAGGTAAGCACAGGTAAGTAAAAGTTCTTTACACACTTTAGACACACCAAACACACTTACCTTTGCACTCATCACTCACCTGAGCACCAACATCTCGACCCCTCCAACCCGACAGCCCGCATGCTCTACCTGGCGTGGTTTGGAGCCGTCGGGAAACCCACACGAAACCCCTCAAAATGAGGATTAGGCTAAAAACTGCCTGTTAACTATCTGTTAACAGGCAGTTAATTGGCACTAATCCCTTCCCGCCTGGTTTCAGCGGGTCCCAGTGCGGGGCAGGTACCCGCCACCCCTGAAACTTACGTGGGGCGGGGTTTTGGGCGGGATGGTGTCGGGACCCCCAAAGTCGGGATCCCCCCCCCCTCCCCCACACGCCTGAAACCCTGCCTGACGGCTCCCTGAAAATCTAACCCGAGGTGTTTGGCGCCTTCCCGGATGCTTCTCTTCCACTTTGAGCGGTCTTGGGCCAGGGATTCCCAGGTGTCAGTGGGGATGTTGCACTTTTTCAAGGAGGCTTTGAGGGTGTCTTTGAAGCATTTCCTCTGCTCACCTGGGGCTCTCTTGCCATGTCAGAGCTCCGAGTAGAGCGCTTGTTTTGGGGGTCTCGTATCGAGCATGCGGACGATGTGACTCGTCCATCAGAGCTGATCGAGCGTGGTCAAAGCTTTGATGCTGGGGATGTTGGCGTGAGTGAGAACACTGATGTTGGAGCGTCTATCCTGCCAATGGATTTGCAGGATCTTGCGGCGGCAGCCTTGGTGGTGCCTCTCCAGTGTTTTGAGCTGCCTGCTGTACATAGCCCATGTCTCTGAAGCATACAGGAGGGCGGGTATCACTACTGCTCTGTAGACCATGAGCTTGGTGCCAGGTTTGAGGACCTGGTCATCAAACACTCTCTTCCTCAGGTGACCAAAGGCTGCACTGGCATACTGAAGGCGGTGTTGGACTTCGTCATCGACGTCTGCCCTTGTTGACAGTTGGCTCCTGAGGTATGGAAAGTGGTCCACGTTGTCCAAGCCCTCCATAAACTGCGACTTGTCCAAAACTCTGCCTTATGTATCCTGTCTCACACCAAGTCCTGCTTGCCCATCACCCTATCCTAGAGGACCTACACTACCTCCTGGTCCCCCAATGTAACATTTAAAATCCTTGTACTAGCCTATAAATCCCATGTCATATTTCAGGATTTCTGACTAGTTCACCATGAAAGCATCTTTGTATAACTTTTATTAAAATATTTCTTTTAAGTTAAATGCTTGCTCACAAGGGATTAAAATCGCCCACAGCAGTCTAAGGCGAGGAAGAAGGATGTGTTTTAAAGCTAGATGAACCAGTTTGCTTGAGACATTGGAAGTTCATCAAGAAACTTCCCAGCATTCACACATCAGGAATTGGAAATTCCTAGCAGGAGCTAGTTTCTATGAGCCCTGTGGTGTATGTAACCGTTCCACCTTTAAGAGAACTATTTTAAGAGATGCACTACTTTATCTTGGCTGCACAGAAGCGGACCTGGTGGGAAGCACCCAGGTGAAAGGTATTTAAGGAGGGTGGTGGCTTAAACCCGAGTTCCTACAGAGTAGGAACCCCCACCGCCCCCCTCCTCTAACCTAGTAGTCTTTTAGCAGCTGTCTAAAAACAGAGGTCACAAATTTTTTGGTCTCAGTTTCTTTTCAGCAGGGCAGGAACCGGGAGGAGCGGGAAGTCGGCGTAGGACCAAGGGGACACAAGACCGGGAAGTCAGCGAAAGACCAGGGAGGTAAGACTAACTGGTAAGTACTTTCCTCAAACCTTCCTAGGAAGTAAAACCAAAACTAGTGGGATTTGGTTAGTTTAAAAAGGAATAAGAGGAGTACAGTATACATTGGTCTAAGTAAGCTTCGGGAAAACAAAAGTCGATAAATAAACTAAAACTAGAAAATTAAAAGTAATATAAGGGTTAAGTCATGGCAGTAGAGCTCGGACCTGTGTCATGCGTGGATAGGGAACTGGCTGTCAGATAGAAAACAGAGAGTTGGAATAAACGGCTCATTTTCTGAATGGCAGGCAGTAACAAGTGGGGTACCACAGGGATCTGTCCTGGGCCCCCAGCTGTTCACAATTTACATTAATGACCTGGATCAGGGAGTCGGATGCAGCATTTCCAAATTTGCAGACGACACTAAACTAGGAGGGGGGGTGGGCTCAGAGGAAGAGACCAGGAAGCTCCAGAGCGATTTGGACAGACTGGGCGATTGGGCGGATAAATGGCAGATGCACTATAATGTGGACAAGTGCGAAGTTATCCACCTTGGGTGCAGGAACGGGAGGGCAAATTATTATTTAAATGGCAATAGATTGGGAGAGGGGGAAGTACAGAGAGACCTGGGTGTTCTTGTACACCAGTCACTGAAGGCGAGCATGCAGGTGCAACAGGCGGTCAAGAAGGCAAACGGTATGCTGGCCTTCATAGCAAAAGGGTTAGAATACAGGAACAGGGATACCTTGCTGCAGCTGTACAGGGCACTGGTGAGACCACACCTCGAGTACTGTGTACAGTTTTGGTCGCCTCATCTGAGGAAGGATGTTCTTGCCATGGAGGGGGTGCAGCGGCGATTCACCAGGCTGATACCAGGAATGGCGGGAATGACCTATGAGGAGAGACTATGTAGTTTAGGGATGTACACACTGGAGTTTAGAAGATTGAGAGGGGACCTCATAGAAGTGTATAAAATTCTGACAGGTCTAGACAGACTGGATGCAGAAGGAATGTTTCCCTTGGCGGGTGAGAACAGAACTAGAGGACATAATTTAAGGATAAGGGCTAAACCATTTAGGACAGAGATGAGGGGGAATTTCTTCACTCAGAGAGTGGTGAACCTGTGGAACTCATTGCCACAGAGGGCAGTGTACGCCAGCTCATTAAATATATTTAAGAGGGAATTAGATATATTTCTACGGGCAAAAGGGGTTAAGGGTTACGGAGAGAAGGCGGGGACGGGATACTAAATTAAAGGATCAGCCATGATCTCATCGAATGGCGGAGCAGGCACGAAGGGCCGAATGGCCTACTCCTGCTCCTATCTTCTATGTATCTATGTATCTATGTATGCTCCTCCTGTAACATGTGGGAAATCAGGGACGCTTCCTGTGTCCCTGACGACTATGTGTGCAGGAAGTGTGTCCAGCTGCAGCTCATGTGGGACCGCATGACGGCCCTTGAGCTGCAGATGGACTCACTTTGGAGCATCCACGATTCTGAGAGGGGTGTGGATAGCACATTTAGTGAGTTGGTCACACCGCAGGTTAAGGCCAGCGTAGACAGTACATGGGTGACCAAAAGGCAGAGCAAGGGCAGGAAGGTAGTGCAGAAATCCCCTGGGGTTGTCTCCCTTAGCAACAGGTTCACCGCCTTAGGTACTGTTGTCGGGGGGGGTGACACATCGGGGGAAGGCACCAGCAGCCAGGCTCATGGCACCATGACTGGCTCTGTTGCAAAGAAGGGAGGGAAAAAGAGTGGCAGGGCTATAGTAATAGGGGATTCGATTGTAAGGGGAATAGATAGGGGTTTCTGTGGTCGCGACCGAGACTCCAGGATGGTATGTTGCCTCCCTGGTGCAAGGGTCAAGGATGTCTCGGCGCGGGTGCAGAACATTCTGGAGGGGGAGGGGGAACAGCCAGTTGTCGTGATACATGTTGGTACCAACGACGTAGCTAAAAAAAGGGAAGAGGTCCTACAAGTAGAATTTCGGGAGTTAGGAGCCAAGCTAAAAAGTAGGACCTCGAAGGTAGTAATCTCTGGATTACTACCAGTGCCACGTGCTAGTAAGAGTACAGAGAACAGGATAGTTAGGCTAAATACGTGGCTTGAGCAGTGGTGTAAGAGGGAGGGTTTTAAATTTTTGAGGCATTGGAACCAGTTTTGTGGTAGGTGTGACCTATACAAAAGGGACGGTCTACACCTGTGCAGAGATGGAACTGATGTTCTCGGGGTAATTTTTGATAAAGCAGTTCGGGAGCATTTAAACTAGTATGGCAGGGGGCTAGAAACCTATGTAGTGAAATAGAGGAAAGTGAAAGGCAGACAGAAATAAATGATAAAAGGGTGAGGAACAAAAAACAAAGGGCCAAACTAATTCATAAAAAATGTGAGCATAAAAAAAGCCTGAGGGTTTTATACCTTAATGCGAGAAGCATCAGGAACAAGGTAGATGAATTAGCTGTGGAAATAGAGGTTAATAATTATGACCTAATTGGGATTACGGAAACATGGTTGCAGGGTGAGCAGGGCTGGGAGCTTAACATACAGGGGTATTCAGTATTTAGGAAGGATCGACAAAAAAGAAAGGGAGGAGGGGTAGCATTGCTAGTAAAAGAGGGGATAAATGCAATTGAAAGGAAGGATATTAACTCAGTTAATACAGAATCTATATGGGTGGAGCTAAGAAATAGCGAGGGGCGAAAAACATTAATAGGAGTGGTATATAGGCCTCCAAATAGTAAAATAGAGGTTAGGGAGGGCATCACGAGGGAAATTAGAGAAGCGTGCAATAAGAGCACAGCTGTCATCATAGGTGACTTTAACTTACATATAGATTGGACTAGCCTAATCAGTAAAAATAATGAGGAGGAGGAATTCCTTGAGTGTTTGAGGGATGGTTATCTGGATCAATATGTCGAGGAACCAACTCGGGAACAGGCTATATTGGACTGGGTACTGTGCAATGAGAAGGGACTAATCAGTAATCTTGTTGTACGGGGACCCTTGGGTCAGAGCGATCATAACATGATCGATTTCTCACTCGAAATGGAGAGCGAAGAAATTGACTCAGAGACTAAGGTCCTGAATTTAAACAAGGGGAATTATGATGCCATGAGACGGGAACTGAGTAGGTCTGATTGGACAACGTTCCTGGGAGGACTGGAGGTAGATAAACAATGGCAAACATTTAAAGATAGAATGACAAAATTGCAAAAATTGTTTATACCAATCTGGCATAAAAGGAAATCTAAAAAGGTGACTCAACCGTGGATAACAGGGGAAATTAGAGACAGCATAAAATCCAAAGATAGGGCGTATAAAATAGCCAAAAAAAGCGCCAGAGCGGAAGATTGGGAACAGTTTAAGATAGAGCAAAGGAGGGCAAAGGGCATAATCAAGAGGGGCAAAATAGCTTACGAAAACAAGCTGGCGGAAAATATAAAAACTAACTCCAAAAGCTTTTATAAGTATATCAAAAGGAAAAGACTGGTGAAAACCAAAGTTGGTCCATTGCAGTCAGATACGGGGGAATATATAATGGGAAATAAGGAAATGGCAGATCAACTAAATGCATACTTTGGGTCAGTCTTTACGAAGGAAGACACAAAAAACCTCCCTGGGATATCGGGAAAAATAGGGACATTGGCAAAGGAGGAACTGACGCAAATCAATATCTCTAAGGATATGGTGTTAAGGAAGCTAAAGGGATTGAAGGTGGACAAATCCCCAGGGCCTGATAACATGCATCCTAGGGTACTGAAGGAGGTGGCCCTAGAGATAGCGGATGCACTAAGGATGATTTTTCAGAATTCATTAGACTCGGGAACAGTGCCGATGGATTGGAGGGTAGCTAACGTTACCCCACTATTCAAAAAGGGGGGTAGGGAAAAAGCAGGTAATTACAGACCTGTAAGCCTTACATCAGTTGTGGGCAAAATGCTGGAGTCCATCATTAAGGATGAAATAGCGGAGCACTTAGCAAATGGGGACAGGATAGGACAGAGTCAACATGGATTTACAAAGGGTAAATCGTGCTTGACTAATCTATTGGAATTTTTTGAGGGAGTAACTGGTAGAATAGATGGGGGAGAGCCAGTAGATGTGGTGTACCTGGACTTCCAAAAGGCCTTCGATAAGGTCCCACATAAAAGATTAGCATGGAAAATTGAGGCTCATGGGATAAAGGGGAAAGTTTTGGCGTGGATAGGGAACTGGCTGTCAGATAGAAAACAGAGAGTTGGAATAAACGGCTCATTTTCTGAATGGCAGGCAGTAACAAGTGGGGTACCACAGGGATCTGTCCTGGGCCCCCAGCTGTTCACAATTTACATTAATGACCTGGATCAGGGAGTCGGATGCAGCATTTCCAAATTTGCAGACGACACTAAACTAGGAGGGGGGGTGGGCTCAGAGGAAGAGACCAGGAAGCTCCAGAGCGATTTGGACAGACTGGGCGATTGGGCGGATAAATGGCAGATGCACTATAATGTGGACAAGTGCGAAGTTATCCACCTTGGGTGCAGGAACGGGAGGGCAAATTATTATTTAAATGGCAATAGATTGGGAGAGGGGGAAGTACAGAGAGACCTGGGTGTTCTTGTACACCAGTCACTGAAGGCGAGCATGCAGGTGCAACAGGCGGTCAAGAAGGCAAACGGTATGCTGGCCTTCATAGCAAAAGGGTTAGAATACAGGAACAGGGATACCTTGCTGCAGCTGTACAGGGCACTGGTGAGACCACACCTCGAGTACTGTGTACAGTTTTGGTCGCCTCATCTGAGGAAGGATGTTCTTGCCATGGAGGGGGTGCAGCGGCGATTCACCAGGCTGATACCAGGAATGGCGGGAATGACCTATGAGGAGAGACTATGTAGTTTAGGGATGTACACACTGGAGTTTAGAAGATTGAGAGGGGACCACATAGAAGTGTATAAAATTCTGACAGGTCTAGACAGACTGGGTGCAGAAGGAATGTTTCCCTTGGCGGGTGAGAACAGAACTAGAGGACATAATTTAAGGATAAGGGCTAAACCATTTAGGACAGAGATGAGGGGGAATTTCTTCACTCAGAGAGTGGTGAACCTGTGGAACTCATTGCCACAGAGGGCAGTGTACGCCAGCTCATTAAATATATTTAAGAGGGAATTAGATATATTTCTACGGGCAAAAGGGGTTAAGGGTTACGGAGAGAAGGCGGGGACGGGATACTGAATTAAAGGATCAGCCATGATCTCATCGAATGGCGGAGCAGGCACGAAGGGCCGAATGGCCTACTCCTGCTCCTATCTTCTATGTATGATCTATGTATGGTATATAAGTGCTGTGTAATGATTTATTGGGCAGTTCAGCCTGACCTCCGACTAGTAAAGACCTGTTGAATTTACTCTTGTGGTCTGTGTGCAGTGATTCTTATTAACAATAACTAGAACACACAGACTTAACAGTGGCGACGATGACGATCTTACCCTGCGGCAGAGATATATCCAAGGCAGTTTAACGGGCGTCGAGAAGAGGCATCCGCCCTCATCATCCTGCTGAGAAAAGACTCAGGTCTGAAGAGCAAGGAAGAATCCTGACACGAAGCCTTCCATCAGCAACAGGCAGTGATCATCCCTTCTATCACGGTGAAGATTGCGAGGATGCCTAAGCGTGGTAACATCAACGATTTCGATCCCGATGTTGAAGATTGGGCCACGTATGTAGAACGCATAGAGATTTATTGTAAGGCAAATAAAATATCAGATGAAGATAAAGCACTAACCTTACTAAACTCAATGGGTGCGAAGACATACGGGCTATTGAAGCATCTTCTATCACCAGCTAAACCGGCGGATCAGGCTTTCGCTAATATTGTTGCTATCCTGAGAAATCATTTGAACCCCACACCGCTGATGTTAGCGGAACGATTTAAATTTTATGCGAGAACGCAACTGAAAGAGGAAAGCAACGCGGAGTATTTAATTGAACTGCGTAAGCTAGCGAAATACTGTCAGTTTGGGGAAAGACTGACAGAGGCACTGAGAGACAAATTCGTGTGTGGATTGTCGAAAGAAGGAACACAAAAGCAGCTGCTTGAAGAGAATGATCTTACACTTGATAAGGCTGTCACTATTGCAGCATCGCACGAAGCCGCAGCGAGAGGCACTGCGGAAATGCAGCTGAAGGCAGCGGTACTCAGCGTAGATCAAATGGCTTTGGGTACAGCGAAATGTTATCGTTGTGGAAAGACAACACACGATCAGAACCAATGCTGGTTTAAAAATCAGGAATGTAGAAAATGTGGCAAGCTTGGTCACATAGTAAAAGTATGCCGGTCAGGAAAGAAGACCAGCAACAAAAAATCACCGCAGGAAAAGTGCAGAAAGGTACATAAGGTGGCTGAGAAGAGTTCGGATGAACAGAATTCGGATTCAGACTCCAACAGCAAGGAACTGGGTAGTCGGAGAATTCACAATGTGAGTAAGGAAGCTGACCTACAAACTATCTGGGTCACACTTCAGATAGCAGGAGTCCAAGTGAAGATGGAATTGGACACCGGATCGGCGTTGACGGTCATGAATAAGCAAGATTACAAAAGGTTATTCACACATATTCCCCTACGGGATACGGAGATAGTATTGCAGACATACACGGGGCAAAGAGTATACCCCATCGGAAAGATAAAAGTCAAGGTGGTACACAAGGGCAAAGAACACCAAGGAATGGACATATATGTACTACCTGAGGGAGGTCCACCACTTCTGGGACGGGAGTGGATCAGGAAAATAAATATGGACTGGCACTCCCTAAAAGCAATAACGGTAGATTCCGGAAAAAAAGATGTCAAACCTGAACGATTGTCCAGAATATTGGATGAGGCTAAGGAGGTGTTCCAACAGGGACTGGGAACACAGAGGAATTACGGCAAAAATCAAGATTGCAGAACATGCAAACCCAAAATTTTTCAAAGCCAGACCGGTACCTTATGCGATACGACCTGCTGTGGAAGCTGAGCTGGAAGGGCTAGAACGTTCAGGAGTACTGTCTAAGGTGGACTGGAGTGAGTGGGCCATGCCCATTGTTCCCGTCATGAAGCGTTCATCGAGTAACAAGCCAGGGGAACCGGGGAAGGTCCGCATCTGTGGAGACTTCAAGATCACGGTTAATCCGGTGCTTCACACGGTGCAATATCCGCTTCCGCGGATTGAGGATATCTTTGCTTCATTATCTGGCGGGAAACACTTCACCAAGATAGACCTGGCGCAAGCGTACTTACAGATGGAAGTTGAGGAAGAGTCGCGCCAGTATCTCACAATCAACACACACAGAGGCTTGTATCGATATAATAGACTGGTTTTTGGAGTGGCTTCGGCTCCAGCAATTTGGCAGAGGGCCATGGAGCAGGTGTTACAGGGAATTCCAAGCACTCAATGTTACTTGGACGATATCCTGATTACAGGAGATGACAATGAGGAACACCTTGCAAATTTGAAACTGGTGCTCACCAGATTGAAGGAATATGGACTTCGAGTTAATCGCCAGAAATGTGAGTTCTTTCAGAAACGGATCTCGTACTGTGGTCATGTCATTGACCAGGAGGGGCTGCACAAGTCACCTGACAAGATCGAAGCTGTTGTGAAGGCTCCCGCTCCGGAAAATGTATCCCAGTTGAGGTCGTTCCTAGGGTTGATTAACTATTACCATAAGTTTCTGCCAAATCTATCCACGGTGCTGCACCCGCTGAACGCTCTTTTGCAGAAAGAAGTACCATGGAAGTGGAGCGAGGACTGTAAGAAGGCCTTTCGCAAAAGCAAGGCATTGATCACCTCAGAGGAAGTGTTGGCTCACTTCAACCCAACGCTACTTATTCGTTTAGCTTGTGATGCTTCTCCTTATGGTATTGGAGCAGTACTCTCACACAAGTTGCCAAATGGCTTGGAAAGGCCAGTCGCATTTGCATCCAGATCATTGACCTCCGCTGAGCGCAACTATGCTCAGATAGATAGGGAGGCTCTCAGCCTTGTGTGGGGAGTAAAGAAGTTTAATCATTACTTGCAGGGCCAGAAGTTTACACTGCTGACAGACCACCAGCCGTTGGTATCCATTTTTAACCCTAAGAAGGGTGTTTCGGTGATGACAGCACAGAGGCTCCAGAGATGGTCCCTTTTCCTAGGGGCACATCAATATCAGATTGAATTCAAAGGTACAAAGCAGCATGGTAATGCTGATGGGCTGTCGCGCCTGCCACTACCTACTGAGGAGGAGGCACCGACGGCTGACCCGGTGGAGTTATTTCACTCGACCATCATCGAATGTTTACCTGTCACCAATGCAAATATTGAAAGGGAGACTAGGAATGACCCGACACTGTCCCGGGTCTACGAATTGACAGTAAAGGGATGGCCAGCCCATGGTGATTCACTGTTACCGGCATTCTCAGCAAGACGAGAACAGCTGTCCATCTGTCAGGGAACATTGATGTATGGAACAAGGGTGATTATCCCTCCTAAGTTAAGAGAGAGAGTTCTAAAAGAACTACATGAAGGTCATCTGGGGGGAGTCAAGATGAAAAGCCTTGCTAGGGCTTATGTGTGGTGGCCGGGTATCGACCAACAGATAGAGGATCTGACGAAAAGCTGCTCAGGGTGCCAAAAAGTCCAAAATGCACCTCCAATTGCACCGCTGCATCCATGGGAATGGCCTTCAACCCCATGGCAACGTGTACATATTGACTTTGCTGGTCCATTCATGGATTCCATGTTTTTAATTGCGGTGGACGCACATTCTAAATGGCCAGAAGTGATTAAAATGACTGCCACTACCTCGGAGAAGACGATCGCAGTGCTAAGAACGATATTTGCAAGAAATGGATTGCCAGAGCAAATATGTTCAGACAACGGACCACAGTTCGTGTCAGAGGAATTCCAGAAATTCCTGAAGAAGAATGGGGTGAAACATTATACCTCTGCCCCATATCATCCAGCTACGAATGGGCTGGCCGAGAGGTTTGTACAGACGTTCAAAAAGGCAATAAAGGCCATGAGCAAAGATCAGATTCCACTGCAACACAAGGTGGACAATTTCCTACTGGCATATCGAAACGCCACCCATGCAACAACAAACCAAAGTCCTGCCATGATGTTCTATAACAGGAGGTTGCGGTCCAGGTTGGACTTGTTAAAACCAAATGTGCGGAGGGAAGTCGAAAACAAACAGTTCCAGCATATCAATAACAAGCCCACTCGGAGTTTTGAAATAGGACAACCGGTGTTAGCCAGGGACTATAAAAACGAGAAATGGCAATCTGGAACAATTCGGGCCAGACAAGGACCCCTGATGTACACGGTAGATGTTGGTGAAAATGTAATGCGACGTCATGCTGACCAACTGGTGGGATCGAGAACAAGGGTCGAGCCCATGGTTACGACAGAGACAACCGTGGAGGAAGTTAGTGAACCTGAAGCATCTACCTCAGAAGTGAATATACCTGATGATGATGTCCTATCCATAGGGGATCAACTAGATGAGTCACCCCAGCAACGAGAACCAGAGACCCCTGAAAGGCGTTATCCGCCTCGGATCAGGAGGCCTCCTCAGAGACTGAATCTGTGAACTGTTTTTACATGAAGTTGTGTATATATGTTATTATGTTATGTTTAATGGGGAATATATACTGTTAAGCTAAAAAGGGAGGATTGTGGTGTATGTAACCGTTCCACCTTTAAGAGAACTATTTTAAGAGATGCACTACTTTATCTTGGCTGCTGTATACTATATACCGGTGTGGTCACCACCGGTATTACAAGTGCTGTGTAATGATTTATTGGGCAGTTCAGCCTGACCTCCGACTAGTAAAGACCTGTTGAATTTACTCTTGTGGTCTGTGTGCAGTGATTTTTATTAACAATAACTAGAACACACAGACTTAACAAGCCCCACCTGGAGAAGGAGGGCAGTAACAAGGTTATTTGCCAGCTACTGGTCAACCCCCAGAGAAGGGACACGTCAAAGGTCAAGCTGTTGACTTCCTGTCCAGCTAAGGAACAAAAGAGCAGAGGAAAAAATATGTCTAGTGGAGTTCTAATAAGTTTGCTGCGAGAGACACGAAGCAAGGCTTCTTTTTTTTTTAAAAACAGTCAACTAGGTCTAAAGGAAACCTTGGTCCAAAAAGTTAATTTAGTCTGATAACAGGGAAAGTATTTTGTTATTTTCTATACTATGAAATTTATGGAAGTAATTTAACAACTGTAAAATAAAACGGGTTTTCATTTGCAATCAGTCTCATCTCACTAAAGTGTTAATCAGTCTGCCTTTTGGAAGACAGGAGCATCGCATGTGGGGGCACATACAAGGTTACAGTATCCAGTTCATTTCACATGGGGCTTTATTGTTACGGCCCGAGGTCACACTAACATATGACTAAATATCGGGAAGTAACGGTAAATTCCTGATCATAAGGCATGTGGGATCCTCTGACAAGAGGGATACTGAATCTGAGAATATCTAGAGCAGACCCAAAATTTGTAAGGCCCCCTCCATGCTCTTGCCCCACCATGTTCTCCTGCAGTTATATATCACCTCCCAAATGCTCTGTTTCTCTAAATCTAGCTTTCTGTGCATTTCCTCTCTTTCACGCATTGATAGCAGAGCCTTCAGCCATCTGAACAATACTCCCTGGAACTCCCTACTTAAATCTCTCTGCCTCGCCACCTTTAAAAGTCCAATCTCTTTGAGCAAGCTTTGGGACACTCCTCCTAATCGCTACCTTCCAGCTCAGCATCTGTTTTCCTTACACCTATTTGTGAATTAACTTGGGGATAATTTCTTATATTAAAGACACTTTATAAATGCCCCCAGTGGCTCCATGTCAGTAAATGATGCCTGGTGAGACAGTTCTTATCTGCACCAACCCTCCACCGGTTCCAACTGAGAAACAGAGTGCAGAATGTCCCAACAGGGAGCCTCTGCTCCTTGTCGCTTCCTCTTGGGTCTCTGGCCTTGTAGAGATTGGCAAAAGCTCCACTCCCATAAGGCTATACAGGAAATGTCAGTGCAAGGCTTCCGAGGGATTGTTTGACCCACCCTACAACAATATAAAATGAGGAACAAAAGGAAATGTGATTAAATTATTTTGACTTTTAGAAAGGCTGAACAATAATTCAACCCACAGATGACAGATAAGACCGAATGACACAATCAAGCTATTTATGAGGCAACGTCCCAAGATACCAGTATCGTGTTGATGCAGTAATTTCAGTATTTTAAGATAATTGAGTTTTTTTCCTGTCCATGCATGCCAAAGTAGTTGTCAAAATTCCTCAGTATTACAATAATTTGTTAACCTAGAAGAGTAGAACTTTCGATTGGCGAAGCTCACCTACAAACACTTAACACGCTTGTGCTACATTCATACGTGCCATTTTTATGTAGGCTTCATTGCAGGGCTGCACTACTGAAGGAATTTTTAAGACGGATTGCAATTTACTTTAATGTTATAAATTTGTTATGGTGCTTGCAAAACCTATCCATGTTTGTAGAGCAATTCTGTTCTTAAAGATGAAACTGACAACTCTCCACTGGCTGGAGTCATACCTAGCACAAAGGAACATGGTTGTGGTTGTTGGAGGTCAATCATCTCAGTCCCAGGACATCGCTGCAGGAGTGGCAAGTAACATTCACACCACAGAAGTGCCAGGCAATGACTATCTCCAACAAATGAGAGTCTAACCACTGCCCCTCGACATTCAACAGCATTACCATCGCCGAATCCCCCACCATCAACATCCTGGGGGTCACCATTGACTAGAAACTTAACTGGACCAGCCACATAAATACTGTGGCTACAAGAGCAGGTCACAGGCTGGGTATTCTGTGGCAAGTATCGCACCTCCTGACTTCCCAAAGCCTTTCCACCATCTACAAGGCACAAGTAAGGAGTGTGATGGAGTACTCTCCACTTGCCTGGATGAGTCCAGGTCCAACAACATTCAAGAAGCTCGACACCATCCAGGACAAGGCAGCCCACTTGATTGGTACCCCATCCACCACCTTAACCATTCACTCCCTCCATCACCGGTGCACTGTGGCTGCCGTGTGTACCATCTACAAGATGCACTGTAGCAACTCACCAAGGCTTCTTCAGCAGCACCTCGCAAACGCGTGACCTCTACCACCTAGAAGTACAAGGGCAGTTGGCGCATGGGAACATTATCACCTGCAAGTTCCCCTCCAAGTTACACACCATCCTGACTTGGAAATAAATCGCCGTTCCTTCATCGTCGCTGGGTCAAAATCCTGGAACTCCAGCACTGTGGGAGTACCTTCACCTCACGGACTGCAGCGGTTCAAGAAGGCGACTCACCACCACCTTCTCAGGGGCAATTACAGGTGGACAATAAATGCTGGCCTTGCCAGCGACGCCCATATCCCAGGAATGAATAAAATCGTTATTTTTTTCTTTTGATGTGGTCCTGGCAGCAGATGCCTCCATGACTCCTACTGGAGCCATTCTGGGATCTACTGAAAGTAACTACAATCATAGGATCAGAGGGGGAATGCCAGTTTTCTCCTCATCCATCTACCTGCCACAAGCTAAACAAAATGCATTATAATGGAATCTGGTAAATTTAGGCAATCAGTCTGCTTCCTATTTAGTATTTTACTACTAACCTACTAATCTAGTGGGAGAGGCATAGCCTTGTGGTAATATTGTCCATCTGTTTGATGGTAGTTTAATACTGTCAGTATCTCAGAAAAGATTAGTTAACATTTCAGGTGTAGATCCCTCATTAGAGCTCAAAGCTCGGACAGAAGTATATACTCAAAACATTAACTTGTCTTTTCTCTTTTCATTTTTGACAGACCTGCTGCGTATTCCCAGCAATTTCTGATTTTATTTCCATAGGATTAGCTTGTTACAGGCTGTACATTGTACACTTTCTGAAAGCATTTCACCTCAGCGGATAGTAACCTGTCATTGTCCATTCAACATGCAACAAGTAGAGCTCTTGTCAAAACACAATAAAGCACTGACAGCAACAATAAGTCCCACCAAGTGAAATAACAGTGATAACATACAGCCGCTAGCAGACTAACAGCTGATCCTACTCAGACCAGACTTTAGTATCTTCCATCATACACAGTACTATTCATATTTGTGGAGAAAGACTCTATATTGGTCCTGCCTCACAATTCTATAGTTATAATAAATAGTCGAAATGGGAAAGTTACTTATAAAATGGATAAAACTATCATGCTTTGTTCCCAAGTTAGCACGGCCAGCGCAAAGCCACGGTTGGTGGGAAGGCAGTTAAGTGCAAGGGTGATGCACCCAATTCACATCCCTCCCAGATTTTTGGTTATTAGTTTTAATGACTGGAATATTGGAGGCTATGACTCAGGTGTGCTGGCATTCCATTGAGCAAGGTTCCATGCCAGGAGTGCTAGCTTGTAAAATTATCCCATAAGCAGCTTCTGAGTTTCTGATAAGGTCTATAACAATTATTATTACTTTCCTATGATGAATGCGTGCACTTCTAGACACTTTGGGTAGAATTTGGATCTCGTGTCTGTTTTATGGGCATAAGAAGGGCACAACAGTGTCAATTTCAGGAACCAACATCCGGTGCAAAATGGACACCTGAAAGACGTCTGACCTGATATTGGGGCTAGTCATTGTTCAAGTGTCCCTGGCAACCACCTTCTGTATTTACAAGAGGAGCCTACTGCCTGTTTTAGCCCCCATTGACGAAATTGGAGTGCGATGAGAGGGGCAGGAACCGGGCCTGCTCTGCTGGGTATTCTTCAGCACCTGCTGCGGCCTAAGGGGTGTTTTTTTTTTACCCATCCCCTTTCACATAGAAAATTATAGGGCAGCATATGCTCCTCGTCGGTAGCATGAACTCTAGAAAGTCATCTCATTAACTACAGAGAGAATATAACTTTGCCCGGGGCGGAGTACAAAGATGAACTATAGAGATGATTCAGAGTATCAGCAATTTAAGTTATGAGGAAAGGTTAAGGAATTAGGGTTTGTTCTCTTTGCAAAAGAGTTTAAGGTAACCGAATTAGTGCTTTTAAGATTATGAAAGATTTTAACTGAATATTTCACCAAGGTGAGGGGTTCAATTACAAGGAACATTAGTTAGGAGCAAGAAGGGAAGTCAGCTGGAACTTTTGAAAGAAACAATTTGCATTTATGTAGCAACTTGTCACATCTCAGAAACGTTCCATAGCTCTTCATGTACAAGGAATTACATGGTGCCGATACTGTTACATGAGAAAATGTAAAATGTGACTAAAACAGTAATAGTTGTAAAATAAGTTACCTGGGAAAGCTATTGAATGGGACACTAGAGCCTCGCTATTAACCCCCACCCAAAACTGTCCCCACGATAGGCACGAGAGGGTTGGGAGCGGGTTGAAAAGTGAAATACGCGTATCATGACCAACCTGCCACGTACGAGCCCATCGTCTTTTTTACGGCAGCAGATATTGGGGCGTCCGAGTCTCCTGCCATGGAGAGGCAGGACACTTAATTAACATATTTAAATCAGGCTCCTATAGTGCAATTGGGAGCCCAATTTAAAATTTACTGTTGCTGCATGGATTTGCCAGTGGTTGGGAAACTCGGCAGTGAAACAGAGGCGGGAGCTGCCATCGCCACAAAGTAAGTGCCTCTTTCAGCACTTCTTGTGGGCCAGGAGAGGCAGGAGTGCTCCCCGCAGACCCCTCAAGGAAGCCTTCGGCCTCCTCCCAGCCCCGATCTCCAACCTACCCCCAGCTCTCTCGATCGCGGGTCTCTCCAACCTCCCGATCATGGGCCTGCCCCACCTTCCTTGCCCCATTTTCCAATCATCCTCTACTGCTATGCTGCCTGATTTGTGGCAGTATAACTGTGGAAATTCTAGCCCAGAATTTAAATTTTAGGGAAAACAATCGATTGCAAAATATTCTGTTTAGAAATTTTGAGTGAGAATGTGGGGTTGATAACACAGTCCTAGTGCCACAGTACTTCAGGTGCTGGATGAGCCTGTGGCATTCCAAAGTGACAGTGCCCCATAATGTAGTCATTTACTTAACATATTCAGAGGTGCTCCCAGCATGGAGCACATAACATCCTGAGACAGTGCCAGGGTCAAAGGCTAGTGGCCACCACCAGCTGTTAACAGGTAATTGTCTGCTCTTTAAAGTACTGCCAGAATTTCTTTTTTTTTGATGTCTTCCACAGAAATTGCCCAATGTGCTGATCAAGTATTTAAGGCCATAGAACAGGAAGGGAGGCCCTATGTGGAGCAGTGGATCACCCAGCAATGCAAACCATTTTCGCTCCCCCTTTTTGAAACACCCATTTTAAACAGGAGCATGTGGGATGCTGCTTAGGTGTCCCAGATGTATTATGGTGGTTTGTCGCTAATTTAAATAAAATGGGGGCCTTGCCCCCAATTTAAATAAAATTGGGGTTTTAATGAGTCTTGTGCAGTCAGTGTACAGGTTTGAAACCACACTGCAATAGTTCAGTATCACTGAGTACATTATCTGCCCCTATTCGTCCACTGTGATGTCAATGTGTCAAAAGTAAAATGATCAAAAGCAGTGTAGGGCTAATTTGCACACATATTACAGATAGAGAAATAGCCTCTCATATTTTATCTTATGTATCTTACAAAGCTCCAGATTTTTATTATGTATATAGTTTGTTCTCAAATGAGGTGCTTGTAGATATTAATATGCCATTATTCACAATACAGTAAATACTGCTAGAAGTGCGGCGCGCCACACTACCCTAAACTTAGAGCATGATGTCACCTCAGACCAATCACACAAGACAGAAACAGGGCCATGCAACTGAACAACTTCGTGTCATTGAGCTTGCCATTACCCAATCACAACAGAGTTGTGTCATGTAACCAGATGGTATTATGACCTAACATCACTGTCAACAGACTTCACCAGTAAACCTCAGGCTCCAGCTTCCAGCTCAGAAACAAGGAAGCAGCAGACAAAAAGAAAACGACAAGAGGTTTTTTAGAAGGTACATTTCGAAAACCAGAAAGTCATTTGATGTCAGTCGTTTGTTTTTTGACTTTTCAGCTTGTATTTCTGTATGCGATAAAAGGTTTAAGCAGTCCTGAATTAAAATTAATTTCTACAATATCATGAGCATTAATAATTATTTTTTTAAATTTCCTTCCTGAAGGTAGACTTTTCTGAACATTAACAGGGACTATTTGTGTCCTTTTATCCAACACACAAAAACAGACTTGTGGCAGAGTCCAAAACTAGGGCCAATAAATATAAGATAGTCAGTAATAAATCCAATGAAGAATTCTGGAGAAACTTCTTTACTCTTGAGAGTGGTAAGAATGTGAAACTCGCTACCACATGGAGTAGATGAGGCAATTAGCATAGATGCCTTTAAGGTGAAACATGAGGGAGAAAGGAATAGAAGGATACGCTGATAGAGTGAGCTGAAGTAAGGCGGGAGGAGGCTTGTGTGGAACATATACACCGGCATAGACTTGTTGGGCTGAATGGCCTGTTTCTGTGCTGTAAAATTCTATGGCCTAGAAATTTGTCTCGGGCGGTGGCGCAGGACAGGTGGTATCGGATTGGCTACCCATTCTACGCAGCGCCTGATATTCAGTTCCTTGCAGTGGCACTGCATATAACGGGCGGCCGATCCGAGAACGCCCGATATACGCAGCGCCTGATATTCAGTTCTTTGCAGTGGTGCTGCGTATAACGGGCGGCCGATCCGAGAACGCCCATTCTACGCAGCGCCTGATATTCAGTTCCTTGCAGTGGCGCTGCGTATAACGGGCGGCCGATCCGAGAACGCTCGATATATGCAGCGCCTGATATTCAGTTCCTTGCAGTGGCGCTGCGTATAACGGGCGGCCAATCCGAGAACGCCCATTATACGCCATTGCCCAGGACGAATTTCTATGCCTATGTAATGTATCCATACACGGGAAATGAGACAATCTATCATTAGGAACTTTATGATTTTTTATGGAGCGCATATCGGGTATTTGGGCAGAGTTTGCAGTCCTTGTAGGGTTTTCCATCCATGAAAATTAATGCAAAGAAAATCCTGCAAGTTCATAAAGTTTACCGTTATAATTTCTCTCCAATTTACAGGTTTAGAGCATAACTTCATAACTAATACGTGAAGGCCAGTTTGCAGCAAAACAATGTGTTAATTTTTTTTTAAAATACATATTTAATTTTTCAAATGAGACTCCACACTTGTAAAATAAAAAATTTCAGTGCAGAGGTTGTTTGGCAGTAATCATGCTGTTAAAATTCATTTACACTTGAATGCACCAGCCCAAACTTTTTCTGCCGTGTTTAGTGGTTATCTAATGGTAAGTACAGCAACTTCACACCCTTACATTGATTTCAATGCCGAGTCTATCGGCAAGGTACTGTCATAGGAGGAGCAAGTTAACTTGAACCGCAGCTTCCGGATTTCTGCGTTTAACTGTGCGTGTACGTACTCTGGAATTTGCTGTCCGATTTCCATAATAACGATGAGTGCTGTTAGCCTCACCGTTATTCTCAACACAAAATCCGGGCCAACCTATTAAAAAAAATGTTAGTGTGGTGTAGGCAGAATATTATATGACCTTCACTAATCCCTCTCACTTCGCTCCATTATTGGTGGCAGAGTCTTCAGCTGTCTCAGCGACGGGTCAATCAATACTAGTGTAATGTTATATCCAGTCAAGTACAGAGTGTTCCCTGACTGTTCCCTCTGACCTGGAATGGTTTGTATTATTGACAGCTGCATGTAGTCTAGTTGAAACAGCTGATCGATAAACAGCACAGCACCAATAATCCACAGGCCAGTGATCCTAATGTGATTTCACCGGTCAGGAACCTCTGCCATTGACACCAGTGGACTTTGAGTCATGGGGAGGTTCCCTAACTGGACTGCCATTGGCAGTCGCCCGTATCACTAAGGGTGCATCTGGGGCGTCCAACATCACAGCAAGGTAGGAAAGTTGGTGGAGGGCTGGGCTAAGGGGGAGTGCCGAGACCCCCTGTACCAGGAGAAACCTGTAGGTGCCACTTTGATGTGGTGCCACTTTAAAATGTTTTACATAATTTTGTGGCCAAGACTCTGGAGATCCAGGCCTCAACTCCAGCCTGGACTATCAGATGTTCTCCACATCCAGTGGTAGCCCAAGAGATGCACCTGGTCTGACTTGGCATACATCCAGCAACTATTCGCTAGGTCCTTGGGGCACTGGAACTCCCGATGTTATTATGTTCCCTTTACTTCTTAAGACGATGGCCTTGTGAGGGGTAGGCGGAGGCAGGAATATGCCAGAACACCAGCAGATTTTCAGGACCCACGGGGGAATAAGCATTGAATAAGTACTAATAGATAGTTTGCCGATCGAGGGGGCTGTGGAAAATCCGCAGCTCCCCCGCAGAGCTGAATCAGAAACGAAGCATTAAAGGTGGGAAGAGGCAACCCCGGGGGTTGGAGGGTGGGTACAGAGGGACCGGCAGCGAGTGGGAAGATTTTTGTGGGGCTAAGAATGGCATTAATGCTCGTAGCCCAACAATTTCTTTTGGCAAAGCCATTTGTATTTATTTTCTAGGTGGCCTGCAGCTGTCTGATTAATGGCTGCTAGTTTCACCGTTCAATGTTCAATTCCACTGGGCGGAGTGGTTGACCAAAATTGCATAGGGGTCCTAAATATGCCGTTGGACCCCAATTTACATTTTGTAAGTAGACTACCGCCTGTTTCGGGAAAGAGCGCAGGAGTCGGTGGAAAGGGGGCAGTGATGGCTGTGATGCAATATTCGGCCCAAAAACGTGGATGAAAATCACTCCCCACATTTTGAATTCTAGGGTTGAAATTGGTCGTAGGCAGTAGTGCAAAACGGGCGATAGCAAATCCGCAACCAATTTTCCTTTCCATTAAAGTCAATGAAAAAGAAAATAAACATGATGTAAAATGGGCTCCCGATTTGCTATTACATGTTTTGCACTGCTGGCCAAGACAACGTTCACGTCCTTGACTTCTTTTCTAGTATGCGACTAACAAATGCTACAGGCCCGAATCTTTGGAACTCCTTTCCTAAACCCCATTGCCTCTTTCTCTCCGGCTGCATTTAAAAGCTTCCCCATAGTCTATCTTCCTCTCTAAACCGCCTTGGAATGTTTTTCTAAATTAAAATAGCTAGCAAGTCCAAAGTCTCCACTTTATGATATGGATTTAATTCATTGAATCAATAGGAACTCCACAAGACAACACAACAAAAACTGGGGCCTGTCCTTTGAAGGTTACTGAAAGCATTAGATTTCCCAGTCCATTTGGCATTGAGCCAGTGAGGTAATTTTGAAGCCCCAGAGCAGATGATTAGCAAATACTGCATTGATAGGCTGGTCTTTAAACACTTAGGGGTAAAAATTGGGTAGTGCCCCCTTAGCGCAAGTGGGGCGTTGTGCACGGTGATGACATCATCACCAGTGGCGCAGCGTCATTCAGCGCTAACGGTTAGCGCCGCCGCTAAATTTGCGCTGAATTTCGCGGGAGGCGTTAGCAGCGCCGCACCCAGGCGTTAGTTGATTTGTGCCCCATTAGCGCTAACAGGGAGGTGCAAATCAACCGAATTTAGCCCCCTTACTTTAATGTAAATCGACAATTTAAAATTTTAGCAAAGTACTGAATTTAAAATGAACTACAAGAGGGCTGTTATTTCATGACATTTCTTGAATTTATTCATCAGCTTATAATCAACAAGCAATTTTTTTTGAGCTAAGTTGGAACCAATAATACTTCTATTTAGAGCACAAATCATGCTTCATCATAATTAAATTGTACAACGGTAAATGGATGTACACCCAATATTTTACCCCTAAAATGTTGCACTATTCATAATATGGAAAGTTATAAGAAACAGTAACTTGTATTGGGCACTTAAAATACGTTAAGAAAGGATGAATTGCATTTATATAGAACCTCACTGCAACTCTCAAAAATGTTTCAAATGTTTGATGTACAATGAAGTGCAGTTACTGTTGGTGAATGTGGCAGCCATTTTGCACAGGGCAATGTTCAATAAAGAGCAATAAGATAAATGACCAGTTTATCTTGTAGCATTGGTTGAAGGAAAAGTGTTGGCCAGGCGGCCAAGAGAACGCCCTACTCGCCTTCAAATAGTGCCATGGGTCCTCATTGTTCATTTGAACCATCAGAACAGGTAGATAAGGCCTTGTTTTAGCGTTTTATCTGAAAACATGCCAGCGGTTAAATTGGTTAGTCCCCGAAAATGGGCTCAGGGATCACGATGCACGATTAACCCGTGCCCATTGAGTGGAATGCAGGCAGCACACCTGCTCATTATAATGATTTCTGCATGCAGCCAGCGCCTCCCGTGCTGTTCAATGGCTGCACACATCAGCAGGGGGCCCTTAAAGTTAGCCTGCACCTCTTAAAGGGGTGGTGCAATGTGGCTGGAGCAGGTGCTGGGATTCATTCTGCAAGTGAATCTGACCTGGGAAAGAGTGAAGAATGGCTGACCATGGGAGAGAGCAGGTGTCCAGGTTCTTTGAATGCTACACTGGAGGTCTTGGTGGAGGAAGTGGAAAGGAGGAGAGATGTCCTGTATCCTCAGGGGAGCAGGAGGCCCTCCAGACACACGCTGAGAAGGCAGTGGGTACAGATAGCCGCGGAGGTCAATGCAGGAGTATAGCCCCAAGGACCTGGATGCAGTGCCGGAAAAAGTTTAATAATCTCTCACAAGTAGTCAAGGTCAGTGAATGCATCTTCAAATGCTATATCCTACCAACTGCACTACTAGCCTCAGCCACTGCTCAATTCACCACCCCCACCCCTTCACTCACTTACCAACAATCTCTATCCACCAGGACTCATACGTAACATGCATATGCTTCACCTCACCCTCACACACTTAGTACTGTTGTAAGCCTCACACCCACATCTCACAGCGTGCATACACTGGCAGCTATTCAACCATGATAGCCACATCACCCAAACAGATTGCATGAAACTCACTGACAATTCCTCTCGCAGGAGAAGGTGGCGCACAACCAGAGGCAGCAGGAACTAACCGGAGGGGGATGGGTGCGCCTGCATGTTCTAACCCCCATGGAGGAGACGGTGCTGGCCATTATGGGAAGGGCCATTGCTGAGGCAATGGCCACCAACGGGGTTGAAGCCATTGAAGATGAGGGTATCCACATACCTAATCTTCCTTCTCTCATCCCACTTCACCCTCAATCCCTTAGTCTCTTCTGACTGAGAACCTGCTGATGGTGTAAGCATGCACTGTTTACTTTCTCCTCTCCCCTCACCACAATCCGACCCTTGTTCCTTTTTTCTTTCAGATACCCAAGAACTAGAACCTTCCCAGGCAGTGGAGGAAGAAGACGACAGTGAAGATGAAGACACACCGTCACTCAATTTCACAGTTGCAGCCACCAGCTCAGATACTGACACTACGTGTAATTTAGAGGATCAGATAGAGGCGGGATCTGTACATGGTGAGACACCGGGCACAAGTGTGCTGCAGCCAGGGCTGGGGGAAAGAATAGCACAGGTGCCAGCTCACCAGAGGGCGAGGTCGCACATTAGCTGCTGCAGAGGGCTCAGATGGGCCAGGCTACAGTAGAAGAATGATGGGTGTACACACCCAAATGCTTGGTGCACTGGAAAGCCTACGTTCAATGTCAAGGAGCATGGAGGAGTCTGGCACCAACTTGGCACAGGGCTTTGCGCAGAACTTGGAGCCCATCCTTTCCAACATGGAATGGGTGGCCAGCTCCATCAACACACCTGTGGAGCCAACCATGATGCAGCATCTGATGGCCAATGTCTCAGCTTCCACTGCAGCACAAGCAGCATCCACCCAACATCTGAGTGCTGCAGTGGAAGCTCAGACAGCTGTCATCATGGCTCTGAATACCAGTGTGCAAAGGGGCTTCCAGGGTGTCACAGCACTCCAACAATCTGTTCTCCAACTGATCTGCTCCCTAAAGACCCCTGTGGATATGGCCTTCTGCTAAGAGCTATTCTCCCCCTCCTCCCTCTTCTAGCAGCATGTGTACATTCTCCCAGTCATGCTTAATGCCAAGAGGAAGCCCTACTAGGCCACCCATGCCTAGAAGCAACTGGTTTGTGCACAAGTCTTTAACTTACCAAAAAAGTACTTCAGCACCAGCCAGGTCACTCCTTGTAGACTATTGAAACTTTAACCAATTATAGAAAGCACCAAAATGCATAGAATTGCAGCAACAGCCAGAAGAAATAACCCAGCAACTAACATGCAAGTAGTTGATGATCCCTTTAAATAACGCTGGTGGTGGCGGGGGTGTTGCGTGTCCTTCATGCCGTTGAATGCCTGTTCAGCTGTGAGATGTTAAGTGTGTAGGCTGGAGCGTGGAGCTCCAAAATGGCAGCGCTGGTGTCAAATCAGCATTGCACGCTGGTGGACTTTAGGTGCGCGAACGCTAACCACTTTACTAATATGGTGCCTGGCATCAGATGTGCGCGCGCGTGCCGTAGACACCATTTTGGAACCTTATGGGGTCTCGCCAATTTTGCCCCCTGAATAGTAAAATAGATCATTGAAGTGTCAGCCTAGATTATGTGCCCAATTTTATTGAAAATCCATGACAAAGGGCTAAGAGACATCACCAAGGTTAAGTTTTAAAAGCTTAAAGATTGTAAGAGGATGGTGATGAATTCCACAGTATTCAGTTTTAAATTCCTAGAAAAGCGGGAGTTGGAGCAGAAAACTATTTGATGGCTCTTTATTTCAACACAGTGAGCTATAAGGAGTAAGAGCATGGAGAATGGCATATTTGGAGCTTAGAAGGAACAAGAGAGGAAAGTTTAGAGAAGCATTTACTGGTGTATATCTATCTAATATATAAAGTCGATCTGTCTGTCTATCTGTCTGTCTGTCCTTCTGTCCTCGGGTGTGCGTCTGTCCGGCTATTCGCTCGAAAGTTATAGAGCCTACCTACGCGCGCGCGTTACCTCCGAAGAAAACTTACGGTTCCGGGACGGTCGTAAGCGTATTTACTTTTCGGTCGGACGAAAATTGTTCGCGCCTTATGCAAAAAACCTTCAAAATTAAACTCATTATCTGCTACTTAGCATTGATTGACTGACGTCAAGGTTCGACCAATCCTGTGCCGTCATGATTGACCAATCCTACAGTACGGTCCCCTGATGGTTGGCCAATCGGTGTGTGTGTGGGGGCAGGACTAATCGTTTTCATCTCAGGGATCTGGCAGCCATTGTTTCACTGCCATTACTTCAGCTTCCAGCTCAAACTACTCTGCTCATCCAGCTTTGAAAAAGTTAGTATCTCTTTTAAAAATAACATAAGATTTACCAAAAACGTTTTATAAGTACTTTCACTTTCATCTTTCAAGGTATTAAAAAGGTAGAAATGTTGCCCGGCAGCAGATTGAGAGAGGGACACAGACAGGGCCCAAAAGCCTGGGACTCGATTTAAAATGTTGCCCGGTAGCAGATTCACAGAGGGACACAGAGAGGCCCCAAAGCCTGGCACTCGATTTAAACCGCCCGGCCCAAAACAGCCCTGGCAAAGCCGGGCTCCCCCAGCTAGTTGATAAAATAAAGAGGTTGATACAGAAGAAACTACATTTTTGAAAAATGTTTTGAGACCTTGCTGTGTGCAAAATGATTGCTAAATTTAGCCACATTAGAGTAACTACACATTGTAATTCATTGTATGTGAACATAGGAACAAGAGTAGGCCATTTAGCCCCTCAAGCCTGTTCCGCCAGTCAGTGAGATCATGGCTGATCTGCAAACTAACTCCATATACCCGTCTTTGCCCCATATCCCTTAATGCCTTTGGTTAACACAAATCTATCAATCTCAGGTTTAAAATTAACATTTGCCATAGTTTTGCCCATTCACTTAATCTATCGATATCCCTTTGTAATTATTGCATCTTGACCGAACAGTAATGAATAGAGGAGACGGAATGTACCTTTTACTATTTACTGAGTAAATGGGTGGACATTACAGCACATTGTTTTTCACTTTCAGTTTCGGGTTCTGCCATGCAGACAAAGTAAAACCGAGCCCCCCAGCACCCACTTCAGGTAACACCCGGGAACTGGGACAAACTTAATTGAAGCAAAACTCAAAACACAACACTCTTTTCCCCCAGATAAAACCCCTTAGTCCTCCAGGCGTCTGGGACGGAATCTAACCCGACTTGAGCGCCGCTGGACAGGCATAGTCGGGGTGCCACTGCTAGCCACAGGAAAACCTTCCTCCATAGCTAATGACTCCGTGACACCTTCTGTCGATGTGGCTTCCGTCGTTGTTGCAGGAAGCAGGCCGTCACTGCCTGGCAGAGGTGGCGGAGACAATGGCCTAGCCTGTGATGTCTCTGTTACTCTCACCGGAGTACGACCCCATAGCTGTTCTACGTGGCGTCTGTGTAGCTGGCCATTAGGTGTACGGACGCTGTACGACAGGGGACCTGTGGCCTGCTCCACCACGGCAGGCATCCATTTGTCTCCTCCTGCATAGCAACGGGCAAACACAGTCTCTGACGGCTCGAACTGCCTGGCGGTGCCCTGGTGCTTCTTAGCCAGCTCTTCTTGCTTTGTGTGCATCTCATCCCTGTAGTCCGGGTGTAGCCGGTCCAGTGCAGTCGCCAGCCGGCGACCCATTAGCATCTCGGCAGGACTCTTCCCCGTTGCTGAGTTTGGTGTGGTATGCTGTGATAACAGGAACCTGGCCAATCTGGTTTGCCAGTCCCCCACCGATATCCTCACCAGTGCCTCTTTTGTGGTTTGCACCATCCTCTCTGCCTGCCTGTTAGAGGAGGGGTGATAGGGCGCTGTGGTCACGTGGCGGATCCAATTTCTGCCTGCAAAAGCCTTGAACTCCGCTGACGTGAAGGCTGTTCCATTGTCCGAAACCAGCATGTCGGGGACCCCATATGTGGCAAACAGCAAACGCAAAGCGTTGATCACTGCACTGGATGTCATGGAGCTCATGATAGCCACCTCCAGCCATTTCGAATGAGAATCCACCACTATCAAAAAGATCTTCCCCTGAAATGGCCCTGCAAAGTCAATGTGGAGTCTTGACCATTTACAAGTGGTCCACTCCCAGGGGTGAAGGGGAGCCTTGGATGGGCTATGGCGAGTCAGCTGACATACCTCACAGCTCTTTACCACCTCCTCCACGTCTCGGTCCAACCCCAGCCACCAGACGTAGCTTCTCGCCAACGCCTTCATGTGCACAATCCCAGGGTGTGAGTCATGCAGCATTTTCAGCACCTCCTCTCTTGCAGCGGCAGGAACCACCACACGGCTTCCCCAGAGCACGCAGTTCTTGTGTGCAGGCATTTCATGGCGCCTCTGAACGAAGGGCTTGAAATGCTCCTCCTGGACCTCGGAGGGCCAGCCATGCAGCAGTCAGCGTAGCACCCGTGATAAGACTGGATCTTTCTGTGTGAGGCTGTCAATCCGCTGGGCATGGAGTGGGGCCTCCGGAACCTCCTCCAGTAGCAGCACCTCCAGGGGTGGTGGCGTCTCAGCCATCAGCCGGTTCAAAGGCAAGCGACTCAGAGCATCAGCATTAGCCAGCATCTTCCCAGGCCTGTAGCAAAGTTCATAACTGTAGGCCCCCAACATCAGACTCCACCGAAGCATACGCGGTGCTTTGATCTGGGGCATGGGCTTGGAGTGATGCAGGAGCCCCAAGAGTGGCTTGTGGTCTGTGTAGATGACGAACTGTCTCCCTAACAGGTACTGGCTGAACTTCTTTACCCCAAATATGATGGCTAGGGCCTCCTTGTCAATCTGGGCGTAATTATGTTCTGTTGTTGAGAGTGTTCTTGAGGCAAAACTGATAGGCGCTTCCCGGCCATCTGGCTCTATGTGACCCAACAGAGCTCCCAGCCCGTATGGTGAGGCATCACACACCAACACCAATGGCTTGTTTTCATCATAGTGTGCCAGAACCTTATCTGCTTGTAGCAGTTCCTTTGCCTGTCTGTAGGCTGTTTCATGAGCTGAGGTCCAGTTCCACGCTGTTGCTTGGTCTAACAGCCTGTGCAGTGGCTCTAAGATTGTGGCTTTGCCCTTGAGAAAACTGTAGAAGTTTAACAGTCCGAGGAATGCCTGCAGTTCGGTCTTGTTCTTGGGGGTGGGAGTGCTCCTGATAGCCTCCACCTTCTCCGTAGTCGGATGCACACCGTCTTTGTCCACTCGGAATCCCAAGAACTCCACCACATTGGCAGCGAACACACATTTCTCCTTCTGAAGGCGTAGTCCTACTTCAGCCAGCCGGCGTAGTACTTCCTGCAGCCGCTCATCATGGGCTTCCTGTGTCTTGCCTGTAATCAGTATGTCATCTAAGTAAGGCTGAACTCCCGGAACACCAGCCAACAGGGTGTCCATGAACCTCTGAAAGATTGCCACAGCCATAGACACCCCAAACTGCAGCCTTGTGGCTCAGAAAAGTCCTCTGTGGGTGTTGATTGTCAACAGCTCGGCTGACTCTTCATCCAGGACCAGTTGCTGGTATGCTTGCTTGAGATCCAGCTTGGTGAACAGAGTGCCTCCAGCCAGTGTTGAAAACAGCTCTGTAACTGTTGGTAAGGGATACACATCTGGTAACACAGTATTAACCGTACATCTGTAATCTCCACAGATTCGCAGGCCCCCATCCTTCTTTACAATGGGCACGATAGGGGTGACCCAATGGGAGTTCTTCACTGGCAAGAGAACCCCTTGTCCAGCTTATCCAGGGCCTCATCCACCTTCTTGCGCATCGCAAAAGGAACTGGTCGCGCCTTGAAGAACTTAGGCGCTACCCCTGGGTCCACTTCGATTGAGACTGGCGGTCCCCGACAGGCCCCGAACTCACCAAAAACCTCTTCATAGTTCTCCAACATTAGGCATTATGGGCTGTCGCTGTACCGTGTGTACTCCTGTCACTTCAATACCGAGGGGCTCAAACCAATCTCTGCCCAGCAGGCTTGTGCCCTGCCCCGCCACCACATAAAGTGGAAGTGTGTCCTTGACTGCCTGATACTTAACTTCCACATGAATCATACCCAGCACCTGGAGTTGAGCTTGGGACCACTGCTGTAGCACGCCACTGACCTGAGCCATCGCCGGGGGTTTACTTGGCCACAGCCTATTGTGAGTCTCTTCACTTATCAACGAACACGCTGAGCCTGAATCCACCTCCATGCAGAGTGGTGCCCCATTCATGATCACATTTGCCGTGTATCCCCACCATCTGTGGGGTAGCTGCTCAGCTTCCGTGGTATACACTGTGTACTCATCGTTGTCCTCCAGTGTCAGGGTGTGTCAGCGATGCTTGTGTTGGCTCTGCTGCAGCAGCCTGAGCTTTCTTCATGCAGACATGAGCTATGTGTCCTCTTTTCTTACAGAAATGACATACTGCTGACACAAATTTGCATGTAGTGGAACCATGGAGAGCCCCACAGCGGAAACATTTTCTTCCTGTCTCTTTAGTTGCCTCCATGTCTCTCGCAGCAGCAGCTGCGTGTGTGGTCTTGTGCACCTCCTCGGCGGCCTGAGATGGTGCTGCCTCTGTATGGAGCATACGTGTGTTCATCGATGCAGCCTCTGCTGCTAAAGCCTTCTCCTTGGCCAGTCTGAACGTCAGGGCCTTCTCCGCTAACAGCTGTCTCTGCAATGCCGAGTCCAGCACTCCACACACAATCCGATCACGGAGCATATTGTCTAACTGGTCACCAAAATTACAATGTAATGAGCGTTTCCTCAACTCAGCAATGTAACTTGAAATAGATTGTCCAGGCTGTTGTTTACAATTGTGAAAATGGAAACGCTGCACAATCTGAGGGTTTTGGGTTAAAATGTTTCTGCAGCTTCTCAATCAAATCAGCATAATCCACCTCACTAGGTTTACGAGGAGCCACCAATGAACGCAGGATGGAGTAAGTAGCAGCTCCGCATACACTTAGCAACACTGAGCGCTTCTTCTCTTCTTTGTCAATATTATTGGCCTCAAAGAAACACCCGTCTTTCTGCGTATTCCTCCCATGAACTGTCCTTATCCACAGAGAATTCTTCAATACGTCCCAAGGTCGTCATAGTTTTAATGTGCACTGTCCCTTTAAGATCCACGGACTTTTTCTTTTTAAAAAAAAAAATCTTTTTCTCCTCCGGCCAGAGTTACGGTAGCTACACTCACGGTAGTTGCCTGGCCCGCACAATACTCTGTCCGCCGTCTACGTCGCAGCTAGCCAACTATCAAAATGCCGTTGATGTTGCTAGCTGAGTGGCCCGCTCGTCGCAATTTCCAATATCACGGCTGTAGGTTCACATGTCTATCTCCGTCCTTCTAGAGAGTTCAACAGCCGCCTCGTCACCAGTATTGCATCTTGACCGAACAGTAATGAATAGAGGAGACGGAATGTACCTTTCACTATTTACTGAGTAAATGGGTGGACATTACAGCACATTGTTTTTCACTTTCAGTTTTGGGTTCTGCCATGCAGACAAAGTAAAACCGAGCCCCCCAGCACCCCCTTCAGGTAACACCCGGGAACTGGGACAAACTCAAAACACAACAGTAATTTTATGCTTTCATCTACACTGCCTACAATACTGCTCATCTTTGTGTCATCGGCAAATTTGGATATATGACTTTCTATGCCATCATCTAAGTCGTTAATAAATACTATGAATAGTTGAGGCCCCAACACAGATCCCTGCTGGACACCACTAGTCACATCCTGCCAATTAGAGTACCTGCCCATTATCCGTACTCTCTGTCTCCTGCCGCTCAGCCAGTTTCCTAACCAGGTCAATAATTTGCCCTCAATTCCATGGGCTTCAACCTTAGATAACAGTCTCTTATGAGGGACTTTATCAAATGCCTTCTGGAAGTCCATATAAATAACATCATTAGACATTCCCCTGTCCACTACTTTAGTCACCAATTCAAAAAATTCAATCAGGTTTGTCAGGCATGATCTACTTTTCACAAATCCATGCTGGCTCTCTCTGATCAATGGAAAATTTTCAAGGTGTTCAGTCACCCTATCCTTAATTATAGGCGCTAGTAATTTGAAGCACTCTGACACACATGATAAGGTGCAACACAAATGCAGGTTCTTTCTCCTTCTTCAATTTCATTTCCCATTGTTCCGATTACCTTTTTAACATGCTTCTGAAGTTTCTTGCCCTACCCCATCCTCTTAGTTTACCAGTCAGCTGGTACTTCCCTAGTAAATCCATTTACTGAAAATATCTTTGAGAATATTACATTCACCCTCATTCAGCGTTGATGATTGGGATCTATTTTATTTCTGAGCCCGTCACTGCTGAGTTATACACAAACTCTATGGCAATGACAAATTAAGCAGGGATTGAAACAATTATTTTTCTAGAACAAGAAAATACACTTGAACAAGTTCAAATGAATGGTTATCCGTCTTGTCAACAATTACAGTAATAATGGCCTGGAAAATGTGGTTGGAGGCTTGCCTCCTACGTAAGCAAGAAAACTCTGTACTTACCTTGTGTCTCCGGAGCTTCACACTCTTGCGGTCCTGGGCCTGGACCTGTGCAAAGGCCCACGGATCCCAGGGGCACATGTGGTTCGCAAGCATCCCTGGGATCACGTGGGTCAGGCCAACCAATGACAAAGGGGGATTCCTATTAAGTTTATGAGGATTCTATTTACGTACGGAATCCCCATAAGTATAATAGAAATCACCTAATAAATACAATTTCACACAACACTGAAATAAAAATAAATGATCACAGGTTCAAAATTAATTAAAATACCCTTTCATTAAACATTTAAAATAAAAATGTAAATTTTTGAAAAATAAATTTAAAGATTTTTAACGGGACAAAAATAACCTAAATTAATTTTAAAGGTAAGTGAATGTTAAAATCATTTAAAAATTTTTATTTTAACCCTTACGCTGGTAGAAGGCCATATGCCTGCTTTTACCAGGCGTACGGGTGTTGTGGGTATTCGCTGGACAGGCAAAACACAACTCTGCGCCAGTGAAAGTGAATTTACAGCGGATGGGTACAATCTGTGACAGATCGCAAGTTCCGGGTTTTCGCGCGTATGTATCACATGTGGAAACCCGGAGCTTGCGGGGCCCTTACAACAGCGTACACTGTGCGTACGCCATCATAGGCCCCATAAAATCCGGGCCGATATGCTAAAGGGTTATAGTAATGGTGAGCAAGTTTTTACATAAGCGTGTCCCTTCTTGTTTTCACAGTTGGAGGTTTCAAAATCAGATCAGTATATTATCAGTATTCACTACTGGAAGACTTCCCCACAGAATCTAGTCCTTCAAATTAACACAGTAATTTCAATGCAGGCTTGCTCAGATGACATAACACAGGAGGATTTCAATGACAACAACAACTTGTATTACATAGCAACAACTTGTATTTCCAGGGAGAACACAATGAGTTACAAAAAGTGATTGTGCAATTTCACACTTGCAGGGATCGCAGGTCAGATAATTGCCTCTACAGTGTTGTCGCCCTATCTCTAACATGCTGCATGTGAGTAAAACCTCCCTGCTAGGAGCACAGGAGTGTGGGATTACAGACTCACTCCTACAATGTAAAACTCAGTAGCAACGGTTCAAAAATAAAATAATAGATGCTGGCTAGTTGCCATGACACTTCGGGACCTTTATGCCCTGGATCGTTGATTGTATCTTATTAAAACTGAATTTGAGCTCTACAGAGGAGCAGAATGCTTCCCTTTAATTAGTATCATCTTACAACCAGTAGTTAGTTAGTTAGTTGTACCATCACCCGTGGGTTAGAGAGTTCGGAGTGAGCCCCATGCTGGGACTTGACTGCATAATTTCGCTGACTCTGCAGTGCGGTACTGAGGGAGAGCTGCGTGGGTAAAGGTGCTGTCCTTCAGATGAGGCACTGAACAAAAGCCCTGTCTCTCTATTCCAGTGGTTCAGGTGGATGTTCAAGATTCCATTACACTATTTGAAGAAGAACAAAGAGTTCTCCCGATGTCCCGACCAATATTCCTCCTTCAAACCAACACCATCAAAAACAGACTAACTGGTCATACTTATTGCTTATTGTGGATCTTGCCATGTACAAAATGGCTGAGTGTTTGCTTACATAATAACGATCATTGCACTTCAAAAATAATTCATTGAACATGAAGTGCTTTGTGACTTTGAGACACATAATTAGGTGCTATATAAGTGCAAGTCTTTTCAATAAAGGATTTTGTAAATCCCACTGTAAATCTCTATAGTAGGCATATCCCAATTAATTTAATGGACAATCTATTTGTTTGTGGAAATCTGGTCACATGTAACTTATTTCTGAATTGCAACCAATTGCATTTAAATGAGCAATAAAAGTAATTAAGAACATAAGAAATAGGAGCAGGAGTAGGCCATTCGGCCCCTCAAGCCTGCTCCACCATTCAATAAGATCATGGCTGATCTTCTGCCTCAACTTCACTTTCCTGCCTGTTCCCCATAACCCTTGATAAGAAATAATGGTGCTGATTAGCTGAACTGTGACTTGAGAAAACCTGGCTGTACATCTGATAAGAATTTCAATGACATCTGAAGTATCTGTACGGACCCTTTGTTTTTTCCCCAATTGGTTTGATCCTGTTGAGATTCTCCTCCCCTATGATCTGCTCGTAGATGAAGCCCCCAGTGAGAGACCAAACTTGAACCCACCAGCTGTGCATACTGCATTTTGTGTGTTCTCAGCCAAGCTATGCATTGAGATGCCACCCAGAAGAGGAAAGTCTCCTCTTGGGAACAAGAGTGATACTTTGTCCAACCAACACCAATACAAACATTCTTCAAGGCTGGGAAAGGAGTAACACTACGACTGAACTTTAATGGGTGAAGAATACTTGAAAGTGTTTTAAATTTGTTTGCCGTTTGGTGGATATGACTATTTTAAAAACAGACCAAAATTGGATTGCTTGCTCACTAAAAGTAGTCACAAATTTTAACCAGAGGGAATCAGCCTTAAAAACAATTAAATGCATCTTTTCGATACATGAGGAGATTTTGTGTGGGGCAGAGAAGACAACTGGCTGCAAAGCAAATAAGAGAGACGTGGCAAGAAAGCAGAGAAGAGATGCAATAGCGAATATTATTTGCAAGCAATTGAGTTATTTTGTTTTTCATTTTGCTGTAACGGAGTCACTTTCTCTCTTCATAAATAGGCAGTTAGGTGGAGTGGTCAGATCAGATGTGATTATCGAAATGCGCAAGATGTCGGAGTTATAAACAAGGAGAAGAGGTTTCACTTGGATGATCATTGGTCATTGATTCAGACTGTCAGGATAGGGTGTCTGAAAGGATAAAAAGTTCAGGAACCATGCAGAGGTTGGGGGGGGGGGGGGGGGCGAAAACAGTACCTGAGGAGAGGGGCCCCCATTTACAATGTGAGATATGAGAAAGCCCCGTGGGTTTTTGTGGGTTCTATTATTGACAAAAAATCATCATAGGATTTTGTGTCCCACTGACCGTGTCCAAATTCCCAATGTGCACCCCAGCCAGAAGCCCAAATGATTCCATGGAAGCTGGGCTATACGGTTGCATGCACACCAGACCCTGCGGTTCCACAACTGCCAGGTACTATATAATACCTTGCCAAAATGGCCTTAGTAGCGAGTATTGGCATTGTTTAATTATACAGTGACCATTATTCTCCGCTAATGTCGAGCAGGGTAGGGGTGGCTGGATTATGATAAGGAGCAGGAACTCTAGTTAATATTCTACTCTCTAACTCAGAAGCACTGAGGCTAATTATAGCTCCCTTACTGCTGCCCTGGCTGTGATCAGCTAACTCAGCATTGAACCTGGGACCGTCCTGGTCTAGTATAGCTCAGATACTTATTGGATAAGCCATCTGGGGAGCCTCAAATTACTTCTGTATATTTGCTGTTTTAGTTACAAATCTTGATTTCTTCACACTGAATAAAGAGATTTCAATAAATAACTGAACGGACGTTATTTCAGAATACGTTTGAGAAACATTTCCTGTTAAAAAAAAAACAGGAACTGGTAGCCCTGACACATCTGGGTGGCCTAGTGGTTAGCACTGTTGCCTCACAGCGCCAGAGACCCGGGTTCGAATCTGGCCTCGGGCGACTGTCTGTGTGGAGTTTGCACATTCTCCCCGTGTTTGCGTGGGATTTCTCCGGGTGCTCCGGTTTCCTCCCACAGTCCAAAGATGTGCGGGTTAGGTTGATTGGCTATGATAAATTGACCCTTAGTGTTAGGGGGATTAAATACGTGGGGTTACAGGGATAGGGTGGGATGTGTGTTGGTGCAGGCTCGATGGGCCGAAATGGCCTCTATCTGCACTGTGGGGTTTCTGTGATTCTGAGAGACTCTCACAGTGACTGGTACAATTGCCTTTAATCATGTTTATTACCTTTTAATGTTGGCTCTGGTTAAACAGAGCTAGATCGACAAAATCGCGATCTGACGCGATGACGTCATCACGTGGGTCATGTGACATTCCAACGGCGGGAAACGTGATGACGTCAGAGGTAGAGGGCGTTCCCAGCCAGTCCTCGTGTGGAGTGATATTGAATAGACCTGTTTAGAGCTTCTCCTGCATTTTCTTGTTTTGTAAAGTTTTAGCACATTAAACTCAGTTTGTTAACTACTAGTGAGTTTATAGTTTCTTTGCTAGGAGTGTAGAGACTCCTACATTGGTGACCCCGAATCCTCGCGATCGTTTTTCGCGGTGAATGCAGAACACGGGCCAGGAATGGAGGCCAATGCAGTGGCCTTGAAGCTCCCCCAATTCTGGGAACAACAGGCGGCCTCTTGGTTTGTGCAAGCCAAGGCGCAATTTGAACCCCGCAACGTCGTACAGGACCAGACCAGATATCTCAACGTGGTCTCCACCCTCGATAGCTCGACGGCGTCGAGAATCATCAGCCTTCTGGAGAGTCCCCCGAATGCTGACAAGTATGTAGCCATCAAGACACGATTGCTGCAGGTATTTGGTCTTACCAAAGCGGAGCGCGCTCACCGTTTACTGACGCTACCAGGGTTAGGTGACTCCAAACCCTCGGAGCTTATGAGCCACATGCTGACTCTCCTGGGGTCCGAGCCCCAGTGCCTTCTGTTTCGCGAGCTGTTCCTTACTCAGCTCCCCGAGCAAGTCCAGGCAACCCTCGCCCGGGCAGAAACCGCAGACTGCGTCGCGCTCACCGAAGAGGCGGATAAGATTTACGCAGTCCGGCAACAATACTGCGCCATAGCGCAACGCCCCGCCACGAGGAGCCCGGCTCCGACCACGGCGCCTCCGACGACTGGTTACTGTTACTACCATGCTCGTTTCGGCCCGAAGGCCCGCTGCTGCCGCCCACCGTGCAGTTTCGTTACCAGACCGTCGAATAGACCGCCGCGAGTCAAGCACGCCGGTCCTGGTACTTCCCCCGCGGTCACGATGGCGATCGGCGCTTCTGGGAATCTCACCTACTTAACCGACTCCATCTCGGGCCGTCATTTTCTATGCGACACGGGGGCGCAATGCAGCATACTTCCCGCCTCGGTCATCGACCTTCGGTCCGGCAGACGGGGTCCCCCTCTGCAAGCGGCCAACGGGGGTTCGATCCGCACTTGCGGAAAGCGGCTCGTCCAAGTCTGTTTCGGTGGACAGCTTTTCACCTGGAATTTCATCACCGCTCAAATCTCGCAGGCCCTGTTGGGTGCCGACTTTTTGGGCGTGAAAAATCGACGCCTCGTTCACACCGCCACGCTCGACGATATTTCAGGGGCGCGCAGCACGTCTGCGTCACACACGATTTCATGTGCGCAGCCACAGCCCGACGATTTCGCCCGTCTCCTCGGGGAGTTCCCCGAGCTGACGAAGCCCACCTTTTCGGCTTCGACCGTCAAGCATAGGGTGGAGCATCATATTTCAACTACCGGCTCTCCCGTTTACGCCAGGGCACGACGTTTAGAGCCCAGCAAGCCAACGGCGGCGAAGGCGGAGTTAGCCGTGATGGAGAAAATGGGGATCATCAGTCGGTCCAGTAGTCCCTGGTCCTCCCCGCTCCACATTGTCCTCAAGCCCGGCGGGGGATGGCGGCCCTGTGGTGATTATCACCGCCTCAATGAGATAACAACGCCCGACCGCTACCCCATTCCCCATATACAGGACTTCTCAGCACATTTGGCGGGGACGTCCATCTTCTCAAAAGTCGACCTAGTCCGTGGTTACCACCAGGTGCCAGTGCAGCCTCAAGATGTCGAAAAGACGGCGGTCATTACCCCCTTTGGACTTTTTGAATTCCTACGAATGCCCTTTGGACTTAAGAACGCGGCACAGGCGTTTCAGCGCCTCATGGATTCAGTCCTGCGGGACCTTGATTTTTTATTTGTTTATTTGGATGATATTCTGATTGCCAGCACCTCCAAGGAGGAACACCTCGAGCACCTTCGGGTCCTTTTTCGACGGCTTCAGCAGCACGGCCTCATCGTTAACCCGGACAAATGCCGTTTCGGCCTAGCGCAACTTGATTTCCTGGGCCACTGCATAACCCCCCGCTGGGGCAATGCCACTTCGAGTCAAGGTGGAGTCGATCGCGGAGTTCCCGAAACCGCAATCCGTAAAAGCCTTACAGGAGTTCCTGGGGCTGGTGAACTTCTATCATCATTTCATCCCCAGGGCAGCGCAGCTCATGCGTCCACTCTACGAGGCCCTCAGGGGCACGACGGGAAAGGAGCCCGTGGTATGGTCACAAGACATGGATCGCGCCTTCGAGGAGACGAAGACTGCGCTCGCCAACACGACCATGTTGGCACACCCCCTGCTGGGAGCTACCATCGCACTCACGACGGACGCGCCATACTACGCGGTGGGGGCCATCCAGGAGCAGTGGGTCGATGGCGCGTGGCTACCTCTGGCCTTTTTTAGCCGCCAGCTACAACGGCATGAGCGCCGGTACAGTACCTTCGACCGAGAGCTGCTGGCTTTGTTTTTGGCCATCCGCCATTTTCGTTTCCTCCTCGCAGGGCGCCGCTTCATCGCGTTTGTTGACCACAAGCCATTGACGTTCGCAATGGCCAAGCCTGCGGAACCATGGTCAGCTCGGCAGCAAAGGCAGCTGACGTACATATCGGAGTTCACCACCGATGTCCGGCATGTGGCCGGTAAGGACAACGTTGTCGCTGATTGCCTATCCCGCGCCGCCGTCCAGGCCGTCCAATTAGGCACTGACTACACACAGATGGCGGCTGACCAAGCGGCCGACCCAGGTTTTTCCATTCGGTTCCAGCCAGCCTCCAGCCGAGGGATGTGCCGTTCCATTCCGCAGGTACTACTCTGCTCTGCGATGTTTCGTTGGGTGCACCCCGTCTGATTGTCCCGTCTAAATGGCACCGGGCTGTTTTCGATGCCATACACGGCCTATCGCATCCGGGAGTGCGGGCGTCGCAAAAGCTGCTGGTCTCCAAATTCGCATGGCGGGGAATACGCAAAGACGTCAGAGACTGGCCGAACACTTGTGTTGTTTGCCAACGGCCCAAGGTGCAGCGGCATGTCATCTCTGTCGATCGCCTTAAGCCTGCGCACCTAGACCTCGAACGACCGATTGAGCTGGCGCAACCTCCGCGCCACGGCCGGCCGCCGCCACACCTGACAGCGCCGTGTTACCTGCCAGCTCGCCGCCTGCTCAGCGTTTTCCCCTCCGGGAATTTAGGAGTCGGTCCAACAGGCTTGTCCGACCTCCTCCGCGATTGACTTCTCGTTAAAGACAATTCTGGGGGGGCGTATGTGGCAAAGCCACTAAGAGACTCTCACAGTGACTGGTACAATTGCCTTTAATCATGTTTATTACCTTTTAATGTTGGCTCTGGTTAAACAGAGCTAGATCGACAAAATCGCGATCTGACACGCTGATGTCATCACGTGGGTCATGTGACGTTCCAACGGCAGGAAAAGTGATGATGTCAGAGGTAGGGGGCATTCCCAGCCAGTCCTCGTGTGGAGTGATAGTGAGTAGACCTGTTTAGAGCTTCTCCTGCATTTTCTTGTTTTGTAAAGTTTTAGCACATTAAACTCAGTTTGTTAATTACTAGTGAGTTTATAGATTCTTTGCTAGGAGTGTAGAGACTCCTACAAAAGCTTATATCTGGGTCACTCATTTTCAGATATTGAGCAAATGTTCCCCTTCCCCCGACCTTATTCCCAAATTGCAAAAAGTTGCCTGCTCTGTATTTTGCACACCTTGTTGTTTGACTAACACCTTCAGAGATTAAATCTTATCCTCTGCTGATACATGTTTTACAGACTTGGATGGAAGCCTAGAAACATTTAAATATCCCTGTGGAACTACGTGCACTCGCCACATTATTGACACAACCTAAACTGTAGTTTCCTAGAAAGGGAATTTCAGAACTGAAAACAAAGGCAAATGTGTAACCTAAAGCATCAATCTTCTGTCAGTGTGCCTAGCTCCAACACCAGTGAATTGTAGAGGAGAGTGCAATAAAAGGTAAATCTTACAAGTAACGCAAAGCCTCAACCTCCAGGAGCGCGTAGAGGGAATTTACACTCACTCTGTCCACGATTTTCCATCCATTAAATGGATGGCAGGAAAATCAAGAGGTGGGTGGAGGGGTGAGTGTGCATGAATTTCTGTTGATGGCCTTCATAAAATACTATTTTTAAACTCACAAAATGAGAAAATCCTTTGACTGACCATATACAATCTGCCCTATCATAGGCTCTACCCCACCCATTTAATCACCTGAGACAACATTCTACGGAGTATCTCCCTGATTCCGAAAGGTGATCAGGTACCTATACTTACACCGCCATTAAACTATGGTCCAGGCAACATCAAAGTATTGGGTTCCATGAAGTACTTGTTCGTTTGTGTTCTTCAGCCTCATTGGAACACATTTGCTATGCTCCATTCACTACTGTGGCTTTATATAGCCGAGTTCATAACATGGGAACAGGCACAGTGAATATGGAATCCAAAAGGTCAGATATGAGAAATGGATCTGGGTTGGCAGATGGGTCCAGTAGACCAAAGGGTTGGCACGAACTGTCGTCGCTCACTTAATGGCACAGAGGTATATTTTTAAAGGACTAATTTTAACTCCCGGCAGGAAGCCGGGTGAGCAAATGGCAATTATGCATGGGAGTGTGATTTGGAAGCCTAGCAGATTTTACCTGCAGGGCCTCATTATAGTGCCACCGGTCAGCTCCTCAGTCATTTTTGACAGCAGGCCAATGGAGGAGGACAAAGATCCGACAGCATCAGAAGAAGGCTGCCAGTAGCAAGGTAAGTCCGAAAGGGGGTTTGCCAAAGATCTCGCAGCCGAGGAGGGCGGAGCCCGGAGCAGCAGATGTCCAGACACTTACTCCTCCAGGTACAGGAAACTCTTTTTTATCCGGCACCGACGGGACCGGCATGTTGCCGGTTTATCAAAATTTCGGGATGACTGTTAAAAATAGCCTCGGTAGATAACCCTCAAAGAAAAAGAAAAAAATCAAGAAATGTGCAGTATACAGTAATTGGGTACTCACCTACAGAATGTTGTTTTAAATGGATGGTGGAAGATGCTTGATTAAGTACAGTACTGCCTGTTGAGGGTAATCCGTAACTCTTTAATTACTTAAAAGTAAAACAAAACTTGTAAACAACTGTACAGTACAATATAAAGTACTGTGGTTGACTGTACACTTATTCCAAGTCAACTGGTTCATCAGGAATATCCATGTCAGCTGGGTCATCAGGATCATGCACTTCAACAGATTCTTCAGGCACTTCCACTGCTTCAACTCTTTTGGAAGCTTTCGTAAACATGTCCCGGATGTCTGCTTGCTTAGTGGACTCTTGCCTTTTTTGTAGAAAGGTGGAAGGCAGAATATGGAGGTGCATAACTTCTTGGGCAGAATAGCAAGGATGCCTTTCAGCAAATTTGAGGAATGAAGCAAAATCTTCTGCAGCTTTAGCCCAAGAAATCTTCTTCTCTTCGGAAATCTCATCCTCTTCACTTTCCTTTTCTGTCTTTGGATTCAAAACTTTCTCCATTATTTCATCATCACTTAGCATATGCACAACAGCAACTTCTCTATCTGCATCAACCCACTGCTCAATATCACTTTCACTGAGGTGATGTAGAGGGTTTGCTGGGCCTACATTTTTCACCATGCCAGCTGTAATGTCAGTGTGTAATTGAGACACGGACTGCAGAAGTTGGTTATAACAGGTGTTTACTGAGTGGAGACAAAACTGGAACTACTATACAAAGTTACTACACAGGCTTATATACAGGGGTGGTCACTACTGGTACTGCAGTATACAGGGGCTGCAGAATATAGTTCCTTCTTCAAGGTACATACACTACACCAGCCATTTCCATTACTGTACTCCTCTTGGGACTAACATTGAACCCATGAAATTCCTCCTCTGAAGAAGAGCCTTCAGCAAACATTATAGAAGGCCACAATTTGCGCCAGGCTTGTCTCAATGTGTGACCTTTCACCAAGTTCTAGGAACATGCAGCATTAAAGATGGCGGCCTAGAAATTGGGTATAGCCCCGCCAGCTCGTTTGCGCCATAAATTTTGCGCCCGCCACGGAGCCAGTTGTGCCCGCCCCATATTCACTTTCAGCGCCCCAAAGCGGAACCAGGCGCTGTTCCAGGGTTTGGCCGCCCCGCTTGGGGCGCTGAAAGTGAATTTCAGCGCTGCCGGTCCCGCTGCGCCACCCGATGCGGTGCGGCAGGCTGCTGTACTGCAGGCCTCCCCCTTCTCTTAAGGGGGAGGTGCCTGCAACGGCCGGAGCCCCGATTGCAAGTGCCGGCAAAAGAGCCCGGCACAACGGAGAAGTGCCGGGCTCCACGGAAACCAGCCGGCAATGCCGCGGGGGGGGGTGGAGGAGGCCGGGGAAGGAGGTGCGGGCAGGCGGCCGCCGAAAAAGCGGCCGCCCCGCACCTCCACCTTAACTTGCGCCGCTAAGGCTGCAGTAAGGACCCGTTCTCCCGATGTTGTTAGCGGCCGCCACGGATGAGGCGGCCGTTACTGAAGATGGGGATCGGCGTGGTTTCGGGCGGTACCGGGGCACTGCGCACACCGATGACGTCATCGGTGCCGGCGCAGCGCTACCGGCTAACGCCAATGTTAGGGCCCACCTAATTTCGGGCGCGACGCAACTTCCGGCGCAACCCACTCTTTCGCCCCTAATTGGGCGCAAACGCAAGTGAATTTCTAGGCCGGCATCTTTAAGATTGTATTCCTTCTGAAATGCGTGAATATTGTCATCTTGGCTTATCAGTTTACGTAGGAAGTCTTTCTTGTAATGACACTTGAGATTTTGGATAACGCCCTGGTCCATGGGTTGAGAGAGAAATTACATTTGGTGGCAATATTTCCCGAAACCAACTTGGATTCATGCGGATGGACTCTACAATTATCAAGCAATAAAATGCATTTGCTATCTTCAGGTTTCCCTATTCTACGGAAATGCTCCCTCACAGATAGAACAAAAATATGATGGAACCAATTCAAAAAGATTTCCTTATCCATCCAAGCATTTCTTTGAGCTTTGTACTCAACAGGTAAGTGCCTCACATTTTTAAATGCACGGGGATTTTTATACTTCCCAAGGACAAGAAGTTTAACCCGGTGTGATCCAGCAGCGTTTGCACATGTTAGCACGGTTACACAATCTTTATTTTTCTTGTAACCTGAACCAGCAAGCGTTGATTCTGGCAAAAGCCTCCAAAATAAGCCAGTTTCATCGGCATTGTATAGCTGTGCTGGCGACAAATCATGTTGCTGCACAATCCGCTTAAAATAATCGCAGTATTCTTCTGCGGCATCGTGATCAGCTGATTTCTTTTCCCCGGAAATATCGAGTCGTCGTATCCCGTGCCGTACCTTGAAGCACGTTAGCCATCCCTCGGAGAAAGCACACTTGTCAGTGAGCTCCATCTTTGCGTAGAAATCCTTTGCTTTCTCGATTAGCATGGGTCCGGAAATCAGAACACTCTCTGAACGCTTAACAGAAAACCACTCAAAGCACGGTATCCAGCCCTTCAAGCTTAGGCTTACGAAGATTACGCCGTTTCTCTACACTCTTGGATGTCTCTGAGCTTGAATAAAACTTGAGCAGCTTATCCTTCTGCGATTTGATGTCATAGATTGTCGACGAACCGATTTTGAATTCATTCATAATGTTGATATGCTTCTCTCCCCTTTCTAGTCGTTGGCATATGTCGATTTTCTGTTTTAAAGTAAACACCACTCTCTTCCTTTTGCTTGGACCAACTTTTGGGATTTCCATAATGCAATGCAATGACTACCAGCAGTGTGGGAGACACACAGTACCCCTGTAAAATGGCGGATCAGAAGAGACTACCGGCAGCGCGGGAGAGTCAGACTCCTGTTACAGGGGTATTGAGGTGTTCCGACTTCCGACAACGCCAAGAAGCAGAGTAGTGGCAGTTTGGAGAACTACCCCCACTGACTAACTCAGCCACCGCGGGAGACTCGGACTTGGCAACATTGCCGGTTATTGAGGTGTTTTTTTCAGAGCGAGAATTTTGCCGGTTAATTAGGTGCCGTTTAAACGAGAGTTTCCTGTACCACCAATGAAAGCCTTTTTTACTTATCTTATTAGGCCTCCAACAGGTTCACCTGGCGGGGCAGCCACGGTGGGGCCCTCCCATTTCCATTTATTAATGAGGCACCCACTGCAGTTCGGTGGGAGGCTCATTCCCCACCAAAGCCAGCGGTGTTAAAATCGCAGAGCAGTGGGAAATGGAGCCACGACTTCTTTGCTGCTGATCGGGGAGTGTTAGAATTCCCCCTTGAGTTTGTGATTTGCCTGCTGGTAGCATATATCAGAAATTCTGAAAGGAATTTCCTTTGGGTTGTAAAAGAATGTGGGAGAAATTTGCATTGATTAAGGCAGATACATGTTAAAATCAAGAGATTAATTTATTGGTATTTAATTTAATAGCAGGAGAGAAAATGTGAAGCTGGATGTTACTTTTTAGAATAATCCATTTCCTAACTGCAGTTCCTTTGTAGTGATATATATACTATTATTATATCTTGTGAAACTCAATCAAAACACTGTTTAGTGGGAAAGAAATTGTAGGCATTATTATTCTGGCTGACACGCCACAGTTAATGATATGAAAGTGCCAGAGCCTAGACTATCAGAATGAAGGAGTAAAGATTCTCATTAAAATGCGTGAAAACTTCACAGTCGTGATTTCACTGACAGCTATGTGAGCTCCAATATCCATTCACTCATCTGGGATTCACAGGACGCTACAATCAATCTTGAATTTCAGTGAAAAAGCAGAACCTTCCTGCCAGAGTAGGAGATAATAATGAAAGGGTAATAACCAAGAAAATGAGGACAAAAGATTGGGAGTAAATGTTGACGGTTTCTTGCCACGGGTCCTGTATTCTTCAGTTTACTATATTCTGGGCTAACTGCTCAAATGTTATATAGACTGTAATGCAGTTGATCATCACTGCTGCTTTCAAATGCGGAGTGTTACAATGATTGTTGGAACAAAAACCTCTTATTCACAACCACCCCCTCGACTTTGCCATCTCCTGTGGCCTCCTACTCTGTACTCCCATGGTCTCTATCACAGACAAGTCCATCTCCGACCACCTCCTTGTATCCCTCACCACACTCACTGACGGGATGCCCACCCGATCGCGTCAGGAAACATGCAGCCTACCCATTTTCAAGGCACAATTCTTGGCAGGCCGCCCAAGGCCTATTTAAAGCGGAATGCATTCCCCGCTGCCAGATTTTAATGTTATACTGATGGAAGGAGGATCATTAAGATTCACAACACACACAGAACAGAATTCTCTTTTCACATCCTAGCACATGCACAAACAGAAACTCCTCCCAGGAATCCTCACTTCACTTTCCACATACTTGGCTTTACATTCATCTCCTCCACACTGATTCCATATTACTTCTTTTCTAGCTCTCAGTAGATGCACTATATGCACAAGCCCAACACATCACCACTTATCTTTTCAACAGCCTCTCACTACCTCTCGCCCTCTTTCTGCAGAAGATAGCACATATTGCGAGAGAGAGGAACAATATTGGGGGGAGGAGTATCAGACCTTATTGCCCTTTCCCAAATGGAGCAAAGACCTTAGAGGCCCAGGAAAAGCCACGAGCATTGGGAAAGGTGAGACTGGTGGCTTATTTGAGCAGGGTGTCTGTATATAACTTGAAACCCTTTATTTACCTCAGCAAATATTCAGCAAGCTTCACAACTTCAAGCTGCATTCTCAACTGCTAATGTTCAGTCCCTCAGTCTCATCCTCAATCTTGTTCCTTTTCTCTTTCCTCTATGTCCTTCGCAATATTTGGACCCTGCTGAAGAAGACACCGAGGAAGATGATCCTTCTGCACATGCTCTGTCACGCGCTCCATCCTTCCCAAGCACCAACACAGACAATGGCACTCCACATGGGCTAAATAGGTTTTTTTTTGCGATCCCGGGGTTGTGGACGTCGCTGGCAAGGCCAGCATTTATTGCCCATCCCTAGTTGCCCTTGAGAAGGTGGTGGTGAGCCGCCTTCTTGAACTGCTGCAGTCTGTGTGGTAAAGGTATTCCCATAGTGCTGTTCGGGAGGGAGTTCCAGGATTTTGATCCAGCGACGATGAAGGAACAGTGATATATTTCCAAGTCAGGATGGTGTATAACTTGGAGGGGAACTTGCAGGTGGTGGTGTTCCCATGCACCTGCTGCCCTTGTCCTTCTAGGTGGTAGAGGTCGCGGGTTTGGGAGGTGCTGTCAAAGAAGCCTTGGCGAGTTGCTGCAGAGCATCTTGTACTGCAGCCACGGTGTGCTAGTGGTGGAGGGAGTGAATGTTTAAGGTGATGGATGGGGTGCCAATCAAGCGAGCTGCTTTGTCCTGGATGGTGTTGAACTTCTTGAGTATTGTTGGAGCTGCACTCATCCAGGCAAGTGGAGTGTAATCCATCCTGACTTGTGCCTTGTAGATGGAAAGTTTTTGGGGAGTCAGGAGGTGAGACACTTCTTGTAGCCACAGTATTTGTGTGGCTGGTCAGGTCAACAGTGACCCCCCAGGATGTTGATGGTGGGGGATTTAGCGATGGTAATGCCATTGAATGTCAAGGGGTGGTGATTAGACTCTAGCTTGTTGGAGACAGTCATTGCCTGGCACTTGTGTGGCGCAAATTGTACTTGCCACTTATCAGCCCAAGCCTGAATGTCGTCCAGGTCTTGCTGCATGTGGGCATGGACTGCTTCATTATCTGAGGAGTTGTTAATGGAACTGAACACTGTGCAGTCATCAGTGAACATCTGCATTTCTGACCCTATGATGGAGGGAAAGTCATTGATGAAGCAGCTGAAGATGGTTGGGCCCAGGACACTGCCCTGAGGAACTCCTGCAGCGATGTCCTAGGGCTGAGATGATTGACCTCCAACAACCGCAACCATCTTCCTTTGTACTCAGTATGACTCCAGCCAGTGGAGAGATTTCCCCCGGATTCCCATTGACTTCAATTTTACTAGGGCTCCTTGATGCCACACTCGGTCAAATGCTGCCTTGATGTCAAGGGTAGTCACTCTCACCTCACCTCTGAAATTCAGCTGTTCTGTCCATGTTTGGACCAATGCTGTAATGAGGTCTGGAGCGGAGTGGTCCTGGCGGAACCCAAACTGAGCATCGGTGAGCAGGATATTGGTGAATAAGTCCCACTTGTTAACACCATCTACGACACCTTCCATCACTTTGCTGATGATTGAGAGTAGACTGATGGGGCAGTAATTGACCGGATTGGATTTGTCCACATTGTCGGTTAGATGCCACTGTTGCAGCTGTACTGGAATAGCTTGGCTAGAGGCACGGCTAGTTTTGGAGCCAAGTCTTCAGCACGACAGCCAGGATGTTGTCGGGACCCAGAGCCTTTGCTGTATCCAGTGCGCTCAGCCGTTTCTTGATATCAGTGATCCAGGTTTCTGTACATGGTTAAACACCCAGCACAAGTGAGCAGCAACAGGCATTGGTGGCAGGGACAGCCCAGGAGAGAGCTCATTCTTTCCCAGCTGCGCTGAGCAGGACTGAGATGATGTCTTCATGATCCCAGCTATGAAAAGCAAACTGCTTGCCTCACACAAGCAGTTATACTAGGTATTGGAATGCCTGCTAACAAGTTTCAGCACCATGGCTTAAAGTATGGAGGAGTCCCTTTCCAGCCTGAATGGTGTCATCGCGCATGACATCAGCAATCTGGTCTACCTTGGAGAGTGTGACCACTTCCAGGGACGCTGCAGCTGACCTCTCACAAAAAGAGCCAACTTCACCAGCTTTTGCAGCTGCCATGCAGGTTCTGGGCTTCACCTTGCAGAGACAGGTGTCGGCCGATAGGGGCTTTCAAGGAGTCACTCAACTTCTGCAATACGCTCTCCCACAGATCAATAGAAGTGTAGAGTCCTAGATCTCTGGGAGTGGCAGTGGGGCTATGAGAATGGCACGGGTTGCCCCATCTCGGGGGGGGGATGTCAGAACGTCTGCTCCTTCCCCACCATCCCAACCAATGTCCTTCATGGTGTCAGCAAGGTAGTTGGACCAGACCGCTTTGATAGCAGCCGAGGTGTAGCAGTCTGCAGCCGGGCTTTCAAAGACGCAAGCACCCAAAAAAGTCACTGGTCACAAGCATCTCAAGAGGCCCAACATGAGGAACAGCATTCTTTGCTGAGGCCACTGGGGGAGCACCTCATAAGAGTAGTAGACTTTTTTTAAGAAAAGAATTATGGGTTGACACTGGGGAGGGAATGAATTGAAGCCAATTATTGTGTTGGGAATTACATTCATTCACCTTAATCACATTTGGTACTTTAGTCTACAGTGTGGTTTATAGCAGCTTCTGGGTCTGCATTGACATAAGGTATGATAGCATGGTGGTTATGTTACTGGACCAGTAATCCATGCAACATGAACGAATAATCCCAAGACATGAGTTCAAATCCCACCATGGCAGCTGGGGAATTTAAGTTCAGTTAATTAAATAAATCTGCAATAAAAAGCTAGCATTAGTAATGGTAACCATGAAACTACTAGATTGTTGTAAAAACCCATCTGGTTCACTAATGCTCTTTAGGGAAGGAAATCTGCTGGCCTGTGTTGACTCTGAAATGCCTTCTGATAATGGTCTAACAAGCCACTCAGTTGTACCAAACCACTACAACAAAGTATACCAAGAATAAAACCAGACTGGCCACTGGCATCAACCTAAGCACCAGACACAACAAAGGCACACCCAGCCCAGTTGACCCTGCAAAGTCCTCCCCACTAACATCTGGGGAGAGCTGTCCCATAAACTACTCAAGCAACAGCATGACAGTCATACTCACAGAATCATACCTTTCAGCCAACATCCCCAGACTCCTCCATCACCACGGGCAGGACAGACCCACCAGAGGTGGCGGCACAGTTGGGAGGGAGAAGGCCTGGGAATCCTCAACATTGACTCAGCCCAAACATGGGCAAGGAAACCTCCTGCTGATTGCCACCTATGGCCCTCCATCAGCTGATGAATCAGAACTCCTCCTACATACTGTGGATAGGAGACTCCAATGTCTTCAAGAGTGGCTCGGTAGCACCACTACTGACCGAGCTGGCTAAGTCTTGAAGGACATACGATAGCAAGATACTGCGGATGCTGGAAATCCGAAATAACATTCTGAAGAAGGGTTTCGACCTGAAACGTTGACTATTTCTCTCTTCACGGATGTTGCCTGGCCTGCTGAGTTTTTCCGGCGTCTTCTGTTGTTATTTCTTGAAGGACATAGTTGGCCTGCGGCAGGTGGTGAACCAACACGAGGGGAAAAACCTACTTGACCTTGTCCGCACCAATCTATCTGTTGCAGATGCATCTGTGCATGACAGTATTAGCAGCAGTGACCACCGCACAGTCCTTGTGGAACCGAAGTCCCGTCTTTACACTGAGGACACTCACTCCATCGTGTTGTATGGCACTACCCCCATGCTAAATGGGATGAATTCAGAACAGATCTAGCAGCTCAAAACTGGGCATCCATGAGGTACTATGGGCCATCTGTAGCAGCAGAATTGTATCCCACCACAAAATGTAACCTCCAAGCCAGGGGACCAACCCTGGTTCAACAAGGAGTATAGAAGAGCATGCCAGGAGCAGCACCAGGCATACCTAAAAATGAGGTGCCAACCTGGGGAAGCTGCAACACAGGACTCCATGCATGCTAAAAAGCAGAAGCAGCATGCTATAGACAGCGATCCCACAATCAACGGATCAGATCAAAGCTCTGCAGTCCTGCCACATCCAGTCGTGAATGGTGGTGGGCCATTAAACTACTAACGGGAGGAGGAGGCTCCAAGAATATCCCCATCCTCAGCACGTGAGTGGAAAAGACAAGGCTGAAGCGTTTGCAACCAACTTCAGCCAGAAGTGCCGAGTGGATGCTCCATATCGGCTTACTCCCGAGGTCCCCACCAGTCTTCAGCCAATTCGATTAACTCCTCGTGATATCAAGAAACGGCTGAACGCACTGGATACAGCAAAGGCTATGGGCCCCTACAACATCCCGGCTATTGTGCTGAAGACTTGTGCTCCAGAACTAGCCGTGCCTCTAGCCAAGCTGTTCCAGTACAGCTACAACACTGGCATCTATCCGACAATGTGGAAAACTGCCCAGGTATGTCCTGTGCACAAAAAGCAGGACAAATCCAACCCAGCCAATTACCGCCCAATCAGTCTACTCTCAATCATCAGCAAAGTGATGGAAGGGGTCGTCGACAGTGCTATCAAGCAGCACTTACTCACCAATAACCTGCTCACCAATGCTCGGTTTCGGTTCCGCCAAGACCATTCAGCTCCCGACCTCATTACAGCCTTGGTCCAAACATGGACAAAGGAGCTGAATTCCAGAGGTGAGGTGAGAGTGACTGCCCTTGACATCAAGGCAGCATTTGACAGAGTCTGGCATCAAGGAGCCCTAGCAAAACTGAAGTCAATGGGAATCGGGGGGAAAACACTCCACTGGCTGGAGTCACACCAAGCACAAAGGAAGATGGTTGAAGGTTAATCATCACAGCCCCAGGACATCACTGCAGGAGTTCCTCAGGGCAGTGTCCTAGGCCCAACTATCTTCAGCTACTTCATCAATGACCTTCCTTCTAACATAAGGTCAGAAATGGGGATGTTCGCTGATGACTGCACAGTGTTCAGCGCCATTCACAACTCCTCAGATAATGAAGCAGTCCATGCCCGCATGCAGCAAGACCTGGACGACATTCAGGCTTGGGCTGATAAGTGGCAGGTTACATTCGCGCCACAGAAGTGCCAGGCAATGACTATCTCCAACAAGCGAGAGTCTAACCACCTCCCCTTGATATTCAATGGCATTACCATCGTCGAATCCCCCACCATCAACATCCTGGGGGTCACCATTAACCAGAACCTTAACTGGACCAGCCACATAAATACTGTGGCAACAAGAGCAGGTCAGAGGCTCGGTATTCTGCGGCGAGTGTCTCACCTCCTGACTCCCCAAAGCCTTTCCACCATCCACAAGTAAGGAGTGTGATGGAATACTCTCCACTTGCCTGGATGAGTGCAGCTCCAACAACACTCAAGAAGCTCAACACCATCCAGGACAAAGCAGCCCATTTGATTGACACCCCATCCACCACCTTAAACATTCACTCCCTCCACCACCGGCGTACCGTGGCTGCAGTGTGTACCATTTACAAGATGCACTGCAGCAACTCGCCAAGGCTTCTTCGGCAGCACCTCCAAAACCCGTGACCTCTTCCACCTAGAAGGACAAGGGCAGCAGACGCATGGGAACACCACCACCTCCAAGTTCCCCTCCAGGTCACACACCATCCTGACTTAGAAGTATATCGCCGATCCTTCATCGTCACTGGGTCAAAATCGTGGAACTCCCTACCTAACAGCACTGTGGGAGTACCATCACCACATGGACTGCAGCGGCTCAAGAAGGCGGCTCACCTCCACCTTCTCAAGGGCAACTAGGGATGGGCAATAAATACTGGCCTTGCCAGGGACACCCAGATCCCATAAACGAATAAAAAGAAAACCTCATGGCCCAGCATATCTACTCTGTCTAGACCCTGCATGATTTTCAACACCTGTATCAAATCTCCTCTCAACCTTCTCTGCTCTAAGGAGAACAATCCCAGCTTCTCTAGTCTACCCATGTAATGAAGTCTCTCAACCCTGGAATCATTCTTGTAAATCTTTTCTGCACCCTCGCTAAGGCCTTCACAACCTTCCTAAAGTGCAGTGCCCGGAATTGGACACAATACTCCAGTTGAGGCCGAACCAGTGTTTAATAAAGGTTATTTGTAACTTCCATGTTTTTGTACTCTATAGGCTGGAATTTATCTGCCCTGATGAGGCGGGTTTGGAGGCGGGGATGCTGGGAAAAATTGGGAGCGGGTCCCAACCCCGCTCCGAACCCACCTCCGAACCATCTTCCTGGGAGGCGGGTCCCTGACTCGCGCAGGGACCCATCTCCTCGAAGCGGGAAGGGGATTAGAGCCAATTAACTGCCTGTTAACAGGTAGTTAACAGGCAGTTAAGAGGCTTTTCACCATTTTACACCTGCTGATGTGGACTTCCCGACATCGGGAAACCCCGCCAGGGTCAGCAAGGTGAGCAATGGGTCTGCGGGTGTGAGAGTGGTCAAAATGACAGCTATAGAGGTGAGTGATGGGTGCAAGTGTGGACAAGTAATTATGAAAGGTGAGTGTAAAGTGTTGGAAAAAGTTTCCTTACCTTTGCTTATTTCTGCAGGCTTCAACCGTTGAGGATCCGGAGGTGCCTCATCTCAATGGCAGAGATGACAGAATGGCTGCTGCATTCTCAGATGCAGCAGCCATCTGCTTTCTGCTGAGGAGAGAGGTCTTGGTGAGCCTGTATGCAAGGGCTCACCTTAGAACAGAGATTATCAGTGTTTGACAGCTTCTCAAAGCTGTCAAACGCTGACAATTCATCTGTCAAAATATTTTCGACATAGGAAGCGTCATACGCTGACGTCATCTGCCACCGGCTTTCCCTTAATTGGCCGATAAGCCCGCGGGCTTAACAAGGCCAATCAAGGGAAAATAGCGTGGGTTGGTCAGACGTCGCTGGGGAAGGGACTGAAACCCGGAAACCAGAAGTCCTGCCTCCAGCACGTCTCCTTTGAAAAAATCCAGCCCAATGCCTCTATTTATGAAACCCAGGATCCCGTATGCCTTTTTAACCGCTATCTCAACCTGCCCTGCCACCTTCAACGATTTGTGCACATGTACCCCCAAATCTCTCTGTTCAAGCAGCCCCTTTAGGATTGTACCCTTTAGTTTATATTGCCTCTCCTCGTTCTTCCGACCAAAATGTATCACTTCGCGCTTTTCTGTGTTAAATTTCATCTGCCACGTGTCCGCCCATTCCACCAGCTTGTCTATGTCCTCTTGAAGTCTATCACTATCCTCCTCACTGTTCACTATACTTCCAAGTTTTGTGTCATCTGCAAATTTTGAAATTATGCCCTGTACACCCAAGTCCAAGTCATTAATATATCAAGAAAAGCAGTGGTCCTAGTACCAATCCCTGGGGAACACCACTGTATACCATCCTCCAGTCCAAAAAAAAAACTGTTTTCTGTCGCTTAGCCAATTTCGTATCCATGCTGCCACTCTCCCATTTATTCCATGGGCTTCAACTTTGCTGGCAAGCCTATTATGTGGCACTTTGTAGAAAGCCTTTTGGAAGTCCATGTACACCAAGTCAACCGCATTGCCCTCATCAACCCACTCTGTTACCTCATCAAAAAACTTGATCAAGTTAGTTAAACACAATTTGCCTTTAACAAATCCGTGCTGGCTTTCCTTAATTAATCCATACTTGTCCAAATGACTGTTAACTTTGTCCCTGATATCATTTCTAAAAGCTTCCCCACTGTTGAGGTTAAACTGACTGGCCTATAGTTGCTGGGTTTATCCTTACACCCTTTTTTGAACAAGGGTGTAACATTTGCAATTCTTCAGTTCTGTGGCACCACCCCCGTATCTAAGGAGAATTGGAAGATTATGGCAGTATCTCCGCAATTTCCTCCTTAACTTCCCTCAGCATCCTAGGATACATCCCATCCAGTCCTGGTGACTTATCTACTTTAAGTACAGACAGCCTTTCTAGTACTTCCTCTATCAATTTTTATCTCATCCAGTAAATCCACTATCTCCTCTTTCATTATGACTTTGGCAGCATTTTCTTCCTTGGTGAAGACAGATGCAAAGTACTCATTTAGTACCTCAACCATGCCCTCTGCCTCCATGCATAGGTCTCCCTTTTGGTCCCTAATCGGCCCCACCCCTCCTCTTACTACCCGTTTACTATTTATATGCATATAGAAGACTTTTGGATTTCTTTTATGTTAGCTGCCAGTCTATTCTCATACTCTCTCTTTGCCCTTCTTATTTTCTTTTTCACTTCTCCTCTGAACTTTCTCTATTCAGCCTGATTCTCACTTGTATTCTCAACCTGACATCTGTCATACACCCCACTTTTCTACTTAATCTTACTCTCTATCTCTTTCATCATCCAGGGGCTCTGGCTTTAGTTGCCCTACCGTTCCCCCTCACGGGAATGTACCTCGACTGTACCTGAACCATCTCCTCTTTAAAGGCAGCTCATTGTTCGATTACAGTTTTGCCTGACAATCTTTGATTCAAATTTCCCGGGCCAGATCCGTTCTCAACCCACTGAAAATTGCCTTCCTCCAATTAAGTATTTTTACTTTAGATTGCTCTTTGTCCTTCTCCATAGCTAACCTAAACCTTATGATACTATGATGACTGTTCCCTAAATGTTCCCCTACTGAAACTTGATCCACCTGACCCACCTCATTCCCCAGAACCAGATCCAGCAATGCCTCTTTCCTCATTGGGCCAGAAACGTACTCAGCAAGAAAGTTCTCTTGAACACTTCAGAAATTCTTCCCCCCTCTCTGCCCTTTACACTATTACTGTCTCTGCAGGACATCATAATCATAATGATAATCAACTTTATTGTCATTGTTAGTGCACAAGTGCAGTACAACGAAATGTAGGCTTGCGGCTCCCGAGAGTGTACATTTAGATTAAGACACTAACATTCTCCTTAACCAATACTGCCACTCCACCTCCATTCTTTCCTTCCCTACCTTACATCCAGGAATATTTAAAAACCAATCCTTCCCTTTTTTGAGCCAAGTTTCCATTATCACCACAACATCATATTCCCATGTGGCTATTTGCACCTGCAGCTCACCAACCTTATTTACCATGCTTCGTGCGTTTATACACACGCACTGTAAACCTAGCTTAGACTTTTTTGTATTTTCTCGCAGTCTGACCCCACCCAATACCTTAGTATTTCTAGAGAGAAACTGTTCCCTTTATAGTTGATGTGCTACAAGATGAAAAAAGGCACGCCAAAGTGATCAGGAGGCACCAAAGCTGGACTATCGATAGCTGCCTTTATGTCAAAACCCATGGCAACCTGGCAACCATGGCTACTTGGAAATGACCATGTAAAACTGTCTCAACAAGCTCCAGGTCAGCAAAGAGCCAGCTTAAGACTGTGCCACAGAATCATGGCATCCCAGAGCACAAAAGGAGGCCATTCAGCCCACTGGAATCTGTATGGGTAGAACTGAGAAATACCAAGGGGCAGAAAACGTTAGTGGGAGTGGTATATAGACCTCCAAACAGTAATGCGGAGGTCGGGGATGGCATTAAACGGGAAATTAGAGAAGCTTGCAATAAGGGCACAGCAGTCATCATGGGTGACTTTAGTCTACATATAGGATTGGGCTAACCAAATTAGTAACAATACTGTGGAGGAGGAATTCCTGGAGTGTATACGGGATGGTTTCCAGGACCAAAATGTTGAGGAACCAACTAGAGATCAGGCCATCTTAGACTGGGTATTATTGTAATGAGAAAGGATTAATTAGCAATCTTGTTGTGCGAGGCCCCTTGGGTCGGAGCGATCATAATGGAGAGTGAAATAGTTGACTCAGAGACTAGGGTCCTGAATTTAAATAAAGGAGACTACGATGGTATGAGGTGCGAGTTGGGTAGGATTGATTGCGGAATGTCACTCAAAGGGTTGACGGTGGATGGGCAATGGCAAACATTCAAAGACCGCATGGATGAACTACAGAATTTGTTCATCCCAGTTTGGCATAAAAATAAAACAAAAAAGGTGACTCAACCGTGGCTAACAAGGGAAATTAGGGATAGCATAAGATCCAAGGAGAGGACATATAATTTGGCCAGAAAAAGCAGTAAACCTGAGGATTGGGAGCAGTTTAGGATTCAACAAAGGAGGACAAAGGGATTAATTAAGAGGGGAAAAATAGAGTATGAGTGTAAGCTTGCAGGGAACATAAAAACTGACTGTAAAAGCTTTTATAGATATGTGAAGAGAAAAGGATTGGTGAAGTCAAGTGTAGGTCGCTTGCAGTCAGAATCAGGGGAAATTATAATGGGGAACAAAGAAATGGCAGACCAATTAAATACATACTTTGGTTCTGTCTTCACAAAGGAGGACACAAATAACCTCCCAGAGATGTCAGGGAACATAGGTTCTAATGAAAGGGAAGAACTGATAGAAATCAGTATTTGTAGGGAAATGGTGTTAGGGAAATTGATGGGATTGAAGGCCGATAAATCCCCAGGGCCTGATAATCTACATCCTAGGGTACTTAAGGAAGTGGCCCTAGAAATAGTAGATGCATTGCTGGTCATCTTCCAAAATTCAATAGACTCTGGAACAGTACCCATGGATTGGAGGGTAGCTAATGTTACCCCACTGTTCAAAAAGGGTGGTAGAGAGAAAACAGGGAATTACAGACCGGTAAGCCTGACATCGATAGTGGGGAAAATGCTAGAGTCCATTATAAAGGATGTAATGGCAGAGCACTTGGAAAAAAGTGACTGGATCGGACAAAGTCAACATGGATTTACAAAAGGTAAATCGTGCTTGACTAATCTACTGGAATTTTTTGAGGATGTAACTGATAAAATAGATAAGGGAGGACCAGTGGATGTGGTGTATTTGGACTTTCAAAAGGCTTTCGATAAGGTCCCGCATAAGAGATTAGCGTGTAAAATTAAGGCACATGGGATTGGGGGAAAGGTATTGACTTGGATAGAGAACTGGTTGGCAGACAAAAAGCAAAGAGTTGGAATAAACGGCTCTTTTTCCAAGTGGCAGGCAGTGACTAGTGGGGTACCGCAGGGATTGGTCCATGGACCCCAGCTATTCACAATATATATTAATGATCTGGACGAGGGAACTAGATGTAATATCTCCAAGTTTGCAGACGACACAAAGCTGGGTGGGCGTGTGTGCTGTGAGGAGGATGCCGAGAAACTCCAGTATGATTTGGACAGGTTGGGTGATTGGGAAGAAGCATGGCAGATGCAATATAACATGGATAAATGCGAGGTTATCCACTTTGGTGTCAAAAACAGGAAGGCAGATTATTATCTGAATGCCAATAGATTGGGAGAAGGGGAAGTGCAACGAGACCTGGGCGTCCTTGTGCACCAGTCGCTGAAAGTAAGCATGCAGGTGCAGCAGGCAGTTAAGAAGGCAAATGGTATGTTGGCCTTTGTAGCGAGAGGGTTTGAGTACAAGGATGTCTTGCTGCAGTTGTACAGGGCCTTGGTGAGACCACATCTTGAGTATTGTGTGCAGTTTTGGTCGCCTTATCTGAGGAAGGATGTTCTTGCCATGGAAGGAGTGCAGCGAAGATTCACCAGGCTGATACCTGGGATGGCAGGAATGACATATGAGGAGAGATTGGGTCGATTGGGCTTGTACTCGCTGGAGTTTAGAAGAATGAGCGGGGATCTCATTGAAACTTATAAAATTCTAACAGGACTAGACAGACTAGATGCTGGAAGGATGTTCCCGATGGTCGGGGAGTCCAGAACTAGGGGTCACAGTCTAAGGATAAGGGGTAAGCCATTTAGGACAGAGATGAGGAGGAATTTCTTCACCCAGAGTGTGGTGAACTTGTGGAATTCTCTACCAAAGAAGGCAGTAGAGGCCAATTCATTAAATATATTCAAGAAGGAGTTGGATATATTTCTTAAGGCTAAAGGGATCAAGGGATATGGAGAGAAGGCAGGGACAGGGTACTGAATTTGGATGATCAGCCATGATCTCATTGAATGGCGGAGCAGGCTCGAGGGGCCGAGTGGCCTACTCCTGCTCCTATCTTCTATGTTTCTATGTTTCTATTGTGTTGGTTCTTTGAAGTGCTATCCTATTAGTCCTTTAAGTGGTTGTATCCCTTTAAGTTTCCCTGTGAGGGCTACTGAGATGGTCAGTTTCCACCTCTCCCCTTTAACAAGCTTCCTCATTGTGTGGGTGCTTTGTCAATTTCTGTGATTCCACAGAATAATACCCTATTATATCCCCCTAGATATAACTCTGCTGTGGCTTTCAAGTACATGCTTTAGTTATCCCTTATTATCAAACCAAGGTTGATGCATTACTTTAATTGCTGCTCTTTTTAAAATTGCAGTTCAGATGATATGGTACACTTGATTTAAAGGGCCCGTTACAAGATTAACATTTAGTAAATTAAGTTAGCTAATAGCAACTTCTACATGCATATATTTAGCAAAGCAAGATAAAGATCTGTCACATACAGCTGAACACCCCAGAAACTGCAAGTACTGGTGTCATCTTGCATGACCCTTCTTAATTTAAAAAATATATAAAATGATAACTAGTCATCTGCATCAAAGAAACAGTGACTGAATGCAGATGTGGGGAAGTTTAATTTAAGAAGTCTTCAGTAAAAGAAGGGAAATAAATCTATATCTATGTTAAAAATCTTAAGTCTGTCTGCACTTCTTATAAAATGTGTCCATTAAAAATGCCTATGTCCACATTTATAATAGAAACTGTCTATGTAAACTTGTATTAAAGTTACAGTAACAACACCGCTAAGGGGAGGATGTAATTATTGCGCGGCAAGTTTGCATAGACAGTTTCCATTATAAATATGGACATTGAAATTTATAATTGAAATATAAAAATAAGGACAGAATGCATAACTTTAAAATAGGAAGTGAATTATGTATGCACATGTTGTCCAATTATTCCCTGGTCTCTATTTCCACTTCACCTGAAAATTCATCTTCAGTGGTGGCTCCCTCTTCTTCCTGTGTTGCTATGAGTGTCCTGCTACAACACCACCCTTGCTGGCAGTGACATGCGCCTTCCATAGAGTGGAGGTATTGCTGGGAGCCCACCCTGCATGTGTAATAACTCCAAATAAAAGAGTACAGTAGTGTAGTGGTTGTGTTACTGGACAGGTAATCCAGAGGCCTTGTCTAATAATTCAGTAGAACGTGAGTTCAAATCTCACCTGGCAGTTTGAGAATTTGAATTGAGTTTTAAAAAATCTTGGGGGGGGGGGGGGGGGGAGTGGGGGGAAAAACGCTGGTATCAGTAAAAGTGACAATGAAGCTATCAGCTTGTCGTAAAAACCCAACTGGTTCACTACTGTCCTTTAGGGATGGAAACCAAGCCCTCCTTACCTGCTCTGGCCTACATGTGACTCCAGTCCCACACCAACGTGGTTGACTCTTAACTGCCCTCTGCAGTAGCCTAGCAAGCCACACAAATAAATTCGCTACTGCAGTGGTTCAAGAAGAAGGCCCACCACCACCTTCTCAGGGCATCTAGGGATAAGTAATAAAATGGCAGCCTTGCCAGCGACGCCCATATCCCAAGAATGAATAAAAAAACTGGGTCGGGGTCACGGTGAGGTGGCAAGCAAAATCTTACCCTGGCCTGTCTCCAGGGGTGAAACTGCTCCAAAGGGAAATCCAGCCCTGGATCTCTGATGCTGATGACACCTTCATCTAAATTTTGCCCCCTCCTCCGGGGGATGGGATAAAGCAATCGGCTTTTCACCAAAGATGAATTTTCTGCTTAAACCCATGATTTGCTATCCATTAATCTTAATAGACAGAAATTCATGGGCTGGAGGTGCACAATTTCCTGACATACAGAAAATGTACACCTTAATTGTTGGTTTGGATGTGCAATAATCTGTGAGGATGTAAATGTAGGAATCAGCAAAATGTGACTTTGTACCATTATGTGAGAAGAATTTATAAACTAATATTCTGTATAAAAATCATAACAATCTTAGAAGAACACAGAAGCAAAATAGCAAATAAAGTTGATATATAGGATGCAATTAGGTATTCAGAGTAATATATTGGTGTCCATATTAAGTTAGCTGGGATCATTTTTCTACTTCATGCTGCCAGCAGGGAGCCTCTCCCGCCAGGTGGTTATAGTGGAAATTCAGGCACGGTGGCATAGTGGTTAGCACTGTTGCCTCACAGCGCCAGGGACCCGGGTTCAAATCTGGCCTCGGGCGACTGTCTGTGTGGAGTTTGCACATTCTCCCCGTGTTTGCGTGGGTTTCCTCCGGGTGCTCCGGTTTCCTCCCACAATCCAAAGATGTGCAGGTTAGGTTGATTTGGCTATGATAAATTGACCCTTAGTGTTAGGGGATTAAATACGTGGGGTTACGGGGATAGGGTGGGATATGTGTCGGTGCAGGCTCGATGGGCCGAAATGGCCTCTATCTGCACTGTGAGGATTCTGTGATCTGTGACTGCACATGATTTCTCAACCAGGTAAGTTAATTTCCGATGCAAGCTCCCAGCAGGTGAGGCTCCCCACCAGGAGTGCAAGGTGGAAAAATTACCGCCCTGACTGCTCTTCCTACACAATAAGCAACAGGATCTAATCATTCACCAGAATCTGAGCAGCGCGTAGATATAGTTCCACTTTTCTCGTGACCTTAAAAATGATTCTCCAATGCCAGTGTTAAATTGCTTTATTCCTGGTGCCGTGGTCTGTTTCAGCTATTCATTATGGGCCACCTTTAAAAATGCCACCTTTTTTTAAAGCTTGATCAATACTTTCTACATTCCCAGGAATCTCTGGTATCATGGGCATTTTGTCTGAGTTTTTAATATCTTCATCCAGTCATTTCACTACTCAGATATTGTTGGGTGGTATGTCCTATCTACTTTCTATAAATTGTTGGGCCAATGTACCCAGTTTCTGAAATGTCCATGTTCTGCAAAGCACCTTGTAACATTTTCCTACTTTAAAAAGGTACATACGAACAATGACAGACAGGTAAAGACCCTCTGGTCCATCCAGCCTGTCCCACCCTATTGCAATACCGTGTGTATCACAATATCTACTCTTCACCCCACCCGAAACCATGGGATCTCCTGGGAGAGGCCAAAAAAATATTAAAAATCCAGGCCAATTTTGGGGGGGAAAAATCTGGGAAATTCCTCTCCAACCCATCTAGGCGATCAAAACTAGTCCAGGAGATCACCCTGACCCTGAGTTCACTATAGTACCCACCTTCTGTAAAAGGACGATTTGGACAGGTTGGGTGATTGGGCAGAAACATGGCAAATGCACTATAATGTGGATAAATGTGAGGTTATCCACTTTGGTGGCAAAAACATGAAGGCAGATTATTATTTGAATGGCAATAGATTGGGAGAAGGGGAAGTGCAAAGAGACCTGGGTGTCCTTGTGCACCAGTCGCTGAAAGTAAGCATGCAGGTGCAGCAGGCGGTTAAGAAGGCAAATGGTATGTTGGCCTTCGTAGCAAGAGGGTTCGAGTACAGGAACAAGGATGTCTTGCTACAGTTGTACAGGACCTTGAGTATTGTGACCAAAACTGCACACAATACCTGAGGAAGGACGTTCTTGCCATGGAGGGAGTGCAGCAAAGATTCACCAGGCTGATACCTGGGATGGCAGGTATGACGTATGAGGAGAGATTGTGTCGATTGGGCTTATACTCACTGGAGTTTAGAAGATTGAGAGGGGATCTCATCGAAACCTATAAAATTCTGTCAGGTCTGGACAGACTAGATGCAGGAAGGATGTTTCTGATGGCCGGGGAGTCCAGAACCAGGGGTCATAGTCTAAGGATAAGGGGTAAGCCATTTAGGACTGAAATGAGGAGGAATTTCTTCACCCAGAGAGTGGTGAACCTGTGGAATTCTCTGCCACAGAGGGCGGTGGAGGCCAGTTCATTAAATATATTCAAGAAAGAGTTGGATATATTTCTTGAGGCTAAAGGGATCAAGGGATATGGGGAGAAGGCAGGGACAGGGTACTGAATTTGGATGATCAGCCATGATCTCATTGAATGGCGGAGCAGGCTCGAAGGGCCGAATGGCCTACTCCTGCTCCTATCTTCTATGTTTCTATGTGATCTCCGCCCCAGCCAGAAACAAATCCAGCTCTCCCTTGAAGGAATTCAGCGAATCATCATCCACCGTACAAGACGGCAGCCTGTTCCAGGGGTCCACTATTTTGTGGGAAAAGAACCACCTCCTGACATCTAACCTAGATCTAGCCTTATACAACTTAAATTTGTGAACCCTGGTCCTGCCTAGCCAATTTAATTGAAACAAACTGTCAACTGGAACACAATCTATTCCCTTCATTATCTTGTAAACCTCAATCAGATCACTTCAAAGTCTACACATCTCTAAAGTGTAGAGTCCCAACTCTTTTAGCCTATCTTGATAACTAAGATGCTTTATACTGGGAATTATTAGCCTAGTGGCCCTCCTCTGCACCCTTTCCAAAGCCTCACTATCACGCACCATGTGAGGAGACCAAAACTGGACACAGCATTCCAAGTGCGGCCTGACTGCGGTCTTGTACAAGGACAAAACAGTATGCCTTGTCTTAGGCTCAATTGTCTTATGGATACACCCCAACACCCTATTTGCTCTAGTTATCACTTCACAGCATTGTTCATATACCTTTAAAGCTGTATGCACTAGAATGCCCAAATCTCTTTCTATCTCCACCTTCTTTAATACTTTTCCCTGAAAGGTGTATGAATGTTGAGCATTTGCCCTGCCCACATGCATGACACTGCACTTATCCAAGTTATACATCATTTGCCAGTCATGAGCCCAATCTCCCAACACATTAAGATCTGCCTGAAGCAGATGAGCATAGTCTACATTCCCAATATTCGCACAGTTCTTGGTTTCATCTGCAAATTTGCAGATCGTGCCCCCAACACCTACATCCAGATCATTAATAAAAATAGTAAAGAGCAACAGTCCCAACACTGATCCCTGTGGGACACCACTGGTGACCAGTCTCCATGCAGGTCCAAATCCATCTAGAACTACCTTTTGCCTATGTCCTGCCAACCAGTTCTCAATCCAGCTCAATATATTACCACTAATACCAGAGGTTTCGATCTTATAGAGAAGCCTCTTGTGCTGTACCTTATCAAAAGCTTTTTGGAAGTCTAAGTAGACAATGTCTACTGGACTTCCCTCATCCACCAACTTTGTAACTTCTTCAAAAAATACAATTAGATTTGTAAGACATGACCTTTTTATGAAGTATGTTGGATGTCCCTAATATGTCCCTCTCTACCCAAGTATTCATATATTGCATCCCCAATGATTCCCTAAACGAATGGGCCTATAGTTACCCAGGTCTGTTTTGTCACCTTTTTTTAAAGATGGGGACTACATTAGCCTCCTTCCAGTCTACAGGTACCATTCCAGAGTGTAGTGAGCTATTCAAAATACAGGCTAGGGGCTCACACAGCACATGTCCCATCTCCCTGAAGACCCTCAGGTGGCTATCATCCAGCCCAGCTGCTTTATCTATTTTAAAATTCTTAATTCATTCTAAAATAATATGTTCATCTATGTTAATATTACTAGTTTTGTTAGTAACATTATTAAATTCTAATAGTCAGAGCATCATCAAGGGTGAACACTGATGCAAAGTACTCATTTAATATATCTGCCATACCCAGTGAGTCCTTTGTAACCTGTCCTTGCGAACATCCTTTAATGGCCCAATACAGTCTTTGACAGTTCTCTGACTCTTTGCATAACTGAAAAAGCTTTTCCCATTATCTCCACACTTGTCTACGATCCTTTTTTCCATTAGCCTTTTTGCTGATCTAATAGCAGCCTTCATTTTCTTTAGTTGTTCCTTGTGTTCAACTGTTTAGTTGAGTATTAAATGCCTGTAATTTATAGAAACATTTCTGTTTACATCTTATTTGTCTTTGTACATAACCAGTCAGCCACCTTGGTTTTTTCTTACCACACTTCCTTCTTTTGACTTTGGGTACATATTTGTTTTCCAAATGTTTTATCTTGTTCTTAAATACTTTCCATTTGTATTCAACATCGTTCTCATCACCACCCAGTAGAGTTAGCCAATTTAGGTTCCAAATCAGGTGCAATATAAATGCAAGTTGTATTGTTGCATCATTGATATTAATTGCTAATTGCTACTTTCTACCCTTTACCACCAAGTTGCTCCCCTAAGCTACAACCAGTTAACAAAGGATTCATTAACAGTTGTTAACGAGATAAATTTGCATTATTTCTTTTAACTTACCAATGGACAGCTGGTTGTGAAGTACAACATAAGAGCCAGAGATATCAAACTTGTGACTCAATGGCAAATAATTGGTATTTGTAATACTTACCATCGAAAGTAACTTACTGCCCCCATACAGAATGATAGCCCCACAGTAATGAGCTAAATATCACTTTTTATTTTGTTAGATATCTGAACAGTGTTGATTGATAAAATAATAAAGACTGAAAATTACTTCTGCAATCATTCTGAGAATCAGAGCAGGAGTTAATTGTCCCTGAAGATGGAGGAGCTGCTCTTTCAGTTGACCTGACTGTTTATCCAGTATCAGGATACCTTTCTAGAAATAACCAGTTGGTTCTAACCGATTGCAATTGAATCGATGATCAACTATTTTTCAGCAAACATACAACTCTGCAAGCTGGGATCCCAACAGTTTGTGTCAGAAATAGGCTGTCATTTCTCTTTCACAGCAAAATCAATAGTCACTTCCTTTATAATGTCTGTTCCTTCTAGAATTTGAGGAGCAAACACAATTAGATATTTGGCCGAGCACCCCAAGCTAAGATGGCGAAACTTAGTCAGACTTCCTTGTACCTGAATGCTATCCAGTAAGCCTTGCTGTGAATTACATGTGCACGTGGAAGTCAGGTGAGGAGAACAGAAGCTTTGATAATACTGCCTCCCACAGCTGAATGGCCTCAAACGTGTCCCTGCCTACGCTCACAAATAAATAATGGCCATTTGGACGAGGGACCAGAATTATACCCCCAACAAGACCACCCAAGTGGAATGAGGGAAGAAAACTGGCCAGAAATATTAACAAACACTTTTCTGCTTGTTGATTTGTAGCCAGATGCCCATGACTGAAAGAGGGAATGTTTTACATCACGTGCCCAGTAAAAATAATGTGCCCAGTGTAAGTAGGTCACAAAAGAAAATCATTTTATCAGGCTGTGTCACCAAATTAAGAAACTTGACAAATGAAGCTGCAGCTGTTTACTGTGCAATTGGGGGTTAATAATAGAAGTTGATTAACACAGTGTACTCCGCAGAAATGTTTATTCATTTCTGTAGCATGATCATTACGCTTTATGTAAACTACTAAAATCAATTGAAAGCTTCCTATTGCAAACATTTTTATTCTAGTAAGGGTGGGTA